>NW_006400074.1:492818-500776 GCF_000299155.1 Elephantulus edwardii
GGAGGGGAAGACCCTCAATGAGGTGGATTGATTCAGTGACTGGGATAATGGGGATGGGTGTGTCAGAGGCAATGAGATTAGCACAGGATAGAGCACAATTTAGGGCTGTTGTACATAGGGTCGCTATGAGTCGCAAACGACTCAACGGCACATAACAACAAAAACAACAATGCCAACAGTAACAGAATAAAATGGTTGGTGACTACTCTAGTTTTTGTTGAAGAAATTTTGCTCTCATCAATTTGGCCTTCTAAGGTTAACTTCACAAAATAAGTATAATTGCTCGTTATTTTGTCTTCAAACCACCATCTCCTGGGGGTGGGATCGCTTATGAAAACGATAGAATAGATTTTGCAATGAAAATTCAAAGTGCTCTCCAGTGCTTGGGACTGATGAGCAGTATTAGGTGGAAAACTGGATTTAGTGTTTGTGGGTTCTGAATCTATTATAGAGATGGGATCTATCCATGACTATGGGATTCATGTTATCCTTGCCCAGATAAGAAGGAAAATTCTAATAAAAATCATAGCTACACAGTCACAGATAGTGCCAGGATGAGATTCTTGTCACAGTCACATCCAGAAACTTGAAAACGCGAAAGCTTTGGACAAGGAGGTGGAGCCTCTTTGTGGGTGTGGAGATGGTTCTGTTTCCTTAGAAGTTTCTAGAGGCGGAACTGAGGGCTCCAGTGGTGCACATACAGATTCACTGACAGAGGGCGAGCCTCTGCCTCCTCTGGAGATTGGTTTTTTGCTCAGAGTTCCCTAGAGGATCATCTGAGCCCGTACAAGATCCAAAGGAGGCAGTAATGTATTAGCCATGGGCTCCAGAGGCTCATACTCTTAAGGTTGGATTACTCTTGTAAATAGTTTGTTAACTTCATTAGCAACACCTGCCTTTGCAATGAGATGATACTGAGTTAGATATTTGCTCTACTTGGGAGAGGAAACAGTTAACTGAGATTCCATACTAAGACTACAGAGAGGTGATAAAAGAATTGCAAATGGTCTGCGATCTCCAGGCTGATTCATCTCAGAGAGTTCAACCTTACTTTGGAGTGGAGCAGGCAGGCTGTCTTGATGATGATGATGATGATGGCCAGCAAACTGCTGAGGCCTCCTTGCTGACACTAGATCCAAATGGGAGTCCAAAGCCCTAGAAATCTCCTGAGACCTGAGCAAAAGCTGCACTGGGGTCTCTTGTTGGGTTGGGGAAATTTTAACGTCTTGGGGAGGCTTGGAAGGCAGCCCTGGGACTCCCTTTTGGGCTGTGAATTCTTACCCTCAGGAAGCCCTCCAGGGGAATGTGGAGCCTCTTGTAAGACTGGGGAAGGTCCAGCCTCCCCAGGGTGCTCTGGGAGCAGGTGTTGTACATTCCTGCAGGTCTCCTGTGGGTTCCACTTCCTTGGGATGCACAGCAACCAGGCCTGGAGTTCCTTGCTGGATTGGATATTCAACTTCCTCAGGGGGCTTTGGAGGTTGAGATGAGGTTCCCTGATGAACTTTAGAAAATTCAACCTCCTCAGCGGGCTCAAGACATGAACCTGGTGGAATCTGCAGGACCAGAGAGGGCTCAATCTCCTCAAAGCACAGAGGTGCAACAGGGCACTCCAGAGGTGTACCAGGGTCCTCTTGCTGTAGTGGGGGTGAGCTGAGACCTCTTGCTGGATGGGAGGCTTTGTTGGGGGTTCTTGCTGAAAAGAAATATCAACCCCTTCAGAGGTCTCTGGAACTCCCTGCTGAAGTGAAGATTCAGCCTCTGGGTGTTTTGGAGGTGGATATAGGGCCTCCTGCTGGGTGAGAAAAGGCTCTACTTTTTCAACAGGCTTTGGCTATTGAGCTGGATCACACCCTTGAATTTGAGGAGGTTCAATCTCTTTAGAGGGCTTCTGGAGTTGAGCTGGAGTCTCTGACCTAACTACACAGCAGGACCATCTTCCTCAGGGAGCTCTGGAAGGTGCAAGGGGACATCCTTTCTGATTGGAGCTTTCATTTCCTGTGGAGGCTTTGAAGACTGTATTGGGATTTCCTACTGAACTGCACTTGACTGAGCCTCTTTAATGGGCTTCTGAGTTAGGCTTAACTCCACATCTGCTTGGTTTAAGGAGACACTGGGCAGATGGTGAGGCTTCTCCTCTGGACGTTCAGTGATTTCCTGCCAGGGTTCTAGACACTCATCTGTAGCCTGTAGGAGTTCCAAAAACGCAGGTAGTAAATTAGCAATGTGGTCCCAACGATCATAATCCTTGGGTTGACTTCGTCTTTTAAGTAATTTTCTAAGTTCCTTAGCAATCATGTCACACTGAAATAGAGGCTTGTCATGCTTTGGAGGTAAAGAGACAAGCTCAGTAGGTTTCAAAGCAGGACTTGTGATAGGTGTTAAAGAAATTGCTAATGATCGTTGACCTTCAGCCTGATATATATCAGAAACTAGATTCTTACTTTGATGTAGACAGGTCATTTTTCAAATGTCGGTGGGATCTAGGGGCGTAATGCAAGCCTAAAGTCTCTGAGACCTTCGGAGAATCGGTTAATATCTGGATTGGTTTCAGGGAGCGTGTTCCGTCTCTGCCCCCTGACTTGTGAAGGGGTGTCAGGGTCTGGAGTGATTCAGTTCGGTGATGAGTGAAGGGCGATGCCCAGGTCTCTTGGCTTCTGCGGGATCAGGGATCCACTGGCCCAGGTCCAGGATGGTATCTGCAGACCGTGAGGCTTGGACCAGCAGCCACAGTGTCTGCAGGACGAGCAAGCGCGTGGGCACCAGGAGGCGCAGTGGGGACATGACTCTCACAGGATTCTGCGTATGGGACCCAGTAGTGGAGCGCAGGCGGCTGTGCTCTGCGCGGTGGTGCAACCATCACTGCTGCCTTGTCGCAGACCCACTGCATGTTTGTAGCTGCATCTTGGCAAAGGTGGTCTCGTCCTGCCCTGTGCCCTACCCTTTAGTCACCACACCTTTGTTCACTCAATGTCTTTATTTCGAGTCAGAACCCATTGGATGACCATGGGGGGTTTGGTTGGTTTGGGTTTTCTTTTGTTTTGGTTTCTATTAAGGTTCATCAGAGACCAGACCCAAACACTATAGCTAGGCCTATTGCTAAAATTATTGAGACAAACGTGACAGGCCTTCCAGTCCCTTGAAAACATATGAGGACACACCCTCTCCACAGCAAGGCAAGATTAGGGCTCTTACTGTGATTTTTGAAGCTCCATCTCACATACTTTGGGCACGTGGCCAGGAGAGACAGGTCCTTGAAGAAGGACATAATGACCTGAACGGTGGGTGGAGGGACAGCGCAGGAGAGGAAGCCTCCAGATGAGATGGATTGATACAGTGTCTGGGGCCATGGGAAGGGTTCAGAGATGCTATACATATGGTCACTACATGTCTAAAGTTATTCAGTGGCACAAAACAACAACTTACTACATTTGTTGATTTTTATTTAAGCTTCATGTTTGGAGTCATCAAACCTCGGGGAAGGTCTTTGTATTTAAAAGTCTGTTGTTAATATATTTTGGTGGAACTTGAAATTTTTTAAAATTTATTATTAATTTCAATGAAAATTTACCGAGACTTTGGGTTTCCATTCATTCATTGTTGCACTTTTCTCCCCTCACAAGCCTCCCACCTAGTACACTACCCTCTTGGAAAAGTAAAAAAAAATTCTTTCATTGGTTTAGTATCCCTCCACCCAGGTCCACTCCACTATACAGCCTTTGCTCTGGACTCCTGTCATGACAAAAGTACCTAATAATTTTCCCTCTTAAACACTTTTCTTCCTTCTCTGTTTCAATGCAGGATACATTATTGAATCCATCCTTCTCAGTCTCCTCCCAACCCCAAGGTCAGTCCTTTACAACAGTGGCACCATGCAGTATTTGTCCTTTTGTGTCTGAGATATTTCACTCAGCATAATGTCCTCCAGGGTCACCCATTTTGAATAATAGTGCATGAGTTCCTTGTTTTTCAATGCAGCATACTATTCCATTGTGTGCATATACCACAGCTTCTCTATCTATTCGTTTGTTGATGGGCATTTAGGTTGTTTCCAACTCCTTACTATTGTGAACAAAGCCAGGATAAGCATGGGTGTGCATATATCTGCTTGGGTGGCAGTTTTGGTTTCTTTGGGGTATATTCCCAGTCGTGGAATTGCTGGGTCGAATAGTTATCTCTATTGACAACTTTTTGAGAAAGTGCCATACTACCTTCCACAGTGGTTGCACGGTGGAACATTCTTTTAAGTGGTACAGCACTCTTCTGTCAAAATTCTGTAGTGAGGTAACCTGGGGTTGCTGTGATGGTAAACCTTGTGCCATTGGGGTGTCAAATGCCATAACGGTTACTTTTTTTTTTTTAATCTTTTTGTTTATTCAAGGAGTTTAAGGGGGCGGGGAGGGAGGAGGGGGAGGGATGCAATAAAACACCTTTGCTTCGTTTATAAAGAGCAAGATTTCGGGAGATCCCTTCTCAAGGAAGAGGGGATACCTATTCCCCAACTACAAGCAGCGGAAAAGCCAAGCCAGGGAGCATAGAGGGACACTGGAGGGGCCCGGGGAGTCCGGTCACCCTCTCGGATAGGAGCCATAAGCTTTCTCTCTCCACCCCCACCCCCACCTCCAATGCATCTATCCCAGGGAACCTGTCTGGGCTGAGGAAGTGGGTATGTACATGGGTGGGGGTGGCACTGGGTTGGGTGGGGGGGAGGGAATAATTTATCCACAGCAGCAGCAGTTGGCGAAGGGACAGTGGACAGTAGCCTGGTGGCCACCGGTGGCCTAGGGGTCCTGCTCTTTCTTGACCTTGATGTCTCCAGCAAGGATGGTGGTGATCTCACCCTGCATGAAGGCCCAGGGGACGGAGAAGCTCACCAGTGGACACTTGTCACCACTCGGGAAGTACACCTCGCCCACCTGGCCCTGCGCCTTGATGAACTCTCGCGAGCAGGGGAAGGAGAACTTGTGTCCGGGCACCGAGGGGCACGGGACGTAGTGGGTGTCTTCTAGCCGCTCTCAGCACAGGGTACAGCACAGGGCTTCAGCCCCTGCTGTGGGGCTGACCTCAACCTCTCCATTGCGGGCCACCAGGCGATGCTGAGTTGGAGGCTGGGCAGTGGACGAGGCTGCAGGGCTGGCCCCGCCAGTGCGCACCGGGCCCCGCCCCCGCCGGGGTCTTTTGGGTGATTGGCCCAGGGCTTCGGCCACATTCTTCAGCGCAGCGATGGGTGAGGGCACACCAGGGGTCTCGGTGGAGCAGGGGCCACCGGGGGCTGCCCAGTGCCGCTGCTGCTGCTCTTCGGTAGTCAGCTTACCGGCCGCCTCGCCCTCGGGTTCAGGGGGATGCCTTGCGTCGGTATGGAGTGGGCGCCAGGTTCCGGGAAGGGGCTTTTGGGGGCGGCCCCACAGGGCCGCAGGGGTGGGCTCGGGGTACTTCTGGGGCAGGGCCTCGGCCGGAGGGGCCTCTCAGAAGCTGCGCACCCCATCGGTCCGCAGCCCGCCCAGCTGGTGCCATTCCCCAGAGCCGTGCCGGTGCTCATACTCGAGGTACTTGAAGCCTGAGGAGGCAAGGGCCTTGCCAGGCTCCTGCAGAGCGTCGTGGAACATTTGGTGCACCACGGCCAGGCCCCCCCGCGTACACGTTGCCAGACCCACAGGGATACTCGGTGAAAAGCTTCACCTCGAACTCATAGCCCGGAGGGTGGGCAGTGGCATCGAAGGCGAACACTCGCCCCACCAGCCCGTGATGCTTCTTGAAGCGGACGTTGAAGGGGGCGCAGGCGGACAGTGCCAGCAGCTGTTCGCGCACCGCTTTGGGACGCTCGTGCCACTCCTCTGCCCGGCCCCCCATGGCCTTCCTCAGATCTGCCAAACAGTCGGCATTCCTCTGCAGCTTCTCCTTCTCGAAGTCAGAGCCGAAGGTGGGACGGAAGGACTCAAGCTGGGCACCAGCGTCAGGCCTCGGCTTCCCAGGCCGGACACTGCCGCTGCCAGCACCCCGGGAGGCACTAGGGCGGGCATCGTGCCAAGCAGGGCCCTCCGCAACCACTCGGCCACCGCCTCCTCACGGCCCAGCCCATTGGCCTGGCGGGATCCCAGCGCGAGGTGGCCCGAGGAGGTGGCTCTGTCATAGCTGGCCTGGCCCGAGACACCACCACTGGTGCCTGATGGCTGGGGCTGGGCTTGCGGAGGTGGCAGCTGAAGCCCCTGCGCCGCAGCCGTGGCCAGGTCCTTGGTGGACGGGTGCTTGGGGGCCGGGGGGCCGGGCGATCGGTGCCCAGGGAGCACATGGCTGCGCTTGAGCTGGGCACTGCGTAGATGAGCAGCTCGGTGCAGTCTAAGCCCTCGAAGTTCACGCAGCCGCGACACACGGCCTCGCTGAAGTCCCACACCATGGCCCACGGCATCTTGGGCAGGTCGCACAGGTAGCACCACTGGCGGAGGGACGCCTGCACCAATGCCATGGCCTCCTGCACACGCGCCCTCGGGTCCGTTCGTTCCATCCGCCGCTGGCGTTCGATCCGCGTCTCTTACTGTGATTTTTGAAGCTCCATCTCACACACTTTGGGCACGTGGCCCGGAGAGACTGGTCCTTGGAGAAGGACATAATGATCTGAAGGGTGGAGGGACAGTGCAGGAGAGGAAGTCTCCAGATGAGATGGATTGATACTGTATCTGGGGTCGTGGGAAGACATGGAGGGGTGTGCAAGAGATGCAGTCAACAAAGGTAAACACTATTACACACTCAATTCTACCATGTACTTAATAATAAACATTATTATACAAGTGGGTATATAGGGAGAAGGCACAACAAATGAATATGGACAAGTGAAAGGAACTACACTCATAGTGATACATACGTTTGGCAGATGATATTTCTACATTAATATATGTTGTAAATATAGCCATGTATATAATAGAGCCAATGAAGAACAAAGTTGTGTAAACTTCCTAATCATAAATAACCATGAGAAAATGAGTTGCTGGTTCTAGGATTTAAGGACCATAGTCAATGGAGACAACAAGGTCAATTGGCACAACATGGTCCATAAAGACATCCTGATTTGGTGAGTAGTGACTAAGGTCTTAGAAACATGCATGCAGCCATTTAAGATGCTACTGTTGGTCTTTTTCTTTTCTAACCACCAAAGAGGAAGAAAAACAAAAAACAATTTAGTAAAAAGACCCAACTTCCATGACCCTGAAACCAGAGGAACTATGTGATACCTGGTGCTGACCATTCTAAAAGGGATCACAGTAGGAGGTCCTGCAGAAAGTGGAAGGAAAATGTACAACAAAACACAAAAATATGAAAATAGCCAGGCTTATACCACCAAGACTGCAGCCCTTAGAAAGCCTTTGAGCATAGAATAAAATTCACCCGGTAACTTAACTTTCAGCCAAACATAGACAGGGCCTGTGAGGTAAGCAATAATCTTAGGCAGGTACTTTTTAGAGCAATCAACCTCACAAGATCAAAAGGGCAGCAGTGGCCGCCAGGCGGGAGAACGCCACCACCAGATGGGAGAACGCTGCCGCCAGACGGGGTTCCACCGTGAGAGGGGCCTGGAAGAGACCCTGGAAGAATAACAGCCAGCCACCTACCGCGGAACACCAGAGGAGCGAAGACTGTGAGACCCCAGAGGAACGAAGACTACCCGACATTGTGTGACCCCCCTGCAACCCACACCTGTGTGACCCTTAACACACAGGGTGCTGCTGCATAAACCCCCAGCAGCGCCCAAGCCCCGTCCCCACCTCTTGGTGATAGTACCCAAGCCCTGCGCTCCTTACCCCCTAGTCCCTTGCTTTCCTCCCCTTCCCCCACCCCCTTGCAGCTCCATAACCACACATCTCAACCCCCACCAAAGCCCTGTGACCTCAGGGCACCACCTTGGATCCAGCCATCACCCGGAGCTATCAGGCGAGCTGTTGAGGAACTAACCTGGCAGGAGAAAGGCC
>NW_006400074.1:506205-509008 GCF_000299155.1 Elephantulus edwardii
AGAGAGAATGGTGCAGCAATGAAGGAATGAAAACCCAAAATCCCTGTAAATGTTCATTAAAATTAATAAAATTTTTTTAAAAAGCAACAAAATAGAAAAAAAGAAACAAAACAAAAGGGCAGCAGTTGCCCAAGTATAAAGCTCAGGAGTCAAAGACACCTCACAACAAAGCTCAAAAGACAGTAGGAAACCAGGAGTATTAATGCAAATGAGAATTATAGACAGAAATCTAGAAAAAAGCATGGTTACACTGTGGATATTGTAATTAATGATGTAAAACAAAAAGCATATGAATAATTGAATGGAAAATCTATTTGTATGATAAATTTTCAATCAATTCACAATTTTAAAAAGGGAAGAACGGGAACCAAGGGATTTCAACACTTACATATACCATAAATTAGCTAAACATAACTTAGAATAAGTTCCTAGTGATTTTATTAAACATTTCTAAGTATAACATTCAGAAACTATGTTAATAAATGTATAATATAGACAAGCATATGATTAGCTGATATCAGATAGTTTTAAACGAAAACTTAAGGTCTCTTCAGTTGGAGAAGCAGTGGATGAAAGAAACCATTTCTTTAATATAGCTTTGGAAGTTCAAAAGACTTAGAGATAGTTAATAAACTAAGCCTAAATGTCACCAGCCAGCAGTTCCTCCTGAGTCATACATGTTGACTTGGACGAATAGCTAAAATGTAGATCTCATGACTAGGGGTGACTTCACTGGTGTCATAACAATTTCCAGAACTGAGTCACATAGCTTTCTGGCTTAGTATTTTTCCAAAGTAGGTCATTTGTTAACCTCAATATAGCAAAATGGTTTCAGAAGTGGAAGGCAGTAAGTTTTTCTTTGTATATGATCTTTCTGAAACTGGGTTTTTAATTCTGCCAACATCATTTGCTAAACCATTGTTATGAACTGAATTCTATCCTCCATAAAGATATGTGTATAATGATATAATGTAGAAATTATGTAATGTTCCTCCACATTCTATTAAGTTAAATACTTGTAGGAGGATTGCGGATGGCATGCAACACTCCTGTAGATTTAGAAATGGCTTTCCTAGCCATTACTTAGGGAGTTCTGGTGGCATAATCTAAAGGGAGTTACACTTCTAACCCAAAGATGGTGCCTCTTTGAAGGTTCAAATAAACCAGGGGTTCTGCAGAAGAAAGATGAGCAATCTCACATGCTCATTTACAGCCTCTTCAAAACCCACTAGGTCAGCTATGTATCTATCCCAACTAGACAGCAATGAATTTTTTGAGAGTCATTGCTTTGTCTTTAACCACATGGGATTTTGCTAATGATGTGAGTGAGGCAAAGAGCACCTTTGGGGTAAGAATATGCAAATAAGATGTGCCAACTATCAGTAAGGGGGTTGGTCAGTCTTGCCATCTCATCAAGTTTAAACTGAGCAGATTTAGAGGCAGAAGATAAGAATCTTGCTACCAGAAAGCAAGAAGTGGATAATCCAGTGTGCATTTATTTGGACCTGAGGTTCCTACAAGAGCCACACTGTGACCTAGAGCAGCGCAGTAGCAGAGAACCAGAGACTTATGTGAGATAGAGCAGACTTGGGACTGATGCTCCATGGAGCCGAGGAGTCTTTGCCCAAGCTTGCTGGAGGTCTAGGGGGATGTTATGATTGGCAGGACTAAGAAAGTTTCATAACACAGACTGAGCCGTTATGATTGGCAGGACTAAGAAAGTTTCATAACACAGACTGAGCCGAGAGGTTCCGAGTCAAAGGGCCTGTGAGTATGCCTGAAAAGCTGCCCTGACTGAACAATTAAATCCAGTTTCCAACCTGAATTGTAACCTGTTAACTTCTGTGTGGGCATTGCAACCGATTGTTAGACCCAGTAGTAGAGCCCTGGAAAAGGCAGTTGGCATTAGCATTGGTAAAAGTAGATGTGGAGAGCTTGAGGTTATGTCTGATTACATAAGATTCAGTTCTGTGCTATTGGTGCTGTGGATGGGGACTCCTCCCCTTGTGGAGTTAGTGGAGTTCAGAGACAATTAGAGTGCATGCACACACACCCCTACTCTCTAATCCTATCATAGCAGAAATTGATTGTGAGGTCAGCAGTGTCTTTTATCTCACTAGAGTTAAATGGGAAGGAAAGTGAATTGATTGGAAGGAATCTATAGAATCACAGAGATATAACGGCGAGGAAAAGAGTGTCTTCAGCACCCAGACTCTTGTGCAACACATTTCCTTGACCCCAACTGGAGAAGGTCAGGACATGTGCGGGTCTCCAGGGCATGCTGGGCCTACAGATCCTGAAAGAAACAAGAACATTTCTTCCCCACCAACAAAGAGTGGACCTTTGCCTGGAGCTTGGATCTTGAATTTCGATTTGTAGCCTCCTAAACTGTGAACACCTCTTTAAAAAGCTAAAGAGCAAAGATGTTAAAGATGAAGGTATATCTGATCCAAGCCACAGTATTATCAGTTACTTCATATGCATCTAAAAATTGGAGAATGAATAAGGAAAAGTGAAGAAGAATCAATTTGAATTGTGGTGTTGACAAACAGTACTGGATATCCCTTGTATGCCCAAAGAACAAACAAATCTGTCTGGGAGGAAATGCAACCAGGTTGTTTCTTTCTTCTAGGCAAGAATCATGTAATTTCATCTTGTATCCTTTAGGAGGTTGCCAGGGCAGGATACCTTTGACATCCTCCCACAACTCATCTGGTCTTCGCTCATTAGTGTTTAAGACCTCAAACCTGTTCCTGAGATGATTCTGAAATTCAGGTGGGATGAAATCAAAGTCATATTTTGG
>NW_006400074.1:510128-518422 GCF_000299155.1 Elephantulus edwardii
GAGGCAGTGTGGTTGGCGCAGGACAGAGCAGGGTTTAGGGCTATTGTGCATAGGGTCGCTATGAGTCGTAAACGACTCGACGGCACATAACAACAACATCCTTTAGGAATGTTTTCAGGAGGAGCCTTGCCTTGGAAAAAGACAGCATGCTGGGAAAGGTGGAGGGTCAGAAAGGAAGATTCCCATGAGATAGAGTGACACAGTTACTATAGCACTGAGCTTGAGCATGACAGACCTTATGGCACAGAATAAAGAAAGGTACTGATCTGTTGTCCACAGGGTCATTGTGAGTTCTAGTCAACTCAGTGGCACCTAACAACAACAAAGTTATGCTGGGCCTACAGATCCTGAAGGAAGCAAGAGCATTTCCTCATGTGCAGTGATGAGGAATTTTATTTTCTTGATGTTGATATGTAATGCATACTGAAGACTGTAGTCTTTATTCTTATATTCAGTAAGAAAATATTCCGTATTCTTTAGTCAGTAAGTGCTTCAGGTCAAGATATCAAAAGACATGTTGCTTTGGGAAAATCTGCTGTCAAAGACCATTTAAAGTGCCAAAGACCAAAGACGTCAATTTAAAAACTAAGATGCCCTTTCTTTGAAGAAAATGAAGGAAACTCCTGCACTTCTCAAAACTGAACCAAAGCAAAGGTGTTAAAGACCAAGAAGGCAGTCCTGAAGGGCATCCACAACCACACACACACACACACACACACACACACACATGAGATCCCCATGTTACCCACCTTTCTGTAGCCTAAGATGCTCCAAGGCAGTCCAAATACCCCCAGAAGAGCACCCAAGGAGAAACAATCTTGACTACTATGTCATCACCAAGTTTCCTCTGACCACTAAGTCAGCTATGAAGGAGAAAGAATATAACAACACACATGTGTTCCTTGTGGATGTCAAGCCCAACAAGCACCAAATCAAACCAGTTGTAAAAAAGCTCTATGACATTGATGTGGGTAGTAAGTTCAACCCCTTGATTAGGCCTGATGGAGAGAAAAGGGCCTATGTTCAACTTACTCCTAACCATGATATTTTGTATGTTGCCAACAAAATTGGGATCATCTGAATTGAGTCTTCTCATTTTTATAGGGTACATGGATGACAGAAGAAGAATTGATGCCTCTGAGCTATGGTGTTGGAGAAGAGCACTGAACATCCTATGGATGGCCAAAAGAACAAACAGATATGTTTGAAGAGGATACAGCTGGAGTGCTTTTGGGAAGCAAGAATGATGAAGCTTCACCTTGGAGAGGGACATGATGTTGGAAGGGTAGAGGGTTGACAAAGGAGAGGAAGACCCTCATCTAGGTAGATTGACACAGTAACTGCTGCAATGGCCTTTAATGTATCAGGAAGTGTGAGGATGGCACAGGATAGGACGAGGTTCAGATCTTTGTTCATAGGGTCACTATGATCGTACTCAACTCGACAGCACCTAACAACAACAATAAATTGAGTCCAGCTGGCTAATTCTAATTCTAAATATACATTTTTCTCACCATAAATAAAATGAAACAAAACAAACTATGATGCACCTGATTCAAACCATTCATTTCAGTTGCTTTCTACACATCTGAAAGTTGGGAAACAAATAAGATAAAATAGAATTAATGCTCTTGAATTGTGGTACTGGAAAAAAGTACCGGATATCCCATGGACTGCTAAAAGAACAAGTGGATCTTGGAGGAAAGGCATCCTGAGTTAGCACTTAAAGGCACGGACGCTTCAGGCTACTTTGGGCATGTTGTCAGGGGGGGCCAGTCCTATGAGTCTAGGCTGCCTCTTTGGAATCTAACAATAATAACAGATGGTAGGTAAGAATAAATGTGTTTGTTAAAGAAGAATTTCTACTTATGGTACCTAGTTATCCTTCTTTGAAATGGTCTTTTTAACTATAATTGTAACCCAGTCTACCTCTTTTTCATTCTCAGCAGTAGATAATATAATTATCTGATTTAAAGTAGCCAGTGCCAGTCCATCTCAACTCACTAATACCTAGTGTTCCATTTCATTTTTTACAACTTCCAGTTTCCCTAGATCCATACATAGTACATACTATGCTCCAATTATTTTTATATTTTTGGAGTAGTCTTTTAGAAAATAAGTATTCCATTTATTAGAAATTACATGCTCAATTATTAATAGATATTTGCAGCTGTTTCTACTGATTTTTTTTCCTTCCAAGCTGCCATCTACCTCTAATAACCCTATTGGGTGTAATTCAGTTGTTCACAGGACTTGCGAAGGCTTCTTATTTCAGAAGTCGATGACCAATCCTGCTTCATAGTCTCCACTGAAAAATGTCTATCTCCTGGCATTTGAAACACCGGTGGTATCGCTTCCAACAATACAGCAACCCACAAATTACCCCAGTACAGCAAATTGACACGCCAGTGCTATACTAATCAGAGCAAATGATAAACAAGTAAGCAAGGATGATGAGGTTTTGTCTCACAACCTTTGGAAGCATTTCAGGAGAAACCATGCCTTGTAAAGAGATGTTATGCTTGGAAACGTGGAGGATCAGTGAAAGAGAGGAAGACCATCAACAAGATGGATTGACACAATGACTGCAGCAAGTATGGATCGATCAAGCATGCCAGAGATGATGAGGATGGCACAGGTTAGGACAGGCTTCAGATCTGTTGTTCATAGGGTCACTGTCAGTCATTCTTGACTCAGTGACACCTAACAAAAACAGCAAACCTATAGGAGATGGTGTATGAGTTTCTTAAATCTTCCTCAGCGTGGGAAGATTCTGAGGAGATAGTTATAGACCTGATTAAGGGCTTGAAGAGCTATTTAAGTTTATTTAGCACTTTTAGGGGAAAGGCTGGATTATGTCAATCAGTAGACTCACAAAACTGGCCTCCAAAAATCTGTGGTTCTCGGTTGACACCTTCGTTATCAGCAGTCAAGAGATCAAAAATGTATTGACCAAGTCTGTTCTCAGGGACCTTTTCAAATTACTGAAGAGCAAATGTTCAGGTCTTTCACTCATAGGGTCGCTATGAGTCGTCTACAACTTGATGGCACTTAACAACAACAACAACAGCAACAACAAAATATTCAATTTGAAGAACAAGGTGCATTTGATTCAAACCATGGTCTTTTCCATCACTTGCTATGCATCTGAGAGCAGGACAATGACTAAGGATGATGGAAGAATCAATGCCTTGGAACTGTAGTGTTGGAGAAGAATGCTGAATATCCCATGGACTGCCAAAAGAACAAACTACGCAGCATTCAGGAGCAATGATTTTTCTAAAGTTTTTTAAATTTTATACTGGTTTATTTACAAAGTTCAAATGCATTGTTTTTCACAATGGATCTTTCCAATTTCCTTCACCCTTCCCCTCCACCCATCAAATTGTGCGACCCTGTGATTAACATCCCCCCTGTCCATCCTCATCCTCTGTTTCCACCATCCTCTGCTTGGATCCTCATACTCATTCTACAATAATGGTCTTACAGTAGCAATGATTTTGAAAATCACTACCTAACTTGGGAGGGACTGGAGAATTTTATGCTAAGTGATCTAACTCAGTCCCATAAGGACAGGTACTGTATAAGACCATTATTATAGAAATAGAAGGATAACTTGTAAAACATGTATGAGGCTCTGGGGTGGTGGGAGGGTGTGAGCAGAAGGGTGATATAGACAAGGGGATGGGTAATCATAGGGCCACAAAATTTGAGGGGTGGAGGGGAGGAATGGGTAAAGGAAATGAGAAAGGTCTGGTGTGAAAAACAATGTATATGAACTTTGTAAGCAAACCAGTATAAAATAAAACTTTCATTTAAAAAAATCTGTTAGATAGGTCTTGGAGAAAGTGCAGTCAGAATACTTGCAAGGGTGAGACAAGCTTTGTCTCGCATATTTTGGGTTTGTTGCTAGGAAAGGCTAGACCTTGGAGAGGGACATCATGTTTGGAAAGGTTGAGGGTCGCAAAAGAGACTAAGACCTTAAACTACATGGATTGACACAGCGACTGCAGCAAAGAGCCCAAGTGTGTCAGAGATGATGAAGATGGAGCCAGACAGGACAGATCCTTGTTCATTAGGTTGCTGTGAGTTGTCCTCGACTCTGTGGTACTTAAAAACAAAATCAGAAGACAAATACGGTAAGTTTTCTTCTTTCAAAATGACATCTGTTTGGTTAAGTGCTTGATTGTCATAGAGAAGATGCCTGTCCTCTTACTGAGGTCACTGGTGTGACACTTGAAATCTCTTAGCAAACTTAAAGATTACTATTGTTGTTGTTATATACACTTGAGTCAGAACTAATTCATAGCTGTCCCTCCAGTAGGTTTTCAGAGACTATTAATCACACAGGAGATTGTCCATCTTTCCTCTGTGGAGCTGCTGGGGGATTTGAACTACCATTAGGAAAGAGTACTTAATAGCCTATGATTACAAAAAGAATAAACACATTCTTCTTGGAGGAAGTGCAACCAGAAATGCTCCTTAGAGGCAAGCTTGGAAAAACTTTGTTTCACATACTTTTGGCATATTGTCCGGAGGGGCCAGTCCTTGGAAAAAGACATCATTGTTGAGAAAGGTTAAGAGAAAGAGAAGAAAACCCCCAACAAAATGCATTTACATAGTGACAATACCATGGGCTGGAGCATGTCAGAGATCAAGGGTCAGTTTTGTAGTTCATAGAGTCACTATGAGTCATAGTTGATATACAGCCCATAACAACAAACACGAAATGCCTAAGTTACCTATGTAGGATGTGTTCCTGGGTGTTGTAATGCTGGCATTAGATTATTGCTGATCTTCCTTGTCTGAACTATCTCAGGAGAAAAGACTTGGATTCAGCACTTCATGTAAAGAAGGAAAGGAAAAGAAAATAAGAAAGTCTGATTCAAAGCAAATCTAGCAGTATAATCAGTCAGTTTAAAACAGTTGAAATTTCCTTCCTATACATTGAAAAAGTTTTGAGGTTTTTTGTTGTGTTTTTTAAAAAAATACAAGATCAGAAGGTCCTATTATTTAACAGAAGGGAATGCCAGCTATATATTAGAGGGTAGAAAGGCAAAGTATAATGATTAAAGGATTTAAATTTTATAAGGAAATCTTCCTCAAAATTGTCTTTCTACACTAATAGAACAAGGGTGTTAATTGTGGATCCAAGCAAGATGAAGTTGTTGACAGTTTCAATCTCCTCTCTATCCATCATGACACTGTCTATCGGTCCAGGAGTAAGAATCTTTGTTTTCTTGATATTGAGACGCATGAAGTTGTTGACAGTTTCAATCTCCTCTCTATCCATCATGACAATATCTATCGGTCCAGGAGTAAGAATCTTTGTTTTCTTGATATTGAGACGCAATACAGACTGAAGGCTGCATTCCTAGATCTTATGCAACAAGTACTTCAAGTCCTCCTCACTTTCAGCAAGCAAGGTTGTGTCATATGCATAATAGGTTATTGATGAATCTCCCTCCAATCCTGATGCCACACTCCTCTTCGTAGGGTCCAGCTTTTGGATAATTTGCTTAGCATATAGATTGAACATGTATGGAGACAGAATACATCCATGATACACTCCTCTCCCAATTCCAAACCATGAAGTACTTCCCTGCTCTGTTAGCACAACAGCCTCCTGGTCCAGGTATAGGTTTCTCATGAACACAATCAAGTGCTTTGAGATTCCTATTCTTCTCAATGTCAGCCACAATTTGTCATGATCCACATAGTCAAATGTCTTTGTATAGTCAATAAAGCACAAATAGATATTCTTCTGGTATTCCTTACTTTCAGCCAGGATCCACTTGACATCAGCAATGCTGTCCCTGGTGCCATGGCCTCTTCTAAATGCCGCTTGAACTTCTGGAAATTTCCTATCTGCCAACTAACATCCTTGGTACGAGCAGTCAAGAAATAAGGAGACACATTGCAATGGGAAAATCTGCAGTTATAGAACTTGCCAAATTATTGAGGAGTAGTGATGTCAGTTTGAGGACTACGGTGCATCTGATTCAGGCCATGGTCTTTCTGATTAGTTGTGCATCTGAGATCTGGACAATGAATAAGGATGACAGAAAAAGAATTGATACCTTTGAGCTGTAGTGTTGGAGAAGAGCACTAATTCCATGGATGGCCAAGAAAATGTCTCACAGAGGGTACAGCCAGAGTGCTCTTTGGAGGCAAGAATGATGAGGATTCAACTAGCACACTTTGAACATATTGCTAGCAGGTGCTATTCCTTGGAGAGGGATATGATGTTGGGAAGGGTGGAGGGTTGGTGAAGGAGAGCAAGACCCTCAACCAGCTGGATTTACAGGGTGACTGCTGCAATGGGCTCTTGTGTGTCAGGAAGTGTGAGGATGGTGCATGACAGGACTGGTTTCAGATCTTTTGTTCATAGGGTCGCTACAAGTTGTACTCGGCTCGATGGCACCTAACAACAACAACAATACTAATAGAATGAAGAATTTGGTATTAGGATTGGAGAAAGACTTACCACCAACATGTTATGCAGATGACACAACTTTGCTTGCTGAAAGAGAAGAAGACTTAAAGTATTTACTCCAGAAGATCAAGGACGATAGCCTTTAACAGGGATTGTTGTTGTTGTTGTTAGGTGTTGAGTCAAGTACAATTCATAAGAACCCTGTCCTATCCTGTACCATCTTCATACTTCTTGACATACTAGATCTCTTTGCAGCAATCATCATGTCAATACACCTGGTTGAGGATCTTCCTCTCCTTTGTTGACCTTCCACTCTTCAAAGCATTATGTCCCTCTCCAAACAATAGCCACTCCTAGTAACATGCTTGAAGTATGTGAGGTGAAGCCTCATTACCCTTGCCTCTAAAGAACACTCCTTCTGCACACTCTCTAAAACAAAATTTGTTCTTTTGACCATCCTTTGGATGTATAATGCTCTTCTCCAACACCACAACTCAAAGGCATGAATTCTTCTGTCATCCGTATTCATTGTTCAGCTCTCAGATGTGATTGGAAAAACCATGGTCTGAATCAGAAGTACTTTAGACCTCAAAGTGACATCATTATTCCTCACTAATTTCGAAAGGTGCCTAACTGCAGAATTACCCAGTGTAATACATCTCCTGATTTCCCAAGTGAGATAAAGTGTTGACAATTTCAATCTCTTCTCCTTCCAACATGATGTTGCCTTTAAGTCCAGTGGTAAGAATCTTTATGTTCTTGACATTGAGATGCAATCCATACTGAAGGCTACATTCCTTGATCTTCTGCAACATGTGCTTCAAGTCCTCCTCACTTTCAGCAACCAATGTTGTGTCATCTACATTATGCAGGTTATTGATGAGTCTCCCTCCAATCCTGATGCTACATTCCTCTTCATAGGATCCAGCTTCTCAAATAAATTGCTCCGTGTACAGATTGAATAGGTAGAAAGAGAGAATACAACCCTGACACACTTCCCAATTCCAAACCATGCAGTGTCCCCCTGCTCCATTTGCACAACAGCCTCCTAGTCCAGGTATAGTTTTCACATGAGCACAATTAATGGCTTTGGGATTCTTATTCTTCTTCTCAAGTCAGCCATAACGTGTTATAATCTACCCAGTCAAACACCTTTGCATAGTCAATAAAGCACAACTAGACATTTTTCTCATATTTTTTACTTTCAGCCAAGATCCATCTGACATCAGCAATAATATCCCGGGTGTCACGGCCTTTTCTAAAACCTGCTTGAATTTCTGGCAGTTTCCTGTCTATGTACTGTTCCAGTAGTTTTTTTAATGATCTTCAACAGTATTTTGGTTTCATGTGATATTAATGATACTGTTCAATAGTTTCCACATTAAGTTGGATCACCTTTCTTGGGAATGGGAAAAAATATGGACCTCTAACTATATCTCAACAACAACTACAAATATCCTCACCACTGAACCAATAGGAAATACCAGGATAGATGGAGAAAACATGAAGTTGTCAATGATTTCATTTTACTTGGATCCACAATCAATACTCATGGTAGCAGCAGTTGTTAAGAAATCAAATGATGTGTTATATTCGGAAAATCTGCTATCAAGGACCTCATTAAAGTGCTAAAGAGCAAAAATGTCAGTTTAAAGACTAAGGAGCAACTAACTCAAACCATAATATTTTCCGTTTCTTCTTATGCATCTTCAAGTTGGACAGTGAATAAAGAAGACAAAAAGAATTGATGCCCTTGAATCAAGTTCAGGCTGCTTTGAAGTACATGGCAAAAAATAAGGCTCCAGGAATAGATGGTATACCAATTGACATATTTCAGTTAACAGATGCTGCCCTGGAC
>NW_006400074.1:520312-530620 GCF_000299155.1 Elephantulus edwardii
CATCAGAGAGTTGGACAATGACTAGGGAGGACAGAAGGAGAGTTGATGCCTTTGAGCTGTGGTGCTGGAGAAGAGTACTGAATGTACCATGGGCTGCCAGGAAAACAAACAGATTCATCTTGGAGAGGATTAAACCAAGCAACTTCTTGGAGACAAGGATTCTGGGGCTTCATCTGACATCCTTTGGACATGTTGCCAGGAGGGACGGGTCCTTGGAGAGGGACTTCATGGTTGGGAGGGTGGAGGGACGGCGCAGGCGGGGAAGACCCTCTATGAGATGGATTGATTTGGTGACTGGAGTAATCGGGATGGGTGTGTCAGAGGCAGTGTGGTTGGCACAGGATAGAGCAGGGTTTAGGGTTGTTGTGCATAGGGTCACTATGAGTCGCAAACGACTCGACCGCACATAACAACAACAACAACCTTTCCTTTTCACAGCTCTGGCAACTGGGACTGAGACGACTCCTGGTGGTTCTTCTCTGGATCAACAAACCTTCATCAGAACCATCTCTGGGGAGTCTGACTCTCTAATTCTGGTTTCTCTAACAGTACACAATTCTGGTTTCTGTAATGGTTAAATAAGTTTGCACATGAACTAACTGTGACTACTGGCCATAACTCAGACATGAGTAGTCAGTTAGTTCTTGGTTTCTGATCTGGTTTATGCAAGCTTGTGTTGTCTGTTTATTTGTCTCTCTGTGGGAAAAGTAATAACCTCTAACTACTTGGTTTAGTGATTGTGTGTGGGCATAAGGGAAACTCATCACTTTGAGGTGACCTGGCCAGGTATTTATACAAGTACTCTTTAATCCAAGATAGACCTAAGTTCCCATGAGGGACCAGGGCAGGCTGATGCCTGTGTGGCCTCTGATTTCAGAGACACCTTTATTTTTTATCTGCGCCATGGGGTGCTCACCAAGCATATAGGGAGAGATTCTGTTTAAATCGATTCTCTTTTCATTTACTTCTCCTTTCACTTTCTTTTATCTAATACCCTGTGGTCACTTTCCCCCCTCTTTCTTCCTGTTAAACTCCATACAACTTCTACAATGAGTTCCTCTCAGTCCAAGTTGAGCCCCATGGACTGTTTAGCTCAGAACTTTTCGAAAGGATTCTCTGGAAATTATGGAGTTAAAATGTCTGTCTCTCATCTCTGCACCCTTTGCAAGGTGGAATGGCCTTTGATGTCAATTAGCTTTTGAAAAGCACTATTGATTTGCCCAAAGTCTAATCAGTTTAGTCTGTTGTTATTAGAAATTCTGGTCATCCTGATCAGTTTCTTTTTATTCATTCCTGGCTTGTTCTCACCCAGACTTTCGCCCTTGGGTCTGCCAGTGCACTTCCTGCAACTCATCCCTGGGTAGTATCCTCCTTGCCGACCCCATCCTCTTTAATTTCTCTGCCCTGGAGACTGAGTAAGATACAGTAAAAAAGCCTATCCCAAAGCTGATAGATTAACTCACCTTGGGGCAGGACCTCGGCAATACAACACAGCATGCCACTGAAACTGTCCTCTCCAGAACAGGAGGAGTGGTAAATGGATGATCAACACTCGACTTACTCAATGTCAAAGCCTTAGAAATCCACCCATTATTTACACTACCATCAGCTCTAAACCCAGTTATCCTGCTCCTGGACTGAGAATACAATAGAATATGATTGTGAACAAGTTCCTGATACTGTTTATTCCTCCAGTCCAAATCTCAAAGACTATCCCTTGCTAGATGCAGAAACGTTGTTCACTGATGGAAGGAGTTTCATTTATAATAGAACTTGGAAAGCTAGGATGTGCATAGGAATCTAATTCTTGGAAGGTTCCATTCATCTATTTTATCATCTCCTGGTTGTAGATAGAAGTAAATTTTACTGAACTCAAGCCAGCATTCCTCAAGTTATAAATAACTTCTTGTAGCCGTGTGCACTTTTTCTGGGTGAGTTGTAACTCTCCCACGTGCACCGAGATGGCTAAAGAAGTTGTAAAACTTCTTTATGAAAGGTAGTCCCCAGGTAAGGTTGTCACTGTTAATTGGCTTAGACAATGGCTCAGCGTTTGCTTCTAAAATCTAAACTCTCCCCAAAACTCCAGGTGTCACCTGAAAACTGCATACAGCTTGTAAGCCTCAGAGTTCAGGATAATAGAAAGAAGAAACAAAATCTTAAAACCATCCCAGTAAAGTTATGCCAGGAAACTTAGCCAGGCCTGCCAAGTAAATCTTATCAACTAGAGTTTCAGATTTATTTTGCAATTAATAAATATTGTTGGCATTATTGTTTCATTGTTGGCAGAACACAAAAACTGTAAAGAAGAAATTATGTGAAATTTCCTCATTATTGTATGTATGCACTCAAAGCAGTTCATCATTAAATTCTTGCTGATAAAATGTTTAACCTGCTATTCCTATCATATTAAATAATGAAAGTATTTATCGTGCCCAAGCTCTCCACTAATCTTGGAGAGCTAAGCAGCTTCCACCTCTCGGAACAATTACTCCAGATTCAGAAAGTGATAGCTCATATCTCTAAGACTGTTTTAGCCTGGACCCCTATCCTATTAACTATTCCTTGTCAAAATTTTCAGCTGGAAAACTCAGTTCTTGTTAAAATGTAAAAGGCTTTACAGACTGTGTGACTCAGATCACAGCAAGTTATCCTGACTACTCTCACCGTAGTCAAAATTCCAAGACCTATGGATTAATTCTTCAGGAGTGAAAGCAGCACCAGAGTCCACAGTAGACTATTAACCCAGGATGCATACACTCCAGCTAACATTCACTACTCAGTGTCAATTACACCATGCAGAGACTGTTGTAAAACCTATCAGAACGTCTAGCTGAGCTGCAAGATCCTCTCTTCAACCAGTACCCTGCTCTACCCAGCACTCCTCCTTCTCTGATCACCAGTCACCAACTGCAATACTGCTGCCCATTCTGTTCTCCATGCTCTCAGCAATGCACCGGTTCCTCAACATGACCCATCTGGGACTTGCTTCTGGTTGCTGGCTTTGCCTAGGTGCTAAGCCACTCCATTATGTTAGCCTCAGTTCTATAAATAGTATACGTCCCTAACCTATTTTGCCCCAATAGCACTTAGCTAGCTTGTACCAATGGTCTCATGGTCTTCGGGAGTCATAAGTAACAGAGCTTATCTTAGTGTCTTAGTCCAAGTTCCCCCTTAAATGTATGTTCACATGTTTTCCCTGTAGTACCTATCCTTTTAAATGTCAGTCTAGCCAAACGGACTGCTCTTTCCACTGTCGCACTAGTCAAAGAAGATATGCAAAATCTTGAGTCATCAGAATGCTGCTTTTCTTCTACAGAGCTCAGTTAAATCCCTAGCCAAAGTTCTGTTCCAGAACCAGCCAAGTTTAGATCTCTTATTTCTCTCCAAGGCAGGGGGTGGGCCGGGGAAAGAGCAGAGGGGAAGGATTGTAAACTGCCTTAGGGGAAATCTGTTGCTTTTATGCCAATAAGTTAAGTGTTGTTATTAATACTCTACAGAAAGTAAAAGCAACCTCAAAGGCTGACAGAATGAGAATCTAGTCTTAATATCAGAAAATGTTTAATTGGAATCCCTAGTTAACTTCCTTCTTCTTGTTGTTGTTATGTGCCGTTGAGTCACCTTCAACTCATAGTAACCCTTAGGAACAACAGCCCTAAACCCTGCTCCATCCTGTGCCAATCTTATTGTCTCGGACACCCTATCCCCATTACCCCAGTCACTGAATCAATCCATCTCATCAAGGGTCTTCCTCTCTCTCTCTCTCTCTCTCTCCTTTCCCTTTACCCACTGGAATCTCAAGATCCCTAATACTCCAGTTGCTCATTTTGCTGCTTAAACTCTTGTTGTTGATTGCTTTTGAGTGGAGCATGACTCATGGCGACCCTATGATTAAAAGGTCTGAAGCCCTTCTACAACTATTGACATTTATCAAAGTTCACAGTTTCTGGAGGCATGTTAATTAGGACGTGGATGCCACTCCTGCTGCTTAGACTATGCATCCTTAATCACATAATACAATCTGTTCAAACTCAGATTGAGTCTGTTAAACTTCTGTTCTTATTTTAGTATTATGAGCCTCTAGCAATTGAAAACCCTGATGCTCACTCAATGATTTGAGTGTATGCAAACAGAAAGAGGGAATCTTGCAGCTTATATGCTAAGCATTTTACATGTTAGCATTGTTGTTGTTGTGTACCACAGAGTCGGAACCTACCCATAGCTGGCCCTCCAGCAGGTTTTCAGAGGCAGTTAATCTCTCAGGAGGAGACAGCCCATCCTTCTCCCATGGAGCAGCTGGTGCCCTCGGACCGTGTGCCTTCGGGATTGCAGCGCAGCTTCTTGCCACGAGGCCGCCAGAGCTCACATGTTAACATTAGACAAGTCATTTTGTTCTGAGAGCCATTTTAAGAAATGTATGACTTGCCTGGAGCCTCCTGGTGCTGAGGGCAAAGGCCAGTGCGGAGGCGGCAGCGCAGGAAGAGCAGGAGGGCCAGCTGTGAGGACGAGGGTGGGACAGCTGGGAGGCCTGGCCACTGGGCGAATCCCTTCCCCCTCCCGAGCTGGACTGAGATGGTCCCAAAAATCAGAGATAAAGAGAGGAAGTGTCGGTGCCACTGACATTCCCACCCAGGATCCTCTCCTTGTTAAAATTTCATGTATTTATGTATTTTAAAAATATCCACTCCTCAAAACAACTATGAGATATCATCTCACCCCAGTAAAAATAGCAAAATATAACAGACCAGCAAGCAACAAATGCTGGCGAGGATGTGGAGAAACTGGAACTCTTATTCACTGTTGGTGGGAATGTAAGATGGTGCAACCATTGTGGAAGGCGGTGTGGCGCTTTCTCAAAAAATTGCAAATAGAGATACCATTTGACCCAGCAATCCCATTACTGGGAATATACCCCAGACAGACCATGTCTGCCATCCAAGCAGATATATGCACACCCATGTTTATTGCAACTTTGTTTACAATAGCAAAGAGTTGGAAGCAGCCTAAGGGCCCATCAACAAATGAATGGATAGAGAAGCTGTGGTATATCCACACAATGGAATACTACGCAGCATTGAAAAATAAGGAACTCATGCAATATTATTCAAAGTGGAACACCCTGGAGGACATTATGCTGAGTGAAATATCTCAGTCACAAAGGGACAAATACTGCATGGTGCCACTGTTGTAGAATGGGTCTGACATCAGGGTGGGGGTATGACAGAAAAAACTGGATAAATTATGTATACTGTATTGAAACAGATGAAGGAAAGAACAGATTAGAAGTGATATATTATTGAGTATTATGGTTAGCACAGGAATCCAGAATTAAGGTTGCATAGAGAAGTGTACTCTGGGTGGGGGGGGGGGGGAAGGGACGTGGGACTTGTATACTAATGAAGGAATTTTTTTTCCTCCAGAGGGGGAAGCGATCTGGTGGGGAGGGGGTGGGAAGGGAGAAAATTGCGGCAATGAATGAAACCCAAAACCTCTGTAAAAAAAATAAAAAATAAAAAATTATAAAAGAAATATCCACTTCTTATCACAACTTTTGAGATGTAATGAGGGAAAAAAACAGTCATTTTTGTGGGTTTACAGCACAGACAACTCCCTTCACGCATCATAGGTATTCATTTGTCATTTTTAAAAGGGCAGGTGTTGCTGAAATTTATGTCTTTTCCCTTTCTGCTTCAAACTAGACATTTATCACTGTTTCTTTGAACTTCAAAGGCAGCCTCAAAAGGACCTGCAATTGAAAAATGTTAAAAGACCTGACTTGGCTTTGACCTTGTCAATCAAAGAATGTCTGTGGCTGTTGTGCCCCATCTTCGCTGACCACTGGACTCCTGGTAATGACCGTCACCCACAGGAAGGAGCTCTTGTGGCATAGTTAGTGCCTTACGTGTTGTACTGCTAACCTGAAGATCAGCAGTTCAAATCCTCCAGCTGCTCTTTGTGGGAAAGATGCCATGAAGAGTCACAGCCTCAGGACATGAGATGATGACAGGGCTGTCTCTACGCTGTGCACTTCAACCTGCCCTTGGCTTTGACTTTATCAGCCATGAGTATTCAAAAATGCAGATTCCAGGCCCTTTGAGTTTGCGAGAAGCAGCCCAGAAGTCTCTTCTTGATCCAGTCCTTTGTACTTCATCTAGGGCAGCTGGTGCACTTGACTGGCCATCTGGATGAGCCATTGTCACAAGAACAGGCTGGCCAGGGAGAAGGGTGTGTGGGAGCACACTGATGTCAATAACAGCTTCGAGGTGTTGTGCGCTGGGGCTGAGACTTCTTGTCGGCGATATTGGGGTACTGAGGCCCCATGAGGCTGCAAGGAAGCTTAAGTGACATCTGTATTGCCTTAGCCTGCCCCACTTGGTGAAAAAACTGATGGCCAACAGCCCCAAAGGAAAATGGAAAACTGAAACTATGCCAGCTTGATGATAGTGGCTTGTTGTATCCCCTATTTTTCTTTAGGAGCCCCTGGGTGTTGCAAAAGGTTAAGCTCTCAGGTTGGAAGCCACCCAGAGATGCCTTGGAAGAAAGGGCTGGTGATCTTTCTGACCAGATCTGCCCCTGTGGAGCACGACTGCCACACACGGGGTGGGCTGGAGGCGACTCAGCAGCGACCCTCCGACCTTCCGGTCTGTCTTCCCTGCTGTTTTCCAAAAGGAAGTGCCCGCCAGTATGGTGGGTTGCTGTCTGGTGCTTGGTGGCTGCAGCTGGCAGCCAGGAGGCAGAGAGGCGCTGGCTTTGGGAGAACATACAAGGCATGGACCCCACCTGGAGGGGTGGGCTCGGTGATGACATGAAGGGGAAGGAGCAGGTCCTGCCAGGCTGGTCTTGAGGGGCCTCTGCAGCCAGCCAAGGTGATAGAGGGAGAAGGCTGGGGGGATGATCTCTGGGGGCCTAGAAGGTGAGCGAGCACAGAAGCAGCAGACATCACAGGAGCAGGTGCTGGATGCTGAACTTTTTTTTTTTTAATTCAAGAAAGTTTGCTTGAAGCCTCCCCCCCCCCAAAAAAAAGGAAGAAATGTATGACTCAAGAAGTTTAGCAGTAATATGTTTTGCCCCATTTTTGTGTTTTGGTGACCCAGCTTGGTTACCACTCCCTGACTACATCCTGTACCTGGCTTGGGGCCTGGACACCCATGAGAAGTTAGAATGGTTAAGGGAGTAGTTGATGTTCAACAAAAAAGGTTTGTTAATCTCCAATATTGGCTGAGTGTTTAAATCTCACATTTTCTGTCATAACAGTATGATGATATAATATTGGAAGCCGTCAGAATAGTGCAGGATAAAGCAAAGTTCAGATCTGTTGTTCATGCTATGAGTCATAGTCAGCTCAATGGCCCCTAACAACAGGCAAAGTTGCACTACTGACCCAAACGCAGAACCTCTGATGATTCATATTCACCAGCAGCTCCACCAGAGAAAGAAGGACAATCTTCTCCCATGCTATTGACAGCTAATTGAAACCCCCCTGGAGGGTCAGCTGTGAGTCAGTTCTGAGATGAGAGAGTTTATCTTGCTCTCTTGCTGGCTCCTGCTTTCCTGGAGAACATCTTCTAGCCAGGGAGCAGCCACTACTTCCTTTAAAACCTCAGCCCACAGGCAGCAGCCACCTCTGGACTCTGAGTAGCCAGGATTGGACTTTGATTGCGTTCACATGTCTCAAGGGTGGTGCCTGGAGAACTTGTCCAGTCCTGGCTGCTGGAGACAGGATGACTCTTCAGGACATCTGGGATAAGGACTCCTCCGACTGGTCTCAAATGTGGTGTGGGGAGAACTAGTCCAGTCCAGGCAGCTGGGGAATCTAGGGTGGCCACCTTGTATATCTTTAAATCATAAGGGAGGATTTCAACAACACTGACTGGTATGAAGACCAAGCATTATTCATCTACCTCCAGGTTCTCTGGTGCTGTTTCTATATCTCTTCCTGAAATGAATTCTTAGACTTAGGACATTTCCTTAGACCTGCAAAAAATAGAGAAGAAAATGAAACTTAAATTCCTTCTCCACTCAGCAATTGCAGGTGGTCTGCATGTCCATTGAAATGTAAATTTTCTGGCTCAGAGTACTCTGCAGTAAGGCCATCTTCAACATCCATTTACATAGCCTAAGAACTCAGATGGGTGGCCGTGGCACTCAGATGAAAAGGTTGACTCTCCCCCAAGTCCTCTAGGCCCACTCCCTCACTACCCACCATGTGGTAGACAGTGTTTCCTTTCATCCTCCTACTCCCCTTTCTTCCTCCACTCTTCCTCTCACCTCCACCAAGATCCAACTCTGTCTCAGGACACAGTCACACTGTCTTGTTTGTGAAACTGTAAACTAAAAGAGTTCATTCCAGAACCTGAGGCCTGTGCCACTCCAGGCCTGTATTCAGTCTCCCAGATTAGAGGGAGGACCTCCTCTGATGGGAGGCACCCATCACCTGAACTGGCAAAGCTGCCATCTTTGGCCAGGCCCACTAGCCTAGGCTTCTCTGAGACTGGCAGAAACTCTGCCCCAGACTGGATGCCACACCTGCTGGTACTTTTGTTTATTTTATGGTTTCCTCATATAGGTACAGCCCTTAACTGTCAGTTTGCTGTATTTAAGGTTGTAGTGATTTGCATGTTGCTGCTGCTTTTTTTTTTGTTTGTGACACAATAACTGGTGCAATAGGATTAGGTGTGTCAGAGTCAATGAGTCTGGCTTAGGATAGGGCAGGGTTCAGAGCTGCTGTACACAGGGTTGCCATGAGTCACAGGTGACTTGATGGCACATAACAACAACATGTACCTATTTGCTTGTTTATACTTTGCTCTTATGAGTACACCACTTCCCTTTTAGCTTGCTGTACTGAGGAAACTCGTAGGTTGCTTTGATAATGGAAGCTATGCTACCAGTATTTCAAAATACCAGCAGAATCATCCATGGAGAGATTTCAGCTGTTTCCAGACAGATTAAGAAGTAGGATTGAACATCCACTTCTGAAAGTTTTGTTAAAATGCTATGAATAACAAAAGACAATTATTAGATGCTATACTGGCAGCAGAGCCTCTCAGATTGTTTCCAAAATATATAGAAACAAGCTACTAATAGCCATTAATAACTGGAACATGAATTGTATGAAGCACGAAATGTGGAAAACTGTAATCTGTAAGAAATGAAGTGGAACACATGAAGATCAACATCCTAGGCTTTAGTGAGCAGAGATGGACTAGTATTGGCCACTTAGAATCAGATAATGACAAATAGAGAAAGAATAGTGTTGCATTCATAGTAAAAAAGAACATTTCAAGAACTATCCTGAAGTATACAAGGAAGACTTGTTAACACAACAATTACTCAAATGACACGCAGCAACCACTAAAGCCAAAGATGAAGAAATAGAGGATTTCTACCAACCTTTGCAGTCTAAAATTGGTCTAATATGCAATCAAGATCCATTAATAATGACTGATGACTGGAATGCAAAAGTTCAAAACAAAGAAGGACTTGGATTTGGAAAATATGGACTTGGTGACAGAAATGAGGCTGAAGATCGAATGGCTGAACTCTATATTATCGGTGATTTATTAATTGCAAATATCTTTTTTAAAAAATGGATAAATGGTTTAAAAACCATAAAAATAAATGCAAATATCTTTCTAAAAATCATAAATACCTTTTTAAAAAAAAACTAAACAGATTTCACCTGGTGGACTACATAGGAGTCAGATTGACAACATATGTGGAAATATTCCACGTTGTGTTGCTGTTATATGCCATCAAGTCACCTGCAACTCATAGCGACCTATGTACAACATCTCTGAACTCTGCCCTATTCTGAGCCAGTCTCACTGTCTCTGACACAACTACACCAATTACCCCAGTAACTGTGTCAATCTAACACATCCAGGGTCTTCCTCTCCTGCGCTGTCCCTCCATCCTTCCAAGCATGATATCTTTTTTTCAGGAACTGGGCGCTCTGGCCACATGCACAAAGTATGTGAGGTAGAGTATCAAAATTCTGGTCACCAAGGAGCAGCCTTGTTTCACTTTCTCTAGGATAAGTCTGTTTGTTCTGTTGGTGGTTCACGGTATGTTCAATACCCTTTTCCAGCATCACAAGTAAAAGTTATTAATTGTTCTGTCAACCCTAGTCATTGTCCAGCTCTCTGATGCATACCAAGTAATTGAGAAGATCACGGCTTGAATCAGGCACACCTTAGTCTCCAGACTGACATCGTTGCTATTCAGCACTTTGGAGAGTTCCCAGATATCAGCTTTCTCCAGAGCAATCAGTCTTTGAGTTCTTTCTTTTTTTATATTTATTTTATTATT
>NW_006400074.1:560807-566921 GCF_000299155.1 Elephantulus edwardii
GGGGAGAAGGGTGCAACAATGAATGAATGGAATCCCAAAATCTCTGTAGATGTTCATTGAAATGAAAAATAAACAACCTAAATTAAAAAAAATGTCCAAAAAAAAGTATATGATTTCTGTATGTAAACTAGATAAAATGAAAATATATTTTAAAAAATAAAAAAACATGTTTGCAATGAATAAATCGATGGTTGTGCAAAATTTAAAAAAAAAGTCAATTAGCTAAGTGGAACGGAATAAATGATGGTATATTAAAAAAAATTATCTCTTTATGCAAATGATATGATAGTATATATAGAAAACCCCAAAGACTCAGCAAGAAACCTACTGGCCATAGTTGACCAATTTAGCAAAGTTCCAGGATACAAGATCAACACACAAAAATCAATTGGATTTCTCTACCATGACAAAGAGAATACAGAGATGGAGCTAAGAAAAACAATACTCTTCACAATAGCTAATCACAAGATTAACTACTTGGGAATAAATCTAACCAGAAGCACAAAGGATCTATTCAAAGAAAATTGCAAAACATTACTACAGTAAATAAAAAGAGACCTGGAGAAATCGAAGAATATACCTCGCTAATGGACAGGAAGACTCTTTATTGTGAAAATGACAATATTACCAAAGGCAATTTACACGTTCAATGCAATCCCAATACAAATACCCAAGTCCATTCTTCACTGAGATGGGAAATGCAATCTCCAATTTCCTTTGGAATGGAAAGAGGCCCTTAATAAGCAAAGCACTCCTTAAAAAGAGAAATAAGATAGGAGGTATCTCACTCCCTGATTTCAAATCCTACTACACTGCCATGGTGGTCAAGACAGTGTGGTACTGGTACAATGACAGACACCATATAAATGGAATAGAATCAAGAACCCAGAAATCAGTCCATCTATATGGTCAAGTGACTTTTGACAAGGAGATGAAATCAGTTAAGTGGGGAAACAACAGCCTTTTTAACAAATGGTGTTGGGAAAATTATCTGCAGAAAACTTAAGCAAGATCCACACCTCCCTCTGTACACAAAAACCAACTCAATGTGGATCAAGACCTAGGACTAAAACCAAGGACCATAAATTCATTAGAGAAAAGCTTGGGAGAACTCCAGAAGTCCTAATCCACAACATAAACAGTCTTCCAAGTATCCTGAAAAACCTACAACCAGAAGAGGATAAAATAGATAAATGGGACGGTCTAAGAATAAAATCCCTATGCATATCCAAAAACTTCTATAACAAGGTAAAAAGGGAAGCCACAGACTGGGAAAAAAAGTTGGTAATGACATGTCTGACAATGGGCTTATATCTAGAATTTATAAAATACTCGAGCACCACAAGAAGATAAAGGTAAACAATCCAGTGAAAAATGGGCACAGAATATGAACAGACACTTCACCAAAGAAGACGTTCAGATGGCAAACAAACACATGAAAAATGTTCAAAATCCCTAGCTCTAAGAGAGATGAAAATGAAACAACTATGAAAAACAAGGAACTCATGAACTATAAGAGAAAATGGGTGACCTTGGAGGACATTATGCTGAGTGAAATATCTTAGTCACAAAAGGACAACTTACCCCATTAAGAAGAGCAAAATTTAACAGAACAGCAAACAACAAAGGTTGTGGAGAAACTGGTACTCTTGGTGGGAGTATAAAACAGTATGAGCATTATAGAAGGCTGTATGACTCTTTCTCAAAAAGTTGCAATTAGAAATACCATTTGACGCAGCAATTCCACTACTGGGAATATACCCTAAATAAACCAGAACTGCCACTCAAGCAGATATATGCACACCCATGTTTATTGCTGCTTTGTTCACAATAGCAAAGAGTTTGAAACAACACAAGTGCCCATCAACAAATGAATGGATAGAGAAGCTATGGTATATTCACACAATGGAATACTATGCAGCATTGAAAAACAAGGAACTCATGCAATATTATTCAAAATGGGTGATCCTGGAGGACATTATGCTGAGTGAAATATCTCAGTCACAAAAGGACAAATACTGCAGAGTGCCACTGTTATAAAATGGCACTGGCATCAGGGTTGGGGGGAACCTAAGAAAAGAGGGGATAAATAATGAACACTGCATTGAAACTGATGAAGAAGAGAACAGTTTAATATCTATGATTAGGTATTATTTTCATGACAAGATTGCAGAAAAATAAATGCATACTAAAATGGACTGTGGACTTGGGGGGATTGTATAACAATGAAATAACCTTTTGTTTCCTTTTCAAAGAGAAAAACAAACTGGGAGGAGGAGTGGGCAGGGAGGAAACTGTGCAACAATGAATGAATGAAAAAAAATTAAATGGGAAGAATATGCTGTAAAAAATATGTTGGGGGGTAAGAAACTGCCTAACAAATTTAAGAGTCCCTATACTCTTTTATTTAGTTATTTCCCCCCCCCCTTTTCTAGACAGCTTTATTTTGCCCGTTATGACATGTACTCATAGGGAATAGGTTCCAACAGCTCAGGCTTCTTCCCATCCATCCTCACAATATGTACATCTCTGGGGGGAAGGGAACTGCCGCTTCAGCTGGACCCAGGTACCTTTCTCCTTGGCTCCCTTTTTTTTCTGATCATTTTCCTTCACATGTTTCATGGAGCTGTCTCTGCTCTTAAAGTGCTTAATATGCTCAACGTGCATGTTAATTCTCTTGGAAAAAATCTTACCCTTTTTGTTCACAGCCATACCAACAGCACAATGGGTAATGCAGATTCTTTTGATTTTGCCATGGTAACATCGGTGAGGCATTTTATTTGAACAGTGCCCATTCCCTTGATGTCTACAATATCACCTTTCTTGTAGATTCACATCTAAGTAGCGAAAGGAATAATTCCATGTCTCCTAAAGGGCTGAGAGAACATAGCGTGTGTTCTTCCTCTTTCCCTTTGTGTTCCTCATTTTGGCAGATCCCTGCAGAACAGCAGTTCTGGCTGAAAGGAATCTATACTCTTTTACAAAGAGCTCTTGTGGCCTAGTAGGTAAAGAGTTGCACTGTCAACTCAAAGGCATGCAGTTTGATTACACTAGCTGCTCCAAGGCAGAACGATGGTCAGTCTCCAGCTGTGTCATTTATAGTCTCTGACAATTCAATCTTGATGGCATATAACAAACAACATAGTATTTTACATTTCACTCTCAATATATGAGAGATCCAGTGTGTCTATATCCTCAGCATTTGATATTGTCACAATTTTTTTCAACAGTTCTAATGGATGTGTAATGATAGCTCATGGTGGCGTTAATTGGTCCCTTGAGATTAATGATGATACCATATTTTTTATGTGTTTACTTGCCTTTTGTATATACCATTAGGTAAAATGTACATTCATGCTGTTTTTCCTATTGGATTCTGGGGCTTCGTCTGACATACTTTGGACATGTTGCCAGGAGGGACGGGTCCTTGGAGAGGGACATCATGCTTGGGAGGGTGGAGGGACAGCGCAGGAGGGGAAGACCCTCTATGAGATGGATTGATTCGGTGGCTGGGGTAATCGGGATGGGTGTGTCAGAGGCGGTGCGGTTGGCGCAGGATAGAGCAGGGTTTAGAGCTGTTGTGCATAGGGTCGCTATGAGTCGGAAACGACTCGATGGCACATAACAACAACAACAACAACCAAAATTCAAGCTGGATTCAGAAGAGGATGTGGAACACAGGATATCATCACTGATGTCACATGGATCTTGACTGAAAGCAGAGAATACCAGAAACATGTTTGCTTGTGCGCTATTGAGTATGTAAAGGCATTCAATTGTGTAAATCATAGTAAATTATGAATGACATCGAGAAGAATTGTCATTCCAGAACATTTTTTTGTGTTCATATGAAGCCTGTATAAAGATCAAGAATCAACTGTTCAAACAGAATAAGAGAATACTATGTGATTTAGAATCAGGAAAAATGTGTTGCTAGTATCCTTTCCCCCTACCTATTTAGTCTGTGTGCTGAACAAATAATTAATGACATTGGACTATATGAAGCAGAATGAGACATCAGAATTGGAAGAACCATCAACAACTTGCATTATGTATATGACAACTTTGCTTGCAGAAAGTGAAGAAGACTCAAAGCACTTACTGCAGAAGATCAAAGACTATGACTTACCGTATGGAGTACATTTCAATATAAAGAAAATAAACATTCTCACCACTGGACCAAAAGTCAACAATCATCATGGTAGATGGAGAAAAGATTGGTATTGTCTACAATTTCATTTTGCTTGGATCTACAATCAACACCTATGGCAGCAGCCATCAAAAAAATCAAATAACAATTTGCATTGGAGAAAATCTCCCGTTAAGGATCTCTTCAAATTGCTAAAGAGCAGAGGGCCATTTTAAAGACCAAGGTGCACCTGACCCAAATCACGGTATTTTCAACTGTTTCCAATGCACATGAAAGTTGAACCATGAATAAAGATGGCAGAAGCAGGATCAATGCCTTTGAATTGTGGCACTGAATAAGAGTACTATGTATCTCGTGGACTGTCAAAAGTACAAACAAGTGTATAACTTGGAGAAAGTGCAACCACCATGCTCTTTGCAAGCAATCATGGTGATATTTTGTCTCACATACTTTAGGAATAATGCTTGGAAAAAATAGAAGGTCAATGAAAGAGAAGACCTTTAATGAGATGCATTGACAGAGTGACAGTTATATGGCACAGGACAGCTGTTGTAGCTCATAAGTTGCGTTAGGCTAGAGAGTACTTAAAAACAATATTGACTTTTGAACCTTTTTTCTATATTCTAAAAACGAGTTCTTCTTCACATAGATAGTCCCAAATATTTTCTCCCACTGTGCAGTTTGCCTTTTCATCCTTTTATCAGTGTCTTTCAAATTACAGAAGTTTTGAATTTTGATAAAGTTCATCTTACTATATCTTTTCATGTGTTGTTGTTATGTGCCATCGAGTCACCTGTGACTCATAGTGAACCTATACATCATAGGTCTGAACTCTGCCCTATCCTGAGCCAACTTCGCTGTCTCTGACACACCTGCTCCAATTACCTCAATCACTGTGTCAATCCATCTCATCCAGGGGCTTCCTCTCCTACACTGTCTCTCTACCCTTCCAAGCATGATCTCCTTCTCCAAGGACTGGTCCCTCCTGGCAACATGCCCAAAGTATGTGAAACAGAGCTTCAAAATCCTTGCCTCCAGTGAGCAAGCTGGTTTCACCCTCTCCAGAACAGACCTGTTTGTTCTCTTAGCAGTCCATGGTATGTTCAGTACTCTTCTACAGCACCACAACGCAAAGGATCAATTCTCTTCTGTTATTCTTATTCATTGTCCAGCTCTCTGATGCATAGCAAGTAATTGTGAAGATCATTGCCTAGATCAGATGCATCTTAATCTCTAAACTGACATCTTTGCACTTCATCCGTCTGGAAAGGTCCCTGACTACAGACTTTTTTCCCCTTTCTTCTTGATCTATTGTGCCATTAACCATCATATGGGGTACCTCATTATCTTTTATGGTGGTTTCACTTTGAAGTCTATTTTCTCAGAGATTAGTATTGCCACTCTTGCTCCTTTGTGGACACTACTTTGCTTGGTATACTTTATCCCCAGCCTTTTACTTTTAGTCTATCTTTTCCTTTGTTTCTTAGATGTATCCCTTGTAGGCAACATATTGATGGGCTTTGCCTTTAAAAAAAAAATTCATTCTGCTACTCTTTTTTCTCTCAGTTGGTTCATTTAAGCCATTCACATTAAGTGTGATTAGTGACAGGCTAAGTTGAATTGCTTTGCTATTTTGCTGTGTTTCTTTTTCTGTTGTTTGTGGTTACTTTGGTTCATCCATTTTCCTTTGTTGTCTCTGTGTGAAGGACTTGTCTTAGAATTTCTTGTAGAGTTGGTATTCTTTTCATGAATTCCTTAAGTTCCTGCTTTTCTGCAAACTATCTAATTCGCCGTTATATTTTATGGACAGCTTTGCTGGTACAAGACCCTCCACTGGCAATTGGGTTTTTTAGGGTTTTGTTAAAGCCTTCTGTTGTTGTTGTTGTTGTTGTTATGTGCCATCGAGTCATTTCCGTCTCATAGCGACCCTATACACAACAGCCCTAAACCCTGCTCTATCCTGC
>NW_006400074.1:569407-570996 GCF_000299155.1 Elephantulus edwardii
AGGTTTCATATTAGCACAATTAAATGTTCTGGGATTCCCATTCTTCTCAGAGTCAGCCACAGTTTGTTATGATTCACACAGTCAAATGTCTTTGCATAATCAATGAAACATAGATAGACATTCCTGGGAAAATTTCTTCCACAATTTCTCAGTGCTTTCCCCAGTGAAAAAGGGATTCCCCATGTTCTGGAATTCTTATCACATGTATATTGATCCTTTTGATATTATTCCACAGGATTAAAATATTTTCTTAATTTTCATTCTGTATCCATTTAGTTTTTTCTCTTAGTAAGTTTCCATGGATGTTCTTGTCTTCTAGCCCTCCGATTCTGTTTCATCTCTTTTGTCCCTCCAGCATGTTGGAAAATCCTGCCATTTTGGTCTTGATAGTCTGGATTTCACCTACATACATTTCTGTTATTTTCATACTGTATTCCAGTGCCCTCTGTCTTGTGATGATTTAAAAAAAATTATTAGATTTCCTTATTTATAGCTTATATTCTTTCTCCTATCATTTGTAATTTCTTTAGTAGTTATTTACATAACTTCATGTGATCTATTTCTCCAGGCTTCCTGTCTCTGAAGTATTTGATTTATTTATAGTTTCAATTCTTTCTTTTATCATTTGTTACTTTTTCAGTAGTTGAAATCTCTCCTTTGGTTGAGAATGAGCCAAAAGAGATGAAAGAAAATTTATCACTAATGTTTCTAAAAAGGAGTGGCATGTTCTGTTTTGACATTTGGAACAAAGAAAAAGGGGAAGGATTCTTCTATACAAAAAAGCTGGGAACCCACAACACAGCTATCCAGGCACTCACAGATCAAATTTTCAGTGTATCTGAGTCAACTCTGACTCATGCCAACCCTATGAGTGTCCACATTGATATATTTCTTTTGCTTCCTTGTAGAAGCAGGATTATTCCCTCCCCTCCCCCACCATAATGTTTGAAGCTGCCAGCTGCTGCTGTTTCTCTTGTGTCTATGTTGGTTATTGGCAGTTCTTTATGATGCTATTGATAAGTTGTAGACTTAAAATATTCTCTTTGAGGAGGAGGCAACTCACTCAACCCAAAGTCCTTTCAGGACTGCGCAGCAAGAAAGTGCATCTTTCCTAAAGTTCTTCAAGCCATTTTTGGTCTGTGAGGAATTTGGTTGGTGAGGAATTTCTCCTAGCTGAGGCACTTCCTCAGGGAGAGGTAGGGAAACCCACAGTACCTGAAGAAATCCTTTCTGGTAGTTTACAACCCCGTGGGAATCTTGCCTGATGATGGCCCACCTTTCCTAAAGTCTATTAAAGTTCTCAGTGGTAAGCAGCACAGCCAGTGACAATGTTCTCTTGGATGAGCTACTTCTATACATTTTTACTGCCAAAATTATTATGTAGATTTATACTTAGCATCAGGATGGATGGTGAAGAGATTGAGATTGTACACAGCTTTAGTTTGCTTGGCTCCACAGTCAACACTCGTGGCACCAGTAGCCAGGAAATTAAAAGGCACATTGCCATAGGAAAGTATGCTGTTAGGGACCTCTCCAAAGTACTGAAGAGCAATGGTGTCTCTCTGGAGACTAAGGTGATTTTGATACAG
>NW_006400074.1:571181-574105 GCF_000299155.1 Elephantulus edwardii
AAGGCCCTCTATGAGGTGGATTGATTCAGTGACTGGGATAATCGGGATGGGTGTGTCGAAGACAGTGTGATTGGCACAGGACAGAGCACAGTTTAGGGCTGTTGTACATAGGGTTGCTATGAGTTGCAAGCGACTCGACAGCACATAACAACAACAACAACAACATACTTTATAGTATTCTACAACTTGCTTTTTTCCTCTTTCAATGTTGCTTGTGAAATATAGTTATTTGGTAATTGTGTATCTAATACAATTGCAATAAGCTGTGGCTGACTCTGAGAAGAATGAGAATTCCAGAAGATTATGCTTTTGCAAAACCTATGCTTGGACCAAGAGGCAATTGTCAGAAAAGAGCAAAAAACACTACATGATTCAAAACTGGAAAGGGTGTCCACCAGGGATGTATTCTGTCTCCATACTTTTTCAATCTGTATGCATATCATCTGGGATGCTGGGCTGTATGAGGAGAAATGTGGCATCAGGATTGGTGCAAGATTCATCAACAACCTGCATTATGCAGATGACACAACCCTGCTCGCTGAAACTGAGGAGGACCTGAAGCCCTTGCTGCAGAAGGTCAAGAACTGCAGCCTTCAATACGGATTGAAGCTCATCATCAAGAAAACAAAGATTTTCACCACTGGGCCAATTGGCAGCATCAGTATGGATGGTGAAGAGATTGAGATAGTTAACAGTTTTAGTTTGCTTGGCTACACAGTCAACACTCTTGGTACCAGCAACCAGGAAATCAAGAGGCAAATTGCATTGGGAAAGTTAGCTGTCAGGAACCTCTCCAGAGTACTGAAGAGCAACAATGTCAGGCTGGAGACTAAGGTGCACCTAATCTGGGCTATAGTCTTTGCAATTGCATGCTATACATCAGAGAGACAGTGACTAGTGATGATAGAGAATTGATGCCTTTGAGCTGTGGTGCTGGAGAAGAGTGTTGAATATACCACTGATTGCTAGGAGAACAAACAGGTTTGTCCTGGAGAGGGTGAAGCCAGAATGTTCCCTGGAGTCAAGGATTCTGAAGCTTCGTGTGACATACTTTGGGCATGTTGCAATGATGGACTGGTCCTTGAAGAGGGACATCATGTTTGGGAGAGTGGAGGGACAGAGCAGGAGAGGAAGGCCCTCAATGAGATGGATCGATTCAGTGATTGGGGTAGTGGGAGTAGGTGCGTCAGAGATGATGAGGTTGACACAGCATAGAGTAGGGGTTAGGGCTCTTGTACATAGGGTCGCTAGGAGTCACAAGTGACTCAACGGTACATAACAAAAAGTACAATTGTTTTAACTACTACAATAGTATTTTGGCATGAGAAGATGCCACGATACAATACTAAAAACAATAGCAACAAATGACAAAAATAGATAAAAGATACCTCACAAAAATAAGTTTTGTTTATCAAAAGAACTTATAAACAAAATAAGGAGACAACGTATAGATTAGGAGAAATGTTGAGTGAACTTTCATATTTATTAATGAATACTAGAATCAGAATGCCACAAGTGAGTGGATTTTGAAAATTAAAGTTGGGGAATTCATACCTCTCTACCAGGTGGAATGGCCAGTGTTTGGAATAGACTGGCCAATAAATGGTAGACTAGAGGTATGGATTCTGATTGCTGACTCTAGGGGAAGGTTTAATCTCTCTCATCTCTGGGAAAATGCTCTTGTCTCTTTTTAGCATCTGTAGACCCAGCATTTTTTGAGATTTCTATGGGTTTTTATATCAATTTTCCACGGGACCAAAGAAGTCTTTGGTGCAGGATCCAAAGGATGCACTTCACTCCTAACTCTTCTTTCTTAATAATGTTGTTGTTGTTAGGTGCTGTCAGGTTGAGTATGACTCATAGCGACCCTATGACCAAAAGATCTGATCCATGTTTTGTCCTGCGCCATCTTTACACTTCCTGACACACAAGTGCCCATTGTGGCCACTGCATTAATCTACTCGTTTGAGGGTCTTTCTCTCCCTCGCTGACCCTCCATCCTTCTGAGCGTCATGTCTTTCTCCAAAGAATAGCTCCTTCTAGCAACATGCCCAAAGTATGTGAGGCAAAGCCTCGTCATTCATGCCTCTAGAGAGTACTCCAGTTGCATCCTCTCCAAGACACAGCTGTTTGTTCTTTTTCTCCAACACCACAGATCACCTGACTTCCAATCTGGGCTCTACCACTACATTACTATAACTATCCTCGTTCCTCTAGTGTTCATATGGTTTTCAAAGGCCTATTATTTAAGAAGTGGAGGCCAATCCTGCTTCCTAGTCTTTCTTAACCTGGGAGCTCCACCAAACCCTGTCCACCACGGGTAACCTTTATAGCTTTTGACATACCAGTGGCACAACTTTCAATATCACAGCAACTCTGAGTTATCTCAGTACAGAAAACTGACAGATTCTTGGTAATAGTGGAGTATTTTTTCTCTACTTGCTTCATTCTCCATTTATCTCTTTAAGATAAAAGGTGTTGCAGGCCACATCTCAGGTAAACTTCCCTTACTTAATGTCTTATCAGGGTTGTATATCCATTTTAATCTCCTTGGCCTCATGGTTGTGGCCTGAATGTGAGTGTATCCCTTTTCATCAAATTAGGACAGATCACATCATAAGGGATGATTGCATCATTATTTTACTGCTACATTACACAATTATGTAACTGTCGCCTTGCGTCATTACATAAATGCAGAACTACCGAAAATCATGTCCTCTTTAACACTGATGAACATAGAGAATCTGGCAAGCTGCACTCCAAGACAGCAGCAGCCAGGACACAAGACCCTGATGCAAGGGCTTACCAGCATCTCCCAGATGAGGACACACATTGAAATGCAAATAGTAGGTGAGATCTCCACTGTTGCTGTTTTTGTTATGTGCTGTTGAGTTGCTTGCGACTCATAGCAACCCTATGTACAA
>NW_006400074.1:574690-579273 GCF_000299155.1 Elephantulus edwardii
CATACTGAAGGCTGCAGTCCTTGACCCTCTGCAGCAACTATTTCAGGTCCTCCTCAGTTTCAGCAAGCAGGGTTGTGTCATCTGCATAACGCATATTGTTAATAGATCTTCCACCAATCCTGACGCCACACTTCTCCTCATAGAGCCCAGCCTCTCGGATAATCTGTTAGCTACAATAATATCAAGATGCTGTCTTACAGGGGCTCAAAAGAAGACAAAGGCTACGAAAATCAGCAAAATAACCAAGGTAGACTACTGGCCTGATGAAAGCCCAAGTGCCTTCCATGAGTGAGTATGTAAAGTCTATTGAGTGTGGACTGCTTTTGACCTAGAAATCCTGATCAGTTGATGGTAAATGCAGCCTTTGTGAGCTAAAGCACTGGAGATATTTGCAGAAAGCTTCAAAAGTTGGAAGGATTTGTGGGTATGAACATCTCACATTTACTCAAAATTTTTAATAAAGTATTTGTTAATAGAGATCTGGAAGAAAAGCTGAAAGCATATTTAATGGTGCAGCAGCACTCTCCCAGACACATCCTGCTCAGGGTAGGAGCCAGGATGGCCAGAAGGAAGTAATTCAGAAACTTGGCTCACAAGGAGGAGGAAAAGCCAGGTTACAATGAGACCACTGTGCTATACGTTGTGAAACATTGGGAAAATGAAAGTCTACAATAAAAAGAGAAGGAAAAGTCAGGACCTACTTCATGGAATATCAGCATGTTTAAAGTAGAGGAAATAGAATTATTTGAGGGCTGAGGGCAACTAGGCTTAGTAGTCCCTGCTTAATTGATGTCAAAGTAAAAATAGAGGGCAAGACACTATGATAGACTGAAGAGCTGAATATTGTCAATGAACCTGTGGCCACCTTATCCACCAAGAAGGTGGACGAAGTAGGAGTCACTGGAGTAATTGAGAAACAGTCCTTCAGCCTGCCCCAGAAATGTGTTCTTGAGGGCATGGAGTCCAGCACCAGTTCGTGTATATGCATAACTGCCTAGTGCCCCTCCTTGGGAGAGACCTTTTAAGCGAACTACAAGCTACCATCTCCTTTCACAAACCAGAAATATCTACATTTAATCTTCCCTCACCCAGGGTTGATTCTCACCTTAAAGTGCCCCAGGAAGAAGAGTGGAGGCTCTATCCCACAGAAAAAGGGAGTGGGGCTCTGGAAACTCTGAAAGACAAGTGGCCTCTGGTTCAGGCAGAAAATAACCCACTGGTCTCCCATGATCACTAAACTGAAGACCAGAAGTCTTAAGTAATATCCTATTCTAAGGAAACCACCAGTAGGCATTAAACAACACTTGCAGTGGTTAAAGGAACATGGAATAATTGTTCCATGTAAATCTCCCTGGAACATGTCACCACTACCCATCAAGAAAAGGACTTACAAGACTTACAAGCCATAAACACTGCTATGATCCCACTTCATTCCACTACACTGAATCCATACAAACTACTGAGCCTACTCCCATCCTCAGCAGCACAGTTCACATGCTGGGGCCTTAAAGATGCATTCTTGTGCCTCTGCCTCACTCCTGAAAGTCAACATATCTTTGCTTTTCAATGGAATGGCCACAAGACAGAACACAAAGTCAGGTACCCAAGGACCAGAATTCCCCAAGAATGCTGGAACTCTCTGACCTTATTTGGTAGTATTCCAGCTTGAGACCTCCAGAAATTCCCCTCGTGGGAACTAGGTGCACTCCCCTTCAGTACGTATACAACATTTTGCTATGACATGCCACAAAAGAAGGATGTTACAGAAGCACTGATGCTCTTCTGGTGTTGTTGAAGAATAACACAAGGCAAGAACCTCTACAACACCTAGAACCCAAACAGTGGGATCACCTCCCTTTGAAGGCATCCAGATTGCCTTTACTGAACACCCCAAGTGTGGGAAAGGACAAGAAGATTCTAGTAGTAGTCTGCACATACTCTAGCTGAGTGGAAGCAGTACTCACTCAAACCAAAAAAGCTTGAGAAGTAGAGAAGTTTTAATGAAGAGAATTGTTCCTCAGGTACGGACTGCCACCCTGAACTGGGACTGACAACAAGCCTGCCTTCACAGTGGAGGTGAACCAGACTGTAAGTGGTCCAATAGGAATTGAATGGAAATTGTGTGCAGCACATAGACCGCAAAGCTCTGGACGAGTGGAACGCATGCACCAAGCTCTAAAAGCAGTGTTAAGGAAACTATATCAGGAAACAGGACAAAGTTGAGTACAAGGGTTACTCATTGCTCTGCTCACTGTTAGGTGCACTCCCAGAAAAGAATCAGGCTACTCCCCCAATGAAATTCTGCTTGCCAGGCTGTCATCCCCCCGCCTCTGGGTATTGCCAGGTGTCTTGTCTTGGGGCAAATAGGTGAAATAGAATTGCACTGGGCTAGAGGTCTTAGGGAAAATTAGCACAACTCTTGTCAAGTGGATAGAATAAATACTACCTGTCAGCCTTTATACTCCAGTTCACTCCTTTTCCCAGGGAAACTGGGTCTGGGTCAAAGGTATGAGGAACACCTGCCACCCAACCCTGTAGAAAGGGCCACTAACTGCTATCATAACCACCTCTGTTGCAGCTAAAGTAGAAGTCATCCTCCCTTGGTTTCATCACTTGTGACTGAAATGAGCAGTGCCAGATGTATGGAAGGCCACCCCAGTGCCAGATTCAACTTGCAAAATCACTCTCTGGCAACTGTTGAGTCCTGCCCTAGTCACCCTTGGAAGATGACTGCTCTACTCATGGACAAAATTTGAAGATTGTTGGGACTTGTCCCAGTCATTCTAAGAATTATCAATTCCCTGGCCATCATTGAGAACCAAGACTTGCCTAGCTCACCTTTGTATGGCTCCAATGTATTGTTATTTTCTATAGTCACACGTGTGCTTTTTCTAATAGTTCTAATAGTTCACCACTTTAGCTCACTGGACCTGGTACCAAAAGCTAGGTTTTGGATTAGTTCCACCAATAGTCAATCTTCGTATTGAGAAACTTATGTGGTATAGGTGCTGGTTAGTCTAGATGGGGTACAAAAGAATAATGGACATAACCCCACTCCACATTGTATTGGCTCATCTGAGAATAGCCTTAGTTCAGGGGAAGTATTTAGCATTGAATGTGACTGCCTCTTGTAACCCTATTGTTCTACAATTTGATGCTTGCTTGATGTTGGGTTGTGGGTATCACTGTGCTCAAAAACAGTTCTCAACTTATGAAAATGCCTCTGTCCCTTTTGACAACGGGGCACAAATACAAATACAGTACCTTGAGGGGCTCCTATAATGATTGGGATGTTGTTTGGTGGACCACTCAATTCCAAAGAGGGATTTATAACCCACCCTCTCTACACAGTCTATGACAGCTTTTTGGCAGCACATATATTAAAATTGGAATGAGACAGAGAAGATTAGCATAGCTTCTGGGCAAGGATAACATGCAAATTTGTGAAGTGTTCCATATTTTTAAGTGGTACATCACTCTTCAGTCAATATGCTGTACTGAGGTAACCTGGAGTTGCTGTGATGCTGAACCTTGTGCCATTGAGGTGTCAAATACCATAATGGTTACTCATGGTGGACAGAGTTTGGTGGAGCTCCCACTTTAAGACAGATTTGGAAGCAGGAGTGGCATCCACTTCCTAAACAACATGCCTCTGAAAACTCTATGAACTTTGATAAATGTTGATAGTTACAGAAAGGCTTCAGGTTTTTTGTTCATAGGGTTGCTATGAGTCATGCTCAACTCAATGGCAATCAACAAAAACATGAGAGCTCTAAAGAACAAAATCCAGAGTAAAGAGGACTTACTCCCCCAACTGTCAACCCTATCAGTGTAACCCCATTTCCTTAACCATAACCAATCCACTTGCCATTAGTCAAGCCCCCACTATTGAAAGTACGTACTGGAAGCCAACACCTACAGTTGAGATCCCATAGGTATCCTGGCTCTCAGCTTATCAATCCGAGCCTTATTTCAAATCCACAAGGTACCCTCAGCCCCTCTTCCTCTTCTAACTCCAAAGAGCCACCTGTAAATCCCAATGATCCTGCCAAAGTAACAATAGTTGAAGTCAAAGATCTAGCTCAAACCTTCACGATAGAAACCGGGTTATGAAGATGCAAATGCCAGGGTAGAGTGAATGAAATATTCTGTTCACACTTTAAACAAAAGCGTCTGTTTCACATGCACCCACAGGAAGACCAAAGACTCAAAGTGCCCCCTTCCTACTAGGATGGTCCTCAGACCCTATGGACACGCGTTGTATGATTGCACTGTTCCAGAACCCCACAGTGTAGGGCAACACGACTTGCCGATCATTATCATTACTATTCCTTGAGGTTAGAGGTCATTTAGGTCAATTCCCCAACAATGTCAGGCCACTGGCCTCAAACGACAATTTTACCTCATGCCTTTCTAGATTTGGAGATTTTTTTAATGTTCCCTAAACAGATCCAGGAAGTATTAAAAGAAGATGGAAGGAATACACGGAGTCATTATATAGAAAGGAATTGGCAGATACAGAGGAATTTAAAGAAATAACATATGAGCAAGAGCCTATGGTGATGAAGGAAGAAGTTCAAGCT
>NW_006400074.1:580588-597659 GCF_000299155.1 Elephantulus edwardii
GTGACTGGGGTAATCGGGATGGGTGTGTCAGAGGCGGTGCGTTTGGCGCAGGATAGAGCAGGGTTTAGGGCTGTTGTGCGTAGGGTCGCTATGAGTCAGAAACGACTCAACGGCACATAACAACAACAACAATAACCAGATGCAATGAAGATCAGCCTCTTACACTGCTCAACCCATCTGCCCTGACTCATCAACATTCTAACGTCTGGTGGCACTGTAGGAAGCAATAGTTTAAAGTCTTGCCAGGAAATTGGAAAGTTATTTATGCTTTGGCTAATTTGCTATCGCCTTTACTCTGTCATGCAGATCATCAAAACCTGTATAGACATTTTGGAACAGGAGGAGCACAGACACAGACACTCCTCAAGTATCCTTTGACCTCCATACTTACTTTGATGCAATCTGAGCTCCCAGAGGGCTATCTAACTAATTCAAAGCTAGAAATAACATAGCTGTGAATTTGAATCAGTCTTATTTTGGTGGTCTACCCTTGCTAGGCTCCACAATCAACACTCTTGGTAGCAGCAGCCAGAAAATCAAAAGATGAATTGCATTGGCAAAGTGTGCTGTCAGAGACCTTTCCAAAGAACTGAAGAACAAAAATGTCAGTCTGGAGACTAAGGTGCGCCTGATACAAGCCATGGTCTTTGCAATTACTTGTTATGCATCAGACAGCTGGACAATGACTAGGAATGCTAGAAGGAGAATTGATGCCTTTGTAATGCTAGAAGGACAATTGATGCCTGTGAGCTGTGATGCTGGAGAAGTCTGCTAAAAAAACAAACAGGTCCATACCAGAGAGGGTGAAACCAGGCTGCTCCTTGGAGGCAAGGATTCTGAAGCTTTGTCTGACATACTTTGGATATGTTGCAAGGAGGGACCAATCCTTGGAGAGGGATGTTATGCTTGGGAGGGTGGAGAGACAGCACAGGAGATGGAGATCCTCAATGAGATGGGCTGATTCAGTGACTAGGGTGATGGGGGATTGATGTGTTGGAGACAATGAGATTGACTCAGGATAGAGCAGGGTTTAGGGCTGTTGTACATAGGGTCACTATGAGTCGCAAGCAACTTGACAGCACATAACAACAACAAAAATGTAGACTGGCGAATATATATATATATGTAAAATCAACAGAGATTTTTTTAAATTACACTGGGGATGCTATTAAAGGCAGAGAAAAGCAATTAGGTCCTTCTAGTCAAATATCCAGCTTGGAAGAAGGAGTGGCATCCACTTCCATAATAGCTTGCCTCTGGAAACCCTATGAACCTGGAGATAGGATGAAAGACACACAAGTGTTGAGGACTCTCCTTCACAGTGTCTGCGACTCAACGGCACTTAACAACAACAGTTAAATATCCAGGGAAAATATGTTGCCTCTGGATATGTTACTGCCAGCAAAAGGAGTATGTGTTTTAATTGGAACCCAATGTTGCACTTTCATTCCCAAGAACACTGTCCTAGATGACACCATTGGCAAAATTCTTCAAGATCTTATCCTTGAATTAGCCAAAAACTCCAGGATAGATGACCCCTTCTACTGGAATAGTGGTTTGGTAAATGGAAAAGCCTAATGTCTTCTATCCTTACTTTTACTTCTATCTTCTAATGTCTTCTATCCTTACTTCTCTTATTATTATAGTTGTTGTTTTTAGGCGCCATCTAGTCGAGTATAACTCATAGCAACCCTATTAACACCAGATCTATACATCATCCTATCCTGTGCCATCCTCATACTTCCTGACACACTACAGCCCATTGTGGCAGTCACCATGTCAATCCACCTGACTGAGGGTCTTCCTCTCCTTTACTGATCCTCCACCCTTGCAAACACCATGTAGCTCTCCAAGGAATAGCCCCTTCTAGCAATATCCAAAGTATGTGAGGCAAAGCCTCATCATCCTGTCCTCCAAAGAGAACTCCAACTGCACCTGCTACAAGACATATTTATTTATTCTTTTGGCTGTCCATGGGACATGCTGTCAAGATACATCAATAATAACTAGTGTCTGAAGTGCAAAAGTTAGAAACAAAGAATAAGAATTAGTAACTGGAAAATACAAACTTTGTGACAGAAATGAGGTTGGAGATCACATGATAGAATGTCGTAGAAACAATGATTAATTAATTGAAAATAAATTACATATAAAAACCATAAATGGTAACACATGGACCTCACCTGATAGACTATCAGACTCTATATCAGCAGTCAAAATGAGATCATGAAGAAAAAAATAAGAAAAGAAAAAATCAAACATGATCAGGGGCAGAATGTTTTTCCAGTTTGAACTGAAAGTGAAAAATTTTAAAAACTCTACAAGAACTAAAATATGATTTTCACTTATATCCATGGGATGTTCAGTGGTCTTCTTCAACACCACAATCCAGAGGTATCTATTCTTCTTCTGTCATCCCTATTCATTTTCCAGCTGCCAGATGCATAGCAAGTGATTGGAAAGACCATGGCCTGAATCAGATGCATCTTAGTCCTCAAACTAACATTATTACTCCTCAATAATTTGGGAAGGTCCCTACCTGCAGACTTTCCCAGTGTAATACATCTCCTGATTTCCTGACTGCTGGTACCAAAAGTGTTAATTGTGGATCCAAGTTAGATGCAGTTGTTGACAGTTTCAATCTCTTCTCCTTCTACCATGATGTTGCCTATTGATCCAGTGATAAGAATCTTTGTTTTCTTGACATTGAGATGTAATCCATACCAAAGAGTGCATTCCTCTATATTCTGCAACAAGTGCTTTAAGTCCTCCACATTTTCAGTAAGCAAGGTGGTATCATCTGCATAATGCAGGTTATTGATGAGTCTCCCTCCATTCTTGATGCCACATTCCTTTTCAAAGAGTCCAGCTTCTCAGATAATTTGCTCATTATGCATATTGAATAGGTACGGAGAGAGAATACAACCCTGACACACACCCTTCTTAATTTTAAACCATAGACTGTTCCCCTGCTCTGTTTGCACAACAAGTGTAGGTTTCACGTAAGCACAATTAAGTGCTCTGGATTCCCATTCTTCCCAATGTCAGCCACAACTTTTTATGACCCACACAGTCAAAGGCCTTTGCATAGTCAATAAAGCATAGATAGACATTCTTCTGTTATTCCCTACTTTTATCAAACATCCATCTGACATCAGCAATGATATCACTGGTGCCACAGCCTCTTTTAAATCCTGCTTGAATTTCTGATAGTTCCCTACCTGTGTACTGTTCTAGTTTATTTTGAATGATCTTCAGCAGTATTTTGTTTGTATGTTTTATTAATGATATTGGTTGATAGTTTCCACATTATGTTGGATCACCTTTCTTGGAAGTGGGAACACATATGGACCTCTTTTAATCCATTGGCCAGACAGCTGTCCTCCAAATTTCCTGGCATAGACTGATGAGTGCATCCAAGGCTGCATCTGTTAATTGAAACAAGTCAATTGGTATTCCATCAATTCCTGGGGCCTAATTTTTTGCCAATGCCTTCAATGAAGCTTCCATTTCCTCCTTCATTATCATTGGCTCCTGCTCATATTCCTGAAATTTTTCCATGTTCTTTTTGGTACAGTGATTCTGTGCTTTCCCACCATCTTCTTTTGATTTTTTCTGGTCTTTCAATACATTGCCAATGATGTTCAATCTGTTCCACCTGAATTAAATCTATCTTACATATAAATCTGATGTAGTAATTAACTGAAGACTAGATGAGTTTTGTAGTGACATCAAGAATATCATCCATAAGAAAGCAAAAGGTTATTATAAAGGCAAGGGAGAAAGAAGAGACTGAAAGTTGCACTAGAATATTTGTTGTTGTTGTTAATGTGCCAGTAAGTCAATTACTACTCGTAGTGACTCTATGAACAATGGCTCTGCACCTTGCCCTATCCTGAGCCAACCTCACCATCTCTGACACACCTGCCTCCATTGCCACAGTCATTGTGCCAGTCCATCTTGCCAAGGGTCTTCCTCTCCTGGGCTGACTTTCTACTCTTCGAAGCATGATGTCCTTCTCCAAAGACTGGTCCCTCCTGACAACATTTCTGAAATATGTGAGACAGAGTTTTACTATCCTTGCCTCCAAAGAATACCCTGGTTTCTCCAAGACAGACCTGTTAATTCTTTTTGGCATTCTATGGTATGTTCAACACTCTTCTCCAGCAACACAACTCAAAGACATCAAATCTTCTGTCATCTTTAGTCATTGTTCAGCTTTCAGATGCATAGTAAACAATAGAAAAAAACATGGCTTGGACCAGATGCACCTTGGGTTTTAGACTGACATTGTTGCTCTCTCTCACTCTGGAGTGATCCTTGACAGCAGATTTCCCTAGTAAAACTTAACTTTTTATTTCCTAACTGCTGTTGTCGAGGGTGTTGATTGTGGAATCAAATAAGATGAAATTCTTAAAACTTTAAATCCTTTCTCCATCTATCATATTGCTGCCAATTGGCCTGGTGGTGAGGATTTTTGTTTTTTTGATGTTGAGATGTACTCCATATTGAAAGCTGTAGTCCTTGATCTTCTACAACAAACACTTCAAGTACTCCTCACTTTCAGTGGCAAGATTATGTTATCTGCATTAGGCAGGCTATTAATGAGCCTTCCTCTGATGTTGATGCTACATTCTTCATGTAAAGTCCAGTTTCTCAAATGATCTGTTCAGCACAGAGATTGAAAAGGTACAAAGAAAGGGTACATCCCTGACTCACTCCTTTCTTGATTTTGAACCATGTAGTGTTCCCTTGAGATAGTTAACAGTTTTAGTTTACTTGGCTCCACAGTAAACACTCTTGGTAACAGCAGCCAGGAAACCAAGAGAAGAATTACACTGGGAAAGTTAGCTGTGAGGAACCTCTCAAGAGTACTTGAAGAGCAATGACATCAGGCTGGAGACTAAGGTGTGCCTGATCCGGGCTATGGTCTTCGCAATTAAGTGCTATGCATCAGAGAGTTGGACAGTGAATAGTGATGATAGAAAGAGAATTGATGCCTTTGAGGTGTGGTGCTGGAGAAGAGTGTTGAATATACCATGGACTGCTAGGAGAACAAACAGATTTGTCCTTGAGAAGGTGACGCTGGAATGCATTTTGGAGTCAAGGATTCTGAAGCTTCGTCTGACATACTTTGGGCATGTTGCAAGGAGGGACTGGTCCTTGGAGAGGGACATCATGTTTGGCAGAGTGGAGGGGTGGTGCAGGAGAGGAAGACCTTCGATGATATGGATCGATTCTGTGACTGGAGTGGTGGGAATGAGTGTGTTTGAGATGGCTAGGTTGGGACAGGATAGAACGACATTTAGAGCTCTTGTACATAGGGTCGCTATGAGTCGCAAGTGACTCGATGGCACATAACAACAGTGTTCCCTTGCTCTATTTGGACAATAGCTTCTTGGTTTAGGTATAGGGTCTGCATGAGCAAAATGAAGAAGGTTCTGTGATTCCCATTCTTTACATAAGATATAACTATTTTAAAATAAAAATGTGAACTGGAATTTTCTATAAAGACATTATACCATTAAGTTGGTGTGAGAGGAAAAACAGATTATATTGCAAACCAAGATCCAAACCCCTCAAACCCAAGCTTTGAACACTGATTCTAGGAATCAAGTTAGTCTGGGAAACCAAGGAGTAAGTAAAACAATATGAAGTGTTGGTTTAATTTTCAAAGGAGTAGTGGTGAAAGAATGACTGTTAAAGTGAAGAAAGTGAGGTTTTCATAGTTGATGGTTATTTTAGTCCATGTATTCTAGAGAAGCAAAGTCAATGAAGCATCCAAAGGTCATTCTTTGTTGGAAACAGGGTTTTGGAACTGTGCAAATGAACTTTTAATTCCATAAATAACTTTGAGTTCAAAGTCAGCAAGTCAAGCAGGCGCTGAGATCATAGGTCAGGTAGCCAGATGTAGATCCGACAAAAAAGTTCTCTAGCTTTTTTTGCCACAGAGTCCAAACATAAATATACTCTTGAGGGTACCTAGCCTTTATCAGATAAAGTTAAACATATCTTCATAGATCTACTCATAATTCTGCCTTGTTAGCTTCACAGAGGTTAGCATTTACAACATTTAGAATAGTTACATTACACTAGGAACATGGTCACTTTGACACATAGCATTCACCATGACAGTTCATCCCTTGTCAACTTGGCACCTGTACTGATTTCCATAAACCACACACAGTCTCTAAACAAAAACAATTTTAAAGCTGTACGTGTGCCTAACATGATACAATTAACACACATGAAAAGGGAATCAGAATCACAGTAGCCTTCTTTATATTCTATATGGGGGAAATATATTTAAGACATATATACTCATAACAATTGTAAACTCTATTTTTGCAACTAATCATGCATCATAGATGAAATTCACAACTACCTTCTTCTATCCATTCTGTAGCTTCTTATCAATTTGCCTGGTGGCATGACCCAAACCTTCATTCCTGAAAGGTCTAGGTCATTAGAAGTCATGTCAGAGTTATTCATTGATTTTAATAACAAGGCGTGAAAATAATTATAATACTACAAGACAATCTAAGAAATCTGCATTTCAGACACACTATTCTTTCCTTCCTTTATGCATTATCAATCCTATTTCCTTCAGTAATCAAGTTCAGTCATACCAGCCTTCTTTACCTGTTGTCACAGAGGACTGGACCACCCAAAGTGGTTGGGTAGCATTCTCATCTTCCAATTTAGAGGAATCAGTTTTGTGTTTCCAGGTGGGAATATTCCTTCCTTTGGAACTAAGACTTTAAGATCCCAAAAGCAAAGGGTTGCAGGGACAGGAAGCAAACATTTTGTGAGGTGCCCCCTAGGGGTGAGAGGAAGTGGTAACATTTCCATTTCCACCCTTTGATTGCTGGACCCAAGAGTTTTGGCTCCGTATATTGGACACTAGTTTAGAATTCATACATCCTCCTATATGTGTTCTAAACCTTCAGGAGAGAACACTGTCCCAACCATACAAAGTGCCGCCACCTAGCTACCGGTGCCGTAGTTGTGCCAATCTTAAAGTCCAGCCTCTTAAGGCTTCATCAAGTCTTCGTAATATCCTAACTTCATAAAGTGAGGATATAGATTGTAAAGCAATGGAGTACATTGATGTACATTGAATACATCACTGATGTACTTATTTCTTGATTCTGAACCATGCCGTGTCCCTTGCTCTGTTTGGACAACCGCTTCTAGGTCTAGGTTTAAGTTTTGCATAAGCACAAGCAAATGTTTTGGGATTCTTCTCAATATTAGCCATTTGTTGTTATCCACACAATCGTAGTAAGATCAGTGAGTCCTGTGAACATAAGCCCATTGCTGCACTCCATTTGCTGTAAAGAAAGTCCTTTGATCCAATGATGTTGCATAAGATACCTTAACTGTGGAGCAAGCATTCTGTAAGTTCTTTCCAAAGTCAAGTTCCTCCTGACCATATGCCAAATGTGAGGCAAGATACCCAAAGGATGAGCTCCTCAATGGAGCACACTGATTTGCACTCCCAAGAGAGATGTGTTTGTTCTTTTGCTAGTCCATTGTGTATATTCAATACTCTGCCAACACCACAATGTTAAAGGAATCAATTCTTTGGTGTTCCTTATTGACTGTCCAACATTCCATTCCTTCACATGCATGTGGAACAATTGAAAATGCTATGGCTTAAGTCAGGATTTCCTTAGTTTTTAAACTTTATCTTAAGAAACCTCATGTTGACTCCTATTCACAGCAACCAATGTACAACCGATCAAACCTTGGCACAATCAAAAATATCATGGGTTGGATCAGACACACCTTAGTCTTTATATCAACATCCTTGATCTTTAACACTTGAGAGAGGTCTTTGACAGCATATTTGCCCAGTGTATCTAAGAGGAAGATCTATAATCATTACAATTTTTCACAATTTCTTTTATTTTCCTTGTTCAAAGAAAACAGAAAAACATACAGCAGTCTAACAACTTCTACATGTACAATTCAATGACACTGATTACATTAAGTTGTGTAATAATTATCACTCTCCTTTGCTGTTTTCCTCCTTCATGAACATAAACTCATTGCCCTCTAGGGCTCCAATTTAGTCCTTTTTTTCTGAGCTATTTATACATATATATATTTAGGGTTTTGATACAAAGAGTTTTCTTAAGTGACTTTTTTCTTTTCTTCTTTTTATATTTTATACTGGCTTACATAGCAAAGTTCACAAAGTTCGTATACATTGTTTTTCACACTGGATCTTTCCCCTTTCCTTTACCCACATCTCCATCCACCCATCAACTTGTGTGACCCTATGATTAAGCACCCCCCTTTATATCCTTGTATTCATTCCACAATAATGGTCTTATAACTGTATTTGTCCTTATGAGACTGAGTTAGTCACTTAGCATAATTTTCTCCAGTTACTCCCATGTTAGGTAGTAACTGACACAATCATTGTTCCTACATGCTGCATAGTATTCTATTCCATTGTGTGAATGTACCATAATTTCTCAATCCATGCCATTGTGGTTGGGGGCATTTGGGCTGTTTCCACGTTCTCGCTATGGTGAGTAACATTGCTGTGAACGTTGGTGTACAAGTCTCTATTTGTGCCTCATTTCTCATTTTTCTTGGGGCATATTACAAACTGAAATAACTGGATCATTTGAAATGTCTATGTTCAGCTTTTTGAGGAAATGCCAAACTGCTTTTGTACCATTTTACAATCTCACCAACCATGTATAAGAGTTTCAATCTCACCACATCCTCTCCAACATTTATTACTGGCTGCCCTGCTAAACTTTGTCACTGTTACTGAGGTAAGATGATATCTCATTGTGGTTTTGATTTGCATCTCTCTTATTGCCAGTGATTTTGAGCATTTCTTAATGTGTCTATTGGCTATTCGAATGTCCTCCTCTGTAAAAATCTTTCCATACCTTTTGCCCATTTTGGAATTGGGCTACCAGTATTTTTCTTCTGGAGGCCCAGGAGTATTATGTAAATCCTTGTTTGAAATGGTATTGCCAAATGTTTGTTACCAGTTAGTAGGTTTTTCTTTTCACCCTGTTGGAAAAGGTTTTTGATGAGCACAAAGGTTTAGTTATTGTTGTTTGTTGTTGTTATGTGTCGTCAAGTCGCTTGCGACTCATAGCGACCCTGTGTACAACAGCCCTAAACTCTGCTCTGTCCTGTGCCAATCTCACCATCTCCGATACACCCATCCCAATTACCCCAGTCACTGAATCAATCCACCTCATAGAGGGCCTTCCCCTCCTGCGCCGTCCCTCCACCCTACCAAGCATGATGTCCCTCTCCAAGGACCTCTCCCTCCTTACAACATGTCCAAAATATGTTAGATGGAGCCTCAGAATCCTTGCCTCCAAGGAGCCGCCCGGTTTAACCCTTTCCAGAATGAATCTGTTTGTTTTCCTAGCAGTCCATGGTACCCTCAGTACTCTTCTCCAGCACCACAGCTCAAAGGCATCAATTCTCCTTCTATCCTCCTTGGTCATTGTCCAACTCTCTGATGCATAACAAGTGATCGCAAAGACCATGGCCTGTATCAGATGCACCTTAGTCTCCAGAGAGACACCATTGCTCTTCAGTACTTTGGAGAAGTCCCTAACAGCTGACTTGCCCATAGCAAGCGCCTTTTAATTTCCTGGCTACTGGTGCCAAGAGTGTTGACTGTGGAGCCAAGCAAACTAAAGCTGTGAACAATCTCAATCTCTTCACCATCCATCCTGATGCTGCCAATTGGCCCAGTGGTGAGACTCTTTGTCTTCTTGGCATTGAGACTCAATCCATGTTGGAGACTGCAGTCCTTGACCCTCTGCAGCAAGTGCTTCAAGTCTTCCTCAGTTTCAGCAAGCAGGGTTGTGTCATCTGCATAATGCAGATTGTTGATAGATCTTCCAACAATCTTGATCCCACATTTCTCCTCATAGAGTCCAACCTCCCGGATAATCTGTTCTGCATACAGGTTGAAAAGGTATGGAGACAGACACATCCCTGGCATACGCCCTTCCTAATTTTGAATCATGCAGTGTTTCCTTGCTCTGTTCTGACGACTGCCTCTCGGTTCAAGTAAAGGTTTCTCATTAGCATGATAAAATGTTCTAGGATTCCCATTCTTCTCAGAGTCAGCCACAGTTTGTTATGACCCACACAGTCAAATGCCTTTGCATAGTCAATGAAACACAGATATACATTCCTCTGGTATTCCCTGCTTTCAGCTAAGATCCATCTAACACTAGCTACAATATCCCTATTGCCACGACCCCTTCTAAACCCAGCCTGGACTTCTGGCATTATTAGAAGATTAAATTTTACCCTCTTCAGATTATGCATTTCTGGCTGTATTTGGAAATCCCTTTATACCGTAGACTAGAGCTTCTAAGATTGATCCTAGTTTGTATCTTATGAGTTTTATGGGTTTGGGCTTTATTCCAAGGTCTCTGATCCACCTTGAGTTGATTTTTGTGTATGGTGTGATATGTGGATCCTGTTTCAGTTTTCTGCAGGTAGCAGTCCAGTTTGCCAGCACCATTTGTTGAAGAGATTGCCATTTCCCCATTTGGTAGGTTTTAATTTCTTATTGAATATCAATTGACCACAGATAGATGGGTCCATTTCTGGGTTCTAAGTTCTGTTACACTTGTCTGTGTACCTGTCACTGTACCAGAACCATACTGTTTTGGTTACTACTGCTGTGTAGTAGATTTTGAGGTCCAGGAGTGCTATGCCTCCCACTTCATTTTTGTTTTTCAGAAGTACTTTGCTTTTTGGTTCTCTTTCTTCTCCAAATAAACATGACAATTTGCTTTGAAATCTCCTTTAAAAATTAATTCGGTATCTGTATTGGGATGGTGTTGAATATGTAAATTGCTTTTGGTATGACTGTAATTTTCACACTATTGAATCTTCCTATCCATGAACAGGGAATATATTTCCAATTATTTGAGCCTTTTACTGTGCCTCGCAAAGATGTTCTGTAGTTTTCTTTGTACAGGTCTTTTGTGTCTCTTGTAAATGGTATTACTTTTTTTATTTCCTTCTCTGAGTTACTGTAGAGGAATCCCACTAACTTTTGGATATTGATCTTGTAGTCTGGAACTCTAATAGGTTTTGTTGTTGTTGTTGTTGAGTCCTTGGGGTTTTTTTGTGTACACTATCATATCATCTGCCTAGAGTGACACTTTAACCATCTCTTTAACAATCAGGATGCCTTTTATTTTCTTCATAATGCCCTTGCAAGTACTTTGAATACAATATCATATAGCAGAGGTGACATTTGTTTCTATTATTTCTGCAAAAGTTGTTGGTTCATGCCTTTATAATGTTACTAATTAATTGCCAAGTTAAAATGTTCTGAGCTACTCACTCCACTGTAAGTCCTTTTAGGGGAAATTTCCCTTTCCTAAACTCCTTGAGGTTCTGTCCCAACTCTACAGGTCTTCATATTTGAAGTGGCTGTGTGTTGAGAGAACAGGTGCTCTACTCAAGCAGTTTTTCATACACCTTTTCTACTAGAGCTTAATGTCTTCCTTTGCCTCTGGAGTTGCATGAAATTAGAGATCAGGGCTGCCAGCTCAACCAGCTTATGTGCAGCCTTCCCTCTCTCACACAATGTGCTACAAAAATTGCTTCCCTCTGCCTGAAGTTCTAAAGTCTCTTGTCCTATTTGGCTCTTGGTTTGGCCCTGCATCCATGGAGGCAAGGACCTCCAGATGGAAGGACTTAAAACCTCAGGGACGCCTCAGTCCTGTCTCCCAACAGAGTAATGGAATAATGCAAAGCGCTCATTCTTGGCACAGAGCCCCACCCCCGTTGACCTTTTCTTTTGCAGCTTGGTGTTCTCCTTTGTCTTGGTGTGGTGGAAGGTCAGGACCACTCACTTGGGCTGCCTGTATACAGAGGCTCGAAAGTCACCCTGCTGTTGCAGAAAGTAAAAAGAAAAAAAAATTCTTCCCTCTGCCCAAAGTTCTGCATACTCAAGTCTTTTGTCCTGTTTAGCTCCTGGGTTGACCCTGCAGCCATGAAGGCAAAGATCCCCAGATGGAGGGACATATACCTCCAGGGACATCTCAGTCCTCTCTCCCTTCCAATTTAGTCGTTATGGGTTGCTGTTGTCAATTTGATCCTTTATAGTGTTATTGTTAAGTGCCATGAAGTTAAGTCTGACTCACAGTGACTCTATAAATAACAGCTCCATCCTCATTAACTCTGTTATGCATAAGTCCATTATGGTAGTCACTGTATTCATCTTGTGGATGGTCTTCCTCTCTTTCACTGATCCTGTTTTTCCCAGCATAATATCCCTTTACAAAGACTAAATTCCTCCTGAAAATATGCCCAAAGTAAGTGAGACAAAGTTTCACCATCTTTGCTTCTAAAGCATATGCTGATTGTTCTTTCAATATAGATCTGTTTGTTCTTCTGGCTGTCCATAATATATTCACTAGAATATGGAAGGAGTGTAAGAGTCACTGTACCAAAGGACTTGGTTTCACAGAAGAATTTCATGAAATAACGTATGAGCAAGAGCCTATGGTGATGAAGGAGGAAGTTCAAGTTGCTTTGGAAGAATTGGCAAAAAAACAAGGCTCCAGGAGTTGATGGCATACCAGTTGACATATTTCAACAGATGCTGCCCTGAATGTGCTCATTAAGTTATGTCAAGAAATCTGGAGGACAGCCACCTGGCCAACTGACTGGAAGAGATAAATATTTGTTACCATTCAAAAAAAAAAAAAAGGTGACCTGACAGAGTGAGAAAATTATCAAACAATATCATTAATCTCACATTCAAACAAGATTCTGCTGAAAACTATCCAAAAATGAATGAAGCAACACATCAACAGGGAACTTCCAGATGTGTAGGCTGGGTTTAGAAGAGGCCGTGGTACTAGGAATATTATAAGTAATGTTTGATGGATCTTAGCTGAAAGCAGAGAAGACCAAAGGAATGTCTGTCTGTGCTTCATTGACTATGCAAAGGCTTTTGACTGTGTGGATCACAACAAGCTGTGGCTGACTCTGAAAAGAACGGGAATCCCAGGACATTTGATCGTGTTTATGTGAAACCTATACTTGAACCAAGAAGCATTCGTCAGAACAGAGCAAGAAGACACTGCATGGTTCGACAAAGGTGTCCTCCAGGGATGTATTCTGTCATACCTTTTCAATCTGTATGCAGAACAGATCATCTGAGACGCTGGGCTGTACAAGGAGGAATGTGGCATCAGGTTTGGTGGAAGATTCATCAACAACCTGCATTATGCAGATGACACAACCCTGCTTGCTGAAACTGAGAAGGACCTGAAGTGCTTTCTGCAGAAGGTCAAAGACTACAGCTTTCAATATGGATTGAAGCTCAACATCAAGAAAACAAAGATTCTCACCACTGGGCCAATTGGCAGCATCATTACGGATGGTGAAGAGATTGAGATAGGTAACCGTTTTAGTTTGCTTGGCTCCAAAGTCAACACTCTTGGTATTAGCAGCCAGGAAATCAGGAGACAAATTGCATTGGAAAAGTAAGCTATAAGGGACCTCTCCAGAGTACTGAAGAGCAATGACATCAGGCTGAGGACTAATGTGTGCCTGATCCAGGACATAGTCTTCTCAATTGCGTGCTATGTTTCGGAGAGCTGGACAGTGAATAGGGATGATAGAAAGAGAATTGATGCCTTTGAGCTGTGGTACTGGAGAAGAGTGTTGAATATACCATAAAATATATACATATACTGCTAGGAAAACAAATAATTTTGTCCTGAAGAGGGTGAAGCTGGGTTGCTCCTTAAAGGCAAGGATTCAGAAGCTTCATCTGACATATTTTGAGCATGTTGCCAGGAGTGACCAGTCCTTGGAAAGGAAAATCATGTTTGGGAGAGTGGAGGGGCCATGCAGGAGAGGAAGACCCTCTATGAGATGGATTGGTTTAGTGATGAGAGTAGGTGTGTCAGAGACAGTGAGGTCTGGCGCAGAATAGAGCAGGGTTTAGGGCTCTTGTACATAGGGTTGCTATGAGTTGTAAGTGACTCGATGGCACATAACAACAGCAACAACAACTCTTTACCAACACCACAATTCAAAGATATTGATTCTTCTTTTGTCATCCTTACTTATTTACTTACTTATTACTTATCCAACTTTCAGATGCATTGGAAGTAAATGAAAACACTATGGTGTGAATTAGACAGACTTTAGTCTTTGGACTGACATCCTTACTCTTTAGAACTTTAAATAGGTCCTTGACAGCAGATTTTCCTAATGCAACATGTCTTTTGATTTCTTTTCACTGCTATTTCTGTTAGTGTTGATTGTGTATCCAAGTAAAATGAATTGACAATTTCAGTCTTTTCTCCCTCTATCAATATGTTGCCCATTGTTCCACCAATGAGGATTTTTGTAAGATTTGTTGTTTTGGGTTTTTTTGTTTGTTTGTTTTTATGTTGAGATGTAACCCATAGAGAAGACTACAGCTGTTGACCTTCTGCATCAGGCTTATGGAGTAGTTTCAGAGGCAGAAAATTAGAATCTTGCTTCCTTTTGGGCCAGAGATTCCTGTGTAAGATACACCAAGACTGAGATGCAGCTACAGAACCAGCAGCAGCAACAGAGCGTAAGAGACCAAGATGAGACAGCCACAATGTGATGACAGCCACCAGGGGGAGCCAGAGGGCTTTTGCCTCTTACTAGTGGATGGCTTGGAGGAGGCGCGGTAACTCGCAGGACCAAAAGACTTGTGTAGCAATGACCCAAAACTAAGAGGCTAGAGGTCATAAGGGCCTGTGAGCACATCTGAGAAGCTGTCCTGACTAATTATATCCTTACTGTTTCTTTCGCAACTGTAGCCTGTTACTCTCTTATAAAGCACACAATCCTGAGTATCGTTGTGAGGTCTGTGTAGTCATTATAATGGATTAGAGGACCTAGGAGTAGAGCAGTGAGAGGCCTGGGAGGGACAGCTGGTATTAGAAGTGGAAAAAGTAGATGCAGAGCGCCAGCGCTTGTCTGACTTCATAGGAACAGGTTGTGGATGGGGTCTCTTTTCCCATGTGAAGTTAGTGAGGATCACATATGGCCACCCCAATGTCTTAATGTTGTTACAAACTTACTGACAGTAATTACAATAATTGGCTCTGCAGCCCTATGCTTAACCAGGGATATTTTTCAAACATTATCCAACAAAAAATAGCCTTTAAGCCTTTCCCTTTCCCTCCAACCTCTGATAATCACTAATAAAGTCTGGTCCCTATACATTTGCCAGGGAACTCTAGTGACTTGTTGTTGCTGTGTTGTTATGTGCCATCGAGTCATCTGTGACTCATAGCCACCCTATGCACAATAGCTCTGAACCCTATCCTATCCTGGACCAATCTCACTGTCTCTGACACACTTATCTCCATTGCTCCAGTCACTGTGTCAATCCATCTCATGCAGGGTCTTTCTCTTCTGTGTTGTCCTTCCACTTTTCCAAGCATGATATTCTTCTCCAAGGACTGGTCCCTTCTGGCAACATGCTCAAAGTTTGTGAGACAGCTTCAAAATTCTTTCCTCCAGAGAGCAACTTGGTTTCACCCTCTGCAGAATAGACTTGTGTGTTCTCTTGGCAGTTCTTGATATGTTCAACATTCTTCTCCATCATCACAAATTAAAGGCATCAATTCTTCTTTCATGATTTTTCATTGTCCAGCTTGGGAAGACAAAGAAAAGTGTTATAATGAAATGTGCAAAGAGCTGGAATTGAAAAATTGAAAGAAATGAACTCATTTGACATTTCTTAAACTGAGGGAAAGAAAAAAACAAATTCAAGCCTCGGGTTGAAATACTTAAAGATGCTATGGACAGAGAATATGGAATGATCCAGGATGTATCAAAAGAAGATTGAAAGAATACACAGAGTCACTGTACCAAAAAGAATTGACTGACACCGAAGAATTTCATAAAACAGCATATGATCAAGAGGCAATGACAATGAAGAAGGAAGTTCAAGCTGCTATGAAAGAATTCACAAAAATAAGGCTGCAGGAATTGATGGAATACTAATTGACATATTTCAGCAAATGGAAGCTGACCTGAATACGTTCACCAAGTTGTGCCAAGAAATCTGGAGGACAGCTATCTGGCCAGCTGACTGGAAATTATTCACATTTATTCCCATTCCAAAAAAGGGTGATCTGACAGAGTGTGAAAATTATCAAACAATATCACTAATATCACATGCAAGCAAAATCTTGCTGAAGATTATCCAAAAACAACTGGAACAGTACATCAACGGAGAACTACCAGAAGTAAGGCTGCATTTAGAAGAGGCTGTGGCCCGATGGTTTCTCTCCGCTCCGGTGAGTAACTTGGCTCCAGGGGCTCCGCTCGCTCACCCGCCCGCCCGCCGCATGCCGCCCAGGACCGCGCCGCTGGCCTCCGCCGCCAGCACCCCACTTCCGACGGTCTTCGCTGCGCAGGCCGGACGCCTCTCCCCCCTCCGCCCCCGCCGCGGAAAGTAAAGTTTGAAGAGAGGGGGGGAAGAGGGGCACCATGGAGAGAAGGATCCACTTGTAGCTGAGGAACCAGACCCCGGCAGCTGTCCGAGAACTTGTTCTGGACAACTGCAAATCAAATGATGGAAAAATTGAGGGTTTAACAGCTGAATTTGTGAACTTAGAGTTCCTCAGTTTAATAAAAGTAGGCTTGATTTCATTTTCAAATCTTCCCAAATTACCGAAATTGAAAAAGCTTGAGCTCAGTGAAAATAGAATCTTTGGAGGTCTGGACATGTTAGCAGAAAAACTTACAAACCTCACGCACCTAAACTTGAGTGGAAATAAACTGAAGGATATCTTGGAGCCCTTGAAAAAATTGGAGAATCTGAAAAGCCTGGATCTGTTTAACTGTAAGGTTACCAAATTTAATGATTACCGAGAGAGTGTCTTCAAGCTCCTCCCCCAGCTGACCTATCTGGATGGCTATGACCAAGAGGACCAGGAAGCCCCTGACTCAGACGCTGAGGTGGATGGTGTGGACGATGAAGAGGAGGATGAAGGAGAGGATGAGGAGGATGAAGAGGATGATTTTTATGAAGAAGAGG
>NW_006400074.1:597944-636314 GCF_000299155.1 Elephantulus edwardii
CCCAGGACACCCACCCACCCAAAGAGCCAAAGAATAGTTCCTGTGACATTCCACCTTCCTGTTTAGTCCCTCTTGGAACTCCACCACCAAGTGTGGGGACTTTGCCCCAACAAAATTATAAGCGTTGTTAGGTTTTTTGTGTAAAACTTGCTGTAGCGTGGGTAGCTGTGATCGGTGAGTCTCAACCATTCGTGGCTACCAGTTACTTTGAGATTGTAACAGCATTTTTACTTTCTGTACAACAAAGAAGCTTTGTAAATAAAATCTTAACATTTTGGGTCTGTTTTTAATGCTTTGCTTTGCTTTTTTTTAATCCTTTATGTTAGGACATCTTATGTGACAACTGCCAAAAAAGTATTTTTAAGAACTTAAGTGAAATAAATATGTTATTCTTTGGTTTAAAAAAAAAGAAGAAGAAGAAGAGGCTGTGGCCCTAAGAACATCATTGCCAATATCAGATGGATCCTGACTGAAAGCTGAGAGTACCAGAAGAATGTCTACCTGTGTTTCATTGACTACACAAAGGCATTTTACTGTGTGGATCACAATAAATTCTGGCTAAACTTGATAAGAATGTGAATGCCAGAACACCTGATTGTGCTCATGTGAAACCTATACTTGGTCCGGGATGCAATCATTAGAATAGAGCAAGGAAATACCATGTGTTTCAAAATGAGGAATTGAGTTTTAGTTGGATGCAGTACCCTGAATACATCCACAAGGTCAAGTTGGCTGATTGTATAGTTTAGCTCTTCTGCATCTTTGTTAAGTTTCTTTTGAGTTGACCTATCCTTTGGTGAGAGTGTGGTACTGTATATTTCTTTCTTCAATTCTGTTAGCAGTTGTTTTCTGTGTTTAGCAGGTCTATCATTTGGTGCACAGATGTTCACCGATGTTATGTCTTCTTGGTCTATTGTACCTTTAATCATTATATTGTGCCCTTCCTTATCTGTTGTGGTGATTTTCATTCTGAAGTCTATTTTATCAGCGATTAGTATTGCCACCTCTGCTTTTTTTGTGAATGTCATTTGCTTGGTATATTTTTTCCAGCCTTTGACTATCAAGTCTATCCTTCTCCAAAAAAATAGCAGAGAATATTGGAGAACTCATGAATACCCCAGAGTCCAGAAAGCAGATGATATATGTTGATTTGGAGGCATTTGAACAGCTACAAATGAAAGTACAAATGATGGAAGAAACAATGGAAGCCACAAATTAAGGCAATAGCCTAGAGGTAGAGAAATAGGAAAAAATATATTTATGAAGAATTATTTGAACAGCTATGGAAGAAGGTGCAAATGATGGAAGAAATAATGGAAACCACTAAGAAAGCAAATGCTCCTGAGACTTCTTGTTTTTGTTGTTGTTATGCGCTGTTGAGTTGCTTGTGACTCATAATGACCCTTTGTAAAACAGTCCTGAAACCTGCACCCTGTGCCAACTGTGTCTCTGACACACCCTCATTACCCCAGTCACTGAATCAATCCATCTCATCGATGGTGTCACTCTCTTTCTCCCTCACTCCATCCTTCCAAGTGTGATATTCCTCTCCAAGGGACTAATCCTTCCTTGAAACATGCCCAAAGTATGTCAGATGAGGCCTCAGAATCATTGTTTTCCAAGAGAAGCCTGGCTTCACCCTCTCTAGGAAGAATTTATTTGTTCTCCTTGGAGTCCATGATATATTCAACACTCTTATCCAGCACCCCAGCTCAAAGGCATCGATTCTCTTTCTATCATCTCTAGTCATTGTGCAGCTCTCTGATGCATAGCAAGCAATTACAAAGATCATGGCCTGGGCCAGGCACATCTTAGTCTTCAGACTGACATTGTTGCTCTTCAATATCCTGGAGAGGTCCCTGACAGCTGACTTTCCCAATGCAATCAGTCTTTTGATTTCCTGGTTGCTAATAGCAAGAGTGTTGATTGTGTAGCCATGCAAACTAAAGCTGTTAACAATTTCAATCTCTTCACCATCTATCATAATGCTGTCAATTGGCCAAATGGTGAGAATCTTGGTTTTCTTGATGTTGAGCTTCAATCCATATTGAAGGCTGCAGTCTTTGACCTTCTACAGAAAACACTTCAGCTCCTCCTCAGTTTCAGTAAGCAGGTTGTGTCATCTGCATAACGCAGGTTGTTGATGAATCTTCCTCCAATCATGATGACACATGCCTCCTCATAAGGTCCAGTGTCCTGGATAATCTGTTCTGCAGACAGATTGAAAAGGTATAGAGACAAAATACATCCCTGGTGGAGACCCTTCTCAATTTTGAACCATGTAGTGTCTCTTTGCTCTGTTCTGATGACTGCCTCCTGGTCCAAGTATAGGTTTTATATAAGCACAATCAAATGCTCTGGGATTCCCTTTCTTCTCAGAGTCAGTCACAGCTTGTTGTGATCCACACAGTCAAATGCCTTTCCATAGTCAATAAAACATTCCTCTCGTACTCTCTGCATTCAACCAAGATCCATATAACACTAGCAGTGTTATAACACTAGTACCATAGCCTCTCCTAAACCCAGCCTGTGCATCTGGACGTTCTCTGTTGTTTTTAGATAATTTTCAGCAGAATCTTGCTTGCACGTGATATCAGTGATATTGTTTGATAATTTCCACACTGTCCGGTCACCTTTTTTTTTGGAATGGGAATAAATACAGAGACATGGAGCCAGAAGAAGTATATTGATGAGGAAGAACTTGATGAAGATAGATAGATGAAGAGGTATAAGAACTTAAAATATCATGACAAGATAGAGATATTGCCAATACAGTACTAAAAATAACGGAAAGGCATGAAAATGAAATCCAGAACATTAATACTGAAATGGCAGAAGTGTCCAACATGCTTGAAGGGAAAAAAAAGCAGAAGAGGCAGAGCAGGGAGTCAGTGAGCTGGAAGAGAAGAACCTCAACAGAAACACTAGAAGAAAAATCAGAGATGAGACATAAGGAAAATGAAGAAAACCTTAGAGCCATATGGGATGACATCAAAAGGAACAATATACATATGATTGGAATTCCAGAAGATTAGAGGTATAGAGAAGTCACTGAGAAAATTTTGGAAGTTGTAATAGACTAAAACTTCCCAGGTATTATGAAGAATGAGGAAATCCACATTCAGGAAGCTCAGTAAACACTAAATAGACTACATCATAAAGGAAAACATCAATGCAAATTTCCCATAATAAAAGATAAGGATAGAACACTGAAATCAGCAAGAGAAAAACAAAGGAAATGCAATCAGATTAAGTCCTGATTTTTCAGCAGAACTCATGTGAGCAAGAAGACAATGGGATGATATATACAGAAAGTTGAAAGAAAATCATTGTCACCCTAGGATCCTGTATTCAGCAAAGCTCTCCATCAAATATGGAGAAATCACATACTTTGCAGAAAAGAAAGAACTCAAGTAATTTGTGAAAACAAGATCAAACCTACAAGAACTTTTAAGGGAAGTCCTTCACACAGAGACTTCAAAGGAAAGTGGATGGAACACAGTAACAAGAAATAACAAAAATGCAAGCTTTTGTGGCCTAGTGGCAAGAAGCTGCAACTGCAAGCTCACAGGTGCACAGTTCAAATCCACCAGATGCTCTGCTAGAGAAGGAGGAACAATGTCCTCCTGTACCAGTCAGATCTGATCTGATGGTACACAAAAAATAATGAATTTTTTTTAAAAAAAGAAATAACAAAAAAAGATACACCGCAAAATGGCAATGATATAATCTGACCTGTCAATAATCACACTTAATGTGAATGGACTAAAAGCACCAATCAAGAAAAAAATCAAGAGAATGTATAAAAAAAACCAAAGCCCATCAATAAGTTGTCTACAAGAGATACATCTAATAAATGAAAATAGAGATTCTGTCTTCTTGGTGTTGAGTCCTTGACCTTCTGCAGCAAATGCTTCATGTCCTCCTCAGTTTTAGCAAGCAATCTGCATAACGCAGATTGATGAATCTTCCTCCAACCCTGATGCCACATTCCTCCTCATGAAGTCCAGCCTCCTGGATGATCTGTTCTGCATATAGATTGAAAATGTATAGAGATAGGATGCATTCATTATGTACACCTTTTTTGATTTTGAATCATGCAGTGTTTCCCTCCTCTGTTCTGAGGATGGCTTCCTGGTCAAAGTATAGTTTTCACAAAAACACAATTGAATGTTCTGAGATTCCCATTCTTTTCAAGATAAGCCACATTTTGTTGACACAGTCAAATGCCTTTGCATAGTCAATGAAACACAGAAAGACATCGGTCTGATATCAGCTATAATATCCCTAGTGTCATGGCCTCTTTGAAACCCCACTTGCACATCTGGCAGTTCTTTGTTGATGTGCTGTTCCAATCATTTTGTAGTATTTTAAATAATCTTCAGAGGATCTTGCTTGCATGTAATATTAGTGATAATTGTTCGATATTTTCCACACTCTGTGAGATCACCTTTTTTGGGAATGAGAATAAATATGGATCTCTTCCAGCCAGTTGACCAGGTAGTTGACCTCTAGATTTCTTGGCATAACCTGGTGAGCGCATCCAGGACAGCATCTGTCTGTTGAGATAAGTCACGTCAATTCCATCAATTCCTGGAGCCTTATGTTTTGTCAATTCCTTCAGAGCGCTTGCACTTCTTCCTTTATCACCATTACCTCCTGATTATACGCTGTTTCACAAATTTCTTCTATGTCAAGAATTTCTTTATGATATAATGACTCTGCGTATAGCCCTGGTGTACAAGTTGCCATACAGCGGTCACTTGTGGTTGCTGTGAGGCTGAACACTGTGACACTGATGTGTCGAATGCATTAATGGCTGGCTACCCAATGCGGACAGAGAGTGGGGTGGAGCTCCTCGATTAAATCAAGTTTGGAAGGAGGAGTGGCATCACTTCCGTAATAGCTTGCCTCCAGAAACCCTATGAACCTGGAGAGAGGATGACAGACACCCAAGCGCTGAGGACTCTCCTTCATAGGGTCGCTATACAGCACTTAACGACAACGACAACAACAACAACAACATGACTCTGTGTACTTCTTCCATCTTCTTTTAATGCTTCCTGGATCATTCAACATTCTGTCCATAGCATCCTTAAATTTTGCAACTTGAATTTATTCTTCAATTCCTTCAGCTTAGAAATGCTAAGCGAGTTTGTCCCTTTTGATTTTTCAAATCCAGCTCTTTGCACATTTAATTATACCTTGCTTTGTCTTCCAGAGCTGCCCTTTGAAATATTCTATTTAGTTCCTTAACTTCTTGATTTCTTCTGTCTGCTACGGGTGCTTTAGTGCAATATTAAGAGTTTTTCCATGGTCTTTTCTTCTTTTTCTGTCTTTATAATTACCTTTTTTTTCATTCTTCCTGGATATTATTCTGGATATCCTCCCACAGCTCATCTGATCTTCATTTGTTAGTGTTCAAGGTCTCAAATTTGTTTTTAAGATGGTTTTTAAATTGAGGTTATTAATATTTTAACGACTATATTTGTAGCATGACAGTCATTAATATTTTCATTATTCAAAAAATAACAGCAAGTGAAATATGCATTAACAATAAAATAAGGATCCAATAAAGACGAAATTAAAATAGGATACAACGTAAAAAGTAATTTTTTTACAGCTACAAATAAGATAGAAGATACTCAGAAAATATTTAAAATGCATAAGTGATTCTTGTTCTTTTGTCTGTAAACTCTAATGCTGTGCTCAGTGAAATCTTAATAAATGGAATCTGGTACAAAGTTAGCGTATTCTTTTTATTAAAGCAAATGAAATGTTGATTATAGATATTTCCAAGGCCTTAGTTTATATTCTGGCAAGAGACAGCAAGTTTATGAAGTATGCTTTCTGCTGCCCTTTATCCAGCAGGTGGATGCATCAAGAAGCGGAAATTGCCTCAGGCTGCTCCCTGGGATGAGGCTGAGGGTGGACCCCAAGGGCCAGGCCCGCGCGGAGTCTAGGAGGGTGCTGAGCGCCTAGAGCTCTCTAGTGGCTTGGAGCCCGACAGGCAGGTGGCGGCCCTGAAGGTCTTGCGGCCAGTAGCCAAGCGCGAACGCGAGATTTCGGTGCAGCGCCCCCCAGCGGGCGGAGGGCAGGCACGGCGGGAGCGCGCGGCGGGCGTGTGCTGGTGGCGGGTGCGCGTGGTGGGGTGGTGCCTGTGAGCCCGTGGCGGGAGCGTGCGGCCTGTGTCCTGGCGACAGGTGCGCGCATGGGCCTGTTCGCTGGCGGCAGGAGCGCGCGGCAGGAGCCATGCGGCGGTCGCGGAGTGGCGTGGCGGGGAAGACTGGGAAGGCTTGCGGGCAGAGGCGGCCCGCAGCCTCAGTGTCGTCCACCGCCTCGAGTGCCGGTGCCGGACGCGCGCGGCGTTCTCTGGACCAGTCCCGAGCTTCGGGGCGCGCGGTCGGTCGGCAGGCGTCCACAAAGCGGCAGCCAAGGCACTTGTCGCCGCGGGCCCTGGAAGCGGGCCCCGGAGATCCGCTGCCGCCGCCGGATCCTGTACCGCTCCCGCAGCCACCGCCACCGACCCCGGCTACCCCGACGTCCTCGGTTACCGCGCTGGACCTGGGCGACCAGAGGGAGCGCTGGGAGACGTTCCAGAAGCGGCAGCGGCTGAGCTGCGAGGATGCAGCCAGGCTCCTGCTGGACACCTTGTGAGTGTGGCGTCCGGCGGCTCCGGCGTGCAGTCCGCGCTCGCGGGGCGCTCAGGGCGGCCAGCTCACGGCCCCTGGTCACTGACATGGCGGGAACGTGCGGCCGCTGCCCGGAGCGCGCAGGGCTCAGAAGGCCAGGAGCGGGCGTCGAGTCCGAGTGTGCGGCCGCCAGCCTCCAGGGAGGGGAACCGCAGCCCCACGACCTCCGCAGCCCTGCGTCTTTGTTCCGGTGTTTGCACAGGAGCCCATCTTCTTTAACCACATTTGCCCAGGATTCTCCTCCCTCCCTGGCTCTGTGTCTCCTGTGGGTGGTATTCTGGAGGCTGGTAGCGGGGACTGAAAAAGGCTTTAAGAGTTTTGAGCCCAGGGAGACGAGAGTTTGCCCTCTTGATCCACACACTCACGAGGGAAGCTGGGCTTGCTGATCCCAGAAGGAGATGTTTGAGTTGGAAAGGCGACAGCGTTCCCTAAGGGAAAGGGGCTTTATGTTCTTTCACTCGTGACGCCTTTGGCTCCGCCAGGTCCTCCTCTTCTCGAAGCCTCCAGGCGCGCCCAGGGCTATGAGTGTGTGCACAGGATTTTCCGAAATTCTTAATTTTGGCAAGGACTGCCCACCGCCCCCATTTGGATCCCAGTCTGTAGAATAATTGTGCTTATAGCATAATAATATTATCTAAATATCAGTTATGAGTCACGGAATCCAAACTCTGGGAAAAAGCAAGACAACAACTTAACAATTAATGTCCAACTACCTGATAATGAAACATCTTCTTGAACAAAAATGTTTTGTTCCAGAAGAAATTTCTTGTAGGGGAGCATGCTCTTTGTCAGAGCTGAAATGTTGGTTTTCTGCGTGCTTGACTTTTTGCTTCATCATATAGAACTATATAAGCTGAACTTTGCTATTAATTATTATATATCTGCTAGATAGAGGAGTGAGATCCTAAGAGCCTCAAAAGCAAAAAACCTAAAATTTGAGGTAAATCTTAATTTAAAATGGATACGTGATCAAATAAGGATTTGAAAATGTAGATGTAACAAGATGAGGTATTTTTACCTGTAAGATTGGCGTGAATATGTACTTACATTAATTTTTTTAAAAAAGAAAAGCCATAACCTAGAAATTTTTTGCAAAATGTATAACACCTCACCAATGTATAGAAGAAAAGTTTGTGGGAGTTTACTCTGGGAGGTAGAGAGATTTTTAGCATTATATTATGTTTGAATTTTTAACAATAAACATTTGTGTACACAGAAAAAAATTAAGTGTATGTAATGAAATAGTCTAACTTGTACAGAAACATGGAACACCATTCTTAAATAATTATAAACTAAAATAGCAGTGAGCTATATTTTTTATAATTACTGCTTAAGAAGCTACTGTGAAACGTTCTCATTTTTTACTGGTAAGAATATTCAGCCCTTTTGGAAAGTAATTAGCTGATAATTACAAAATCTTAATGTTGCTGGAGAAGGATGGGCAAACTCCTCTGTGCCTCTGAAAACCCGCTGGAAGGTCAGCTATGGGTCGGTTCCAACTCAACAGCACACAACAACAGTGTTCAATTATGGCTGGTGGTGTGCATGGTGAGCTGCTAACGGAAAGATTGGCAAATTTGAATTTATAGCTGCTCCAAGGGAGTAAGATGGGTGTTTCCTCATGTCAAAAATACATCCTCAGAAACCCTGGAACCAACTGGATGACAGAGGAATAGGAGTTTTGGGGTTTTTTATATAATAGGTTCTAAAAGGATTATGATTGTATGTAACATATATTTGTTGTTGTTGTTCCTTCTCCTGGGGAGCAGGTTATAGATTCCAGCTGGGTGCCTTTGGGATTACAGCTTCTTACCACTAGACCACCAGAGCTCCCTGAATGTACATTTACAGCTGTGTAAAAAGTTTGTATGTGAAAATACTGGAGGGGAAGATAGAAGAATTTTTAGCACCCTTTGTTACTTTCTCAGAAATATTTTCCAAACCAACAGACTCAGTCTTTTTTAATTGTATCTTGTACCAAGTTGTCAAAACAATAACTAAATTATGCCCTGAGTAATGTATTTGGTGGTTTCTTAAGTTTGTGGTGGTGGTTTTGTGCTGTCGGGTTGGAACTGACACAGTTGACCTGACGCATAGTTGAGGCTCCTCCAGCTTTTCAGAGGCAGTAAATTGCAGGGGTGACAGGGGGATATGAACCACTTGCCTTTGGGATTGTAGCACAACTTCTTACCACTAGGCCACTGGAGCTCCATTGCTTAAGTTTAGAAAGAGCAAAAATTTTATCTTCTGGCAAACCCATATTTTAAGTATACATTTATACTTAATTTATACTGACATTTATATGAAAATGTTCAGATAATAGGCTTAGAACATTCATGCTTATCACTACACAGTCCAGATTTTTGTACTGTTTCATTTTGTAATTTAACAAAATTTAAGAAATGGACAAAGAAGGGATTGAATCCTTCCTTGTATAAAGTTGACAATCTCTCCTTAAAAACAGAAATGCATCTGGTTATCACATAAAACTGTTTCCTATCTTGCTTCTTCCCATAGTAAGAACACAAAAGAGAGATCCTGAACCATGAAATGAGGCCCCAGCCAGATTCTTTTGAAATTTTTAACTCTCTGGATTTTGTTTCGTTTAGTGAATACCAAGGCCTGGTGAAACACACCGGTGGTTGCCACTGTGGAGCAGTTCGCTTTGAAGTTTGGGCCTCAGCTGACTTGCATATCTTTGACTGCAAGTGAGTCCTTTTCTCCTGCCAGCTTGAACTAACATTTCTAGTTAAAAGGAAATGCTTCAAAATACTCTGGAATTATGATACAGCCAAAATGGTACTGACCTTGAGTTGGTAACTGTTGAAGTCAGGTTGTGTAAGGATTCATTGTTCTCTTTAAAAATGTTGGAGGGAACATTCACAATAACAGAGTCTGCTTTGTGTGTAAGCACGTGTGTGTGCGCACACAGGAGATCCCATGGAGCTCACTCCTGCAGCACTATCCCAAGTGGCACAAGGCCTTGTGGGTCACTCCCCACACTCAGGGAGAGACTGCTGCTGGTGGGGTGGAGAGTTAGTTAGCTAGAGCTTGCTTGGGCTGGGCACAGAGTGAAAAGGCTCCGACAGAGATTTTATACAAACCTGGAGTGGAAGATGGGCAATCTCCTGTGTGATTTACAACCTCTGAAAACCCACTGGGGTTATGAGTTGGTGCCGGCTTGACAGCACACAACAAGAGTGGAAAAGGGTGAGAAGAGAGTTGTGTCCCCGGAAGCTCTCCATGCCCTCAGCTACCCTGCTGTTCCTCTAATAAAGCAGATGTGACAGTCCATGTGGAGGACTGGCTTCTTAGCACTTTCCTTGTGTTGAGGTAGAACAAGGAAGACAGGCTCTCACTTCTGGGCTAGTAGTTGGCATAGAATCCAACTGTTCAACTGTACTGACATTTTTCTGCCTAAGTAGTACTTGACTTAGACACCAATAATAAGTAAAAACCCTTTGTTGTAATTGTCAAGTGCTGTCAAGTATGACTCAGCAGTGACACTATGAACAACAGATCTGAACCCTGGCCTATCCCGTGTCATCCTCGACATCCCTGACACATTTGAGCCCAGTGGTCGTGCTACAACAAGAGGACACCATGCTTTCAGAGATGGAGGGTCTGCAAAGGAGAGGAAGTCAATACCATAGGATTACTCAAATGGAGCAGATTCCAGATTGGAGAAGCTGCATCATGGAATAATTTGTTAGAAGATCTACATTAAAAGAGAATTTGAAAAGAGGAGTTGTGCTGCTGTTGTTGTGTGCTGTTGAGTCAGAACTGACCCATAGCTGACCCTCCAGTGGGCTTTTCAGAGGCTGTAAATTGCACAGGAGACTCCCCATCTTCTGCTCTAGACTTCCACTCTAGGCTCTACTGGAGTCTTCATTCTGTGCCCATCCTAACCCACCATCAGCAGCAGTTTCTCTCTGAGGGTGGAGAGTGACCCAGCAGGTCTTCGGTGACTGGCTTCAGCTGCTGGCCTGGGGACCTGTCACTCTTCTGCAAGTATTGAGCAGGGACTCAGATACTGACCCATTTGTTGAGTGCCTCCTTCTCTGGTAGCTGTGGGCAGGCTGTGGGGTCAGCTAGCTCTTGGAACACATCAGGCTTGGACTCTTGAGCATAAGAAGATACAGATGGCTATTCATAATCTAGAATTTGCTCTGTCTCTTTTGTAGCTGTAGCATTTGCAAGAAGAAGCAGAACAGACACTTCATTGTCCCAGCTTCTCGCTTCAAGCTCCTGAAGGTTAGTGTGTAAGGGCAGAGTTGAGGTGTGCAGCTCGATGCCTGTGGGGCTGTGTGAGCCCAGGGATGCTTTCTGTGCTCTCAGTGCTAGCGCAAAGATCTGCCTGGGTGCTTATCTCCTTTCTTTACCTAGATTCCATTTTTCTCTTCATGTTTTGGTTTTGCTTATGTGTTTTATGTAATACGAACACTTTAAAATACAGAAGCAAAAAAAAAAAATAGTAAAATCATCCAAATCTTACCAACCACTGAAATTGTTAATGTTTTGGCATCTGTCTTTATAGATTATTTCCTACACAGACAAATATATTTTACCAAAGTAGGAGTTTACGACTCTCTCTGTTTTATAACCCACTCAGATCATTTTCCCATGAAAAATTATTTTTTAAAAATTTTCAATTTTAGCGTTATTATTTTGGAGAAATTTTTTAAAGTTAGTACAAAAGTATGTGCACACAGGAAAGTCTTTTTTCTACTCCCTTGTTATTAAGTGCCATCAAGTTGTAGATGACTCATAGTGACCCTATGAACCTGAACACTTGTATAACTTCCATCATTTCTCTAAGAGTTTCTGGAGACAAGCTGTTTTGGAAGTGGATGCCACTCCTGCTTCCAAGCCTGTTTTAATCTGGGAGCTCCACCAAACACTGTCCACCATGGGTAACCATTATTGCATTTGACATATCAGTGTTACAGTGTTTAGCATCACAGCAACCACGAGTTACCTCTGTACAGCAATGCACAGACCAGTGCTATACCACTTAGAAGTATGCTGAGGACCATAGATTAAAATCACCCACCTTTAGCTTGGTAGCATAACTTTCTATCCAATAGGCCTACAGAGTGCTCTCTATGACTCACATCAATTCTATGAACAGATCTAACCCTTTTCCTACCCTACACAAGCCCCACAGTCCAATACATGCTCGAGCCCATTGTTACAGTCATCATATCAGTCTATCATGTTGATCATCTTTTCTTCTCTGGCCTTCCACATCTCTCAGCATGATGTCTTTTCCCAAGGATTGGAACCTTAACTGTTGTTTGTTACTGTTAAGTGCTCATAGATAACTCATAGCGACCCTATGAACTTAACATTTGGTTGATAAATAAAGAACTCAATAAAATGGCATTTCTCCCTCAGCTATATATTGATATTCTCACCTTGCCAGTCTGCTGAGGTGTTTCATCAGTGTTGTCAGAAACTGGCTCTTCCTAGATATCTTTTTCCTTGGTAGCCACCCAATTTTGCTCTCCTTCAACCATTTTCCTCATTTACTTAAACCATCATTCTCTGCACTTGCTTATCATTTGTTCATATCCAACATTAGTATTTATAACAATAGTAGAAAAACCTGTCCAGATATTTTGGACATACACAAACAATACTTCTGGTAGTAACAAGTCTAACTATGAGTCTAACTGACTATGATTGTCAAGGTTAGTGGTTCCCAGAGGGGCCCTTGGCTGGCCTGTGATTCTTAGGGGCTCGACACTTGTGTGATGATGTACTTACTCATGCTGCATCATCTTCCATTTTCATTTAGTGCTGATTTTCATGTAATGACCTAGTCTTTGGAGGTTCACCATGTTTATAAATGAGAAATATTTGCAGCTTAGTTTATTATATGATGAGACACAAATAAATTCCCAGGACTTCAAGGTTGAGCCTCAATTTTATTCCAGTTACAAACAGTAGTCTTCCCTGTGTCTAAATCTTTGACAAATAGAAAGAAAAGTCTTCAGGTCAAACAGTATTTAAGAACAAAAAAATACTGCTGGTATATTATTGATAATGTTACTGGGAGTGGGGATTTAATGCTATCCCTCCTTCCTCTGCCCCTGTCATGGTGGGATAGATTTGCTTGTGTCTGTACTGTAATTCCATGGCTCTCATCTCTGTGAATGTCTCTAAGACAAGGGTCACTCTCTTTTAACAAGTCTGAGCTAGTTCCTGGATCATCTGACCATGATTAGGCCCTAGTTGGAGCTGGAAGACAGGACTAGCAGGAAGAATGCCTATCTGAGTGCTGGCCTCTCTGAGTAAGTGAGATTGAATCCCAAATGCGCTGATTTGTCTTCATTTTGGCTCTGAAACATGCTGACTGTAGGTGGGATGTTTAGAGGGGAGGCAGCCTGCCAATTCCTTTTCTTTCCTGAAAGGCTCTCAGACAACTGGTATGGTGCTCTGTGTCTTCTGGTGGCTGTAGTCTCAGTTCACCTTTGCTCCTAAACACCTTTGCCAGACTCTCCTGAAGACACCATCAGGGCAATCTCTGAACTGATGCTTAATTTCCCTTGTCCCTTGCACTTTAAAAAAAAATTCTCCTTGGGTCTGCTAATCAGTATACTTTTCAGGTGCTGTAGAACACCATTCTCACTTTCAGCCCCAGCCTGTTGAAGGAGCCATTTCTTGTTTGTATGTTTTAAAGCTTAAGTTCAAAACCTAATTTTTCACTTAGCAAGTAAAGGACAAATGACTGTCCCAAGAAAAATATGTGGCCTCATGATAAGCTGCTGTGCTGCAATCCCAAGGATACACTGTTAGGACTCACCAGTTGCTCCCAGGAGAAGGATGAGCAGTCTCCTCCTGTGGGAATCACTGCCTCTGAAAACCTGCTGAAGGGTCATCTAAGATCAGTTGTGACTTGAAAGCACACAGCAATTCCAGGGCATTCTGGCAGCATAATCCATAGGGAGCCATGATGCCACATCAAAGGTCTCAGCTCTCTGGTGGCTTAAATCAAGCAGGGTATCATGAGAGAAAGGTGGGCAGTCTCCTCCTATGTGATTTACTGCACTGGAAGCACAGTAGAAGGTCAGCGATGAGTTGGTTCCAACTTGAAAGATGTGAGTGCATTTAACTGTGTGTTAACAGGAGCTCTGGTGGTGCAGTCAGTAGGAAGTTTCACTGCTAACTCAAAGGCTACACCTCTCCAGCAGTTTGAATCCACCAGTGGCTCGGTGAGAGAAAGCTACACTATCTTCTCCTGTTAGGATTTTGGTAGTGTAGTCCACAATGAGTCCAAAGACTGAGCTGCTCCAGGGCTGCAAATCCAAGACCTGCTTCTTGGGCAAAAGACAGGAAGTCTCCACTGGTGACAATGTAGAACAGACACAGAGACAGCAAAGGTTCAGTGACCCAATGGCAGGGACTTGCTGTGTGATGACTTGGCTGCTCACTGAAAGCTTGAAGGTTTTAGTCCACTCAGAGGACCCTAGGAAGAAAGGTCTGGTAATGGTGACCTCCTTTCGATACACAACCCTGTGGCATGCACCTCTCTGACACATGTAGGATTGCCATGACTCAGAATTGACTTGGCAGTGGGTGGTTCCTGGTCACCACGTGGCACAGTTCTCAGTGTTGAAGCTCAACAGTTAGTGTGACTGCCAAAGCCCTCATTCTCTTGGAGCTTACATTCTGCAGAGATGGGGAACAGATAAGGAAAAATCCCAAACAGTGGGGAACGAAAGTACACTAATATGACAGGAAGGTGCTGGGGACTAGATTGAGTAAGGAAGGCTGACTGCAGTGTTTAGATGTGAATGATGAAAATGGTTACATATATGGGCAGGAGGAAGGTGTAAGTAGGAGGTATATCCTAGGCAAATAATGCAGAAAATTTAAGGGACATAAGTTTGGAATATTTGAGCAGCTAAAACTGGCCACTGTGGTTGGATGGTCGGGTTAGGTTAGGGTAAGAGATTTGGTTGGATAGATGGGCACCTTAGGCCTGCCAGTGAGGGAATCTTGCCTCACAGCAGGTCTGGGCAAAGCCCCCTGGCCTTGCTTCTGTGGGACAGCAATCCCAATCAGCTCTGCCTCACAGGGGGCTCTGGTTCTGAGCTGAGGCTACTGCTGCTCCCATGCGGGTCTCTGTCTAACTGATGCAAGAATCTCTGACCTCATGTTGCACTCTCTACTTTCTCTTCTTTGCTGTTAGTGAGATTCCCACCTTTGCTGCTAAACTTGTTCAATTTAAACTTGGTGGGATGGGAACAATTGATCAATCTCATAAAGATTAATTTATTCACCATCAGATTCACACCTAGTTTTGAGCATCTTTTGAACAATACCACATGTCAGTCCCTAGTTTTCTAGCCACCAGCATTCCTATTTGAAGGATTAACTTCCTTCTCGCATCCAATTCCTAAACAACATGCCTCTGGAAACTCTATGAACTTTGATAAATGTTGATAGTTATAAAAAGGCTTCAGGCCTTTTGTTCATAGGGTTGCAATGAGTCGTGCTTGACTCGAAGGCAATCAACAACAACATATTCTTGAAAATTAGTAAGCTGGCTACATCATGCCTCATGCCTTTATCTCCTTCATAGATAGCCAATTTCTAATTTCCCCCATACATATCAAACCAGTACTGAGGAAACAAAGCATGTTCCTTTGATGAATCTTCTGTTCCAGTTGGAACCTTGAGCATCTGCTTCTAGGCAAAGTCCAGTTCAGAGCATGCTGTCTTTAGACTACAGCAGTAGACAATAGCATGAAAACATCTTCGCTTCATGTAGTTGGGTTCTGGTCAACTCAGAAGTGTTTTGAAACTACTTAAAGCCCTGAATGGGTGTCTGTTGGAGGGTGGCTGGCACATATTAAGCCTTGCAAAAAAGATCTGGTTTATAAAATGTATTATTTACAAGATCTTAATAAAAAGAGAACACTTATTTGTTTTCACATAGGGAGCTGAGAGCATGACCACATACACGTTCAACACGCACAAAGCCCGGCACACCTTCTGTAAGAAGTGTGGTGTTCAGAGCTTTTATACTCCCCGCTCAAACCCTGGAGGCTATGGTGAGTAAAGGTGGGGCTCGGGAGACTGTGGCTGGTGTAGGTTTAAAATAAGTGGTCAGCAGGATAGGAATGGATGTGAATGGATAACTGCTTTACTGGGTACTTCCACAGGCGTATCTGAGAATAGGATTCCTCAATGGAACTCTGTCCAGGTGGCTCCAGGCAAGCCATCTCAATTTCATGGCTGAACCTGTGAAATCTGTTTCTGACAACAGGTTCTGTGTCTCCCATGTGCTACCAAACTCTAAGCCACTTGGTCAATGTTGAAGGGTAGAAAGTAGAGGGAGATAGTCCTGTAGAGTTGGGGGATGCAATTTTCATAATGCCTGGGGTTAAAGAGTGAAGGAAGCAAAAATGAAGAGCCTAGATATTGCCTTTTTTAAAAAAAAAAATTAGTTTTTTTTAAAAAAAACCAAGCAGAACATCCAGGTCCTCCTTCAGGCCCTGCTTTAATCTGGAAAAGCCATAATAAACAGCCCTTAAATAGGTACTGAGAAGTTTGAAGTTTTGTGTGAATTGAGTGAAAACTAGTGGTTGAACTAGTGGGGAAAGGCATCTCCTGAGCTGAGGTGGGGACTGTGACTGGGACAGTGTAATTATGCCTTATGATGGAAGAAGGTAGACTCTTGGTACCCTTGTCCCTGCTGTCCCATTTTTTTAGCCACTTCTTTTTGTTTCTTATCTGATTTCTTTGTGGATTAGAATTATGAAAAATGCAAAATCTTACCTAAATAGGGAGTATTTGATTTTTAGGAAGCTGTCTTTCTAAACAGAATTATTTATCTAATTCACAGCCTGTCAGTTATTAAGACTGGCAGAGATTGCTCTTGGCTTCAGCCTGCCTACTGTCCTACTGTTCCCACTACCACCTACTACTACATTACAGCTTGGTATTGAGTGATGCCCAGCCTTAGTCCATCAGTGGTTCCAGATGTCTGGTCCCCATCTGACAGATGAGGAAAGGAAGTCAGAAACCTTAAGCTGTAAGCTATAGGTCTAACTCAGAACACCTATATATAGCGGGATGGGGCTTACCGGAGAGGTTTGTCTGTAGCCAACAGAATGTCTAGATTTACTCATGTCTGTAAATGTCTTTCTAGGTATTGCCCCACATTGCCTGGATGAGGGCACTGTGAGAAGTGTGGTCATCGAGGAGTTCAATGGCAGTGATTGGGAAAAGACCATGAAGGAGCACAAAACCATCAAGAACATGTCTAAGGAGTGAGCGTCTGCTTCCCTTCCAGGAGAGGAAGAATGTCTAGGGCTGACGTTCTACTGTCCCCACTGCACCAAGAGGTGCTTGTGAATACAGCTGACCCACACGGTGGTTCTGTTGGCCAGGCTGTCTTGATCTCTGCAGTTTCTCTGGCTACCAGATCCCTTTAGGCAGCTCTTTTTCTTTCTTCAGCCCAAATTTTGATGAGGGCTAGTTGACATGCCTCTGTGTCTTCCCAAATTTTGTGTGATATGTTAGAAAAAAAATAAATTTTTTAACATTAAAGCAGTTACTGTGATTTCTCAATGAATGTCTTTGCACTTTGACTTGACTTCTGAGGTGAATACACTCATGTTGTTGATTGCCTTTGAGTCAAGTACGACTCATAGCAAACCTATGAACAAAAGGCCTGAAGCCTTTCTATAACTATGGACAATCATCAAAGTTCATAGAGTTTCCAGAGGCATGTGGTTTAGGAAGCGGATACCACTCCTGCTTCCAAACCTGTCTTAAATTGGGAGCTCCACCGAACACTGTCCACCATGGGTAACCGTTAGGGCATTTGACACCCCTATGGCATAAAGTTCAGCATGACAGCAACCCCAGGTTACATCAGGACAGTATATTGACAGAAGAGTGCTGTGCCACTTAGAAGAATTGCAAGTTTTAATTGAGCACCATCAGAATACTTATAGCCAGACTAGGAGGAAGACAAAGACAGATGCTAACCAGGTAAAATTGTAAATGATTGTATCTTTCACAGGCTGTTAAGATAGGAGATCAGACAGGGGAGAAGGCCAAGCAGTATGATTTGAGTTAGCTTATTTTTAATATTTTATTGCATTTTTGGTGAAAATATGCACAGTAAAATCTGCTATTCAGTAATTTCTACACATACTGTTCAGTAATACTGGCAATGTGTTGCACTCTTCATACATTCAGACATTCTCATTTTTTTCCATTCTAATTGGTTCACTCCTGTTCACTTAATCTGACTGCTGCCAAACTCATCTATACACCACAGCAACTGTTGCTTCTTTGTAGATACCTCTCAACTGCTGTCAAGCCAGAACTGATTCATAACTGACCTCCAGCAGGTTTTAGAGGCTGTAAACTGCATGTGAGGAGAGTGCCCCACTTTCTCTTGTGCCGCTCTTGGATTTGAACAGACAGAGAGGCATCACCTTTGAATGAGCCTAACACCCTATGGACTAGGCCACCAGAACTCCTCATAGTTTTTTAAAAAGAGGGAGTACTAAAGGGTGACATTCTTAATTTTATAAGCTAACCAAGTTGTGCCAAGAAATCTGGAGAACAACCACTTGGCCAACTGACTGGAAGAGATCTATATTTGTTCCCATTCCAAAGAAAGGTGACCCAACTGAGTGTGGAAACTACAGAACAGTGTCATTGATTTCACATGCAAGCAAGATTCTACAGAAGATTATCCACAAATGATTAGAACAGCACATCAGCAGAGAACTGCCGGAAGTCCAGGCTGGGTTTAGAAGGGGTTGTGGTACTAGGGATATTGTTGCTGATGTTAGATGGATCTTGGCTGAAAGCAGAGACTACCAGAAGAATGTCTATCTGTGTTTCATTGATTATGCAAAGGCATTTGACTGTGTGGATCATAACAAACTGTGGCTGACTCTGAGAAGAATGGGAATCCCAGAACATTTAATTGTGCTAATGCGAAACCTATACTTGGACCAAGAGGCAGTAGTCAGAACACAGCAGGGTAACACTGCATGGTTCAAAATAGGGAAGGGTGTGTGCCAGGGATGCATCCTGTCTCCATACCTTTTCAACATGTATGCAGAGCAGATTATCCGAGAGGCTGGGCTCTATGAGGAGAATTGTGGCATCAGGATTGGTGGAAGATCTAGTAACAATCTGCATTATGCAGATGACACAACCCTGCTTGCTGAAACTGAGGAGGACCTCATGCACTTGCTGCGAAGGGTCAAGGACTGCAGCCTTCAGTATGGACTGAGGCTCAATGTCAAGAAGACAAAGATTCTCACCACTGGACCAATTGGCAGCGTCAGGATGGATGACGAAGAGATTGAGAGTGTTCACAGCTTCAGTTTGCTCGGCTCCACAGTCAACACTCTTGGCACCAGCAGTCAGGAAATCAAAAAGCGTATTGCAATGGGAAAGTCTGCTGTTAGGGACCTCTCTAAAGTACTCAGGAGCAACAGTGTCTCTCTGGAGACTAAGGTGCACCTGATACAGGCCATGGTCTTGGCAATAGCTTGTTATGCATCAGAGAGTTGGACAATGACTAGGGAGGACAGAAGAAGAGTGGATGCTTTTGAGCTGTTGTGCTGGAGAAGAGTACTGAATGTACCATGGACTGCCAGGAAAACAAACAGATTCATCTTGGAGAGGATTAAACCAAGCTACTCCCTGGAGGCAAGGATTCTGGGGCTTCATCTGACATACTTTGGACACATTGCAAGGAGGGACAGGTCCTTGGAGAGGGACATCATGCTTGGGAGGGTGGAGGGACAGCTCAGGAGGGGAAGACCCTCTATGAGATGTATTAATTAGATGACTGGGGTAATCGGGATGGGAGTGTCAGAGGCAGTGCGGTTGGTGCAGGATAGAGCAGGGTTTAGGGCTGCTGTGCATAGGGTCGCTATGAGTCGCAAACGACTCGACGGCACATAACAACAACAACAACAATCTATTTGGTAAAAATACTACTTTTAACCTGCAAAAAATAATTTTACTTCAAGATTAACAATTTTGAGAATTTCTCCTATATCAATGGGCCCATTAAGCCAGTTGTTTTTTTGGTTTTTTTTTTGTTTTGTTTTGTTTTTTAATTCAGGGCAGGAGAAGAGGACTCTGGATGAGATGGATTGACTCAGTGACACAGGTAATGGGGACAGGTGTATCAGAGGCAATGAAGTTGGCTCAGGATAGAGCCGGGGTCAGGGCTTTTGTACATAAGGTCACTATGAGTCTCAAGTGACTCAACGGCACATAACAACATTCTTGGCAAGAAGCTGCACTGCAATCCCAGAGGTGTGTGGTTCGAATCCACCAGATGCTCTGCTGAAGAAGGAGGGACAATCTCTTCCTATACCAGTCAGATCCGATTTGATGGTACACACATAAAAAAATAATAAACATTTTATAAAACAAAACAAAAACCCCAACATTCTTTAAAAGTGACATTCTCTCCTACCTCTCTTCCCTTTCTGTCATGATCCACTTGTGGTATTCCTGACCAGAATATGGATGTTAGTGACTGGGCAACCTCCAGTTCTATTCTCAAGGGAGAGGTGGCTGTGGTTCATGGACATGGTTAGTTCTGTAGTCTGGTTCATTCTCTGATTGCTGGTTCTTTCTTGCTCTCTTGAGCCAGACAAATAGATTCCTATAGCTACTTATAACAATTTTCAAAATATACTCCTTTATTATACTTTGAAGTTGACAGAGCAAATTGATTTTCCATTCAATCATTCACACATAACTTTGTGCTGTGACAGTAATTATAACTCCCACATTGAGCAGCATTTTCTCCCTGTAATTCTCATTTCCATTCATTCTTCTATCATTCTGAATTTTAGCCATAGGCAAATATGGCTCTTGACCTTGTTCTAAGGAATGAGTTCCTCCTTCATGCTATTGTTCACCTTTATAGGCTTAAGAATTAAACCACAGGGATGAATTTCATTCCAGGCTCAAAGGGTTGCTAAGTGCTATACTTTCAGGGGTTCCACTGGTTCTTCTTGTTGTTAGGTGTCGTTTAGTCTAGTATGATCCATAGTGACCCTATGAACAACAGAACCCTGTCCTATCCTGTGCCATCCACACACTTCCTGACACACTACAGCTCACTGCAGCAATCACTGTGTCGGTCCAACTGGTTGACAGTCTTCCTCTCCTTCACAGACCTTCTACCTTTCCAAGAATGATTCCTCTCTCTAAGGAATAGCCTCTTCTAACAACATGCCTGATGTACATGAAGTGAAGCTTTATCATCTTTGCCTCTAAAGAGTACTAGCTGCACCTACTCCAAGACATATTTGTTCTTTTGGCAGTCCATGGGATGCTCAGTACTCTTCTCCAACACCACAGCTCAAATACATCAATTCTTCTATCTTTATTCACTGTCCAGATCTAAGGTTCATAGTAGGTGATTGGAAAGACCATAGCCTGAATCAGATATACCTTAGTCTTCAAACTGACATCAATGCTCCTCAATAATTTGGAGAAGTCATTGACTGCAGACTCAGTGCAATACAACTCCTGCTTTCTTGACTGCTAATGTCAAGGTGTTGATGTAGATCCAGCATGAAGTTGTTAACAGTTTCAATTTTTTTCAATCTATCATGATATTGCCTATAAGACCAGGGGTAGAATTGCTGTTTTCTTGGTTGAGATGCAATCCATATTGAAGGCTGTATTCTTTGATCTTCTGCAACAAGTGATTCAAGTCTTTCTCATTTATAGCAAGCAAGATTGTGACATCTGCATAATGCAGGTTATTGATTAGTCTTTACAATCTTGATGCCACATTCTTCACAAAGTCCAGCTTCTCAAATAATTTGCTCAGCATATAGATTAAACAGGTATAGAGAATACAACCCTAATACACGCCCTTCTTAATTTTAAACTATGGAAGTTAAGAAGATGGGCAAAAGATTTATAGGGGCAGCTTGGGAAGACAAGCAAAGTATTGTAATGAATTGTGCAAGGAACTGGAATTGGAAAATCAAAAGGGACAAACTTATTCAGCATTTTCTTAAGCCAAAGGAACTGAAGAACAAGTTTAAGCCTCGAGTTGCAATACTTAAAGATGCTGAGGCCAGAGCGTTGCAGGAAGCATCAAAGGAAGATGGAAGTACACAGAGTCACTATACCAAAAAGAATTGGCTGACACAGAATAATTTCATGAAACAACATATGACTAAGAGGCAATGGTGATGAAAAAGAAAGGTCAAGCTGCTTTGAAGGAATTGGCAAAAAAATAAGGCCCCAGGAATTGATGGAATACCAATTTCAGCAAAGAGATGCTGCCCTGAACCAGATTATGCCAAGAAATCTGGAGGACAACTATCTGGCCAACTGACTGGAAAAGATCTATATTTATCCCCATTCAAAAAAAGGTGATCCAACAGAATGTGAAAATTACTGAACAAGATCCTACTGAAGATTATCCAAAAACAACTGGAGTAATATACCAGCAGAGAACTGCCAGATGTGCAAGCTGGGTTTAGAAGAGGTCATGACACTAGATCATCATAGCCAATATTAGATGGATCTTGGCCCAAAAAGAGAGTCCCAGAGGAATTTTTGTCTGTCTGTGTTCCACTGACTATGCAAAGGGATTTGCTGTGTGGATCACAACAAATTATGGCTAACTTTGAGAAGAATGGGGATCTCTGAACACTTAATTGCCAAACAGAGCAGGGAAACATTGCATGGTTCAGGATGAGAAAAGGTGTGCATCAGGAGTGCATTGTATCTCCATACTTTTTTCAATTTATAGGCAGAACAGATAATTTGAGAGGCTGGGCTTTATGAAGAGTAATGTGGCATCAGGACTGGAGACTCATCAACAACCTGCATTATGCAGATGACACAACCTTGCTTGCTGAAACTGAGGAAGACCTGAGGTGTTTACTGCAGAAGGTCAAGGACTAATAGTCTTCAATATGGATTGAAGCTCAACATCAAGAAAACAAAGATTTTCACCAATGGACCAATTGGCAGCTTCTTGATAGATAGAGAAGAGATTGAAATTGTTGATAATTTCAGCTTTCTTGGTTCCACAATCAACACTCTTGGCACCAGCAACCAGGAAATCAAAAGATTAATTACACTGGGAAAGTTTCCTGTCAAGGGCCTCTCTACAGTACTAAAGAGAAACAGTGTCAGTCTGTAGACTAAGGTGAGCCTGATCCAGGCCATGGTCTTCATAATTACTTGCTGTGCATCAGAGAGCTGGGCAATAACTAAAGATGACAGAAGGATCGATGCCTTTGCATTGTGGTGCTGGAGAAGAGTGTTGAACATACTATGGACTGCCAGAAGAACCAACAGGTCTGTCCTGGAGCAGGTGAAACCAATGTTTTTTCGGGAGTCAAGGATTTTGAAGCTTTGTCTCACATACTATGGGCATTTGGCCAGGAGGAAGTTAGTCCTTGGAGAAGGACATCATGTGGGAAATGGTGGAGGAACAGTGCAGAGAGGAAAACCCAAGATGAGATGGATTGACTCAGTGATTGGAGAAATGGGGTTATATCTGTCAGAGACGAGGAGATAGGCTCAGGATAGGGCAGGGTTCAGAGCTAATGTACATAGGATAGCTTTGAGTTGCAGGTGACTCAATAGCACAAAACAAGTGTTCCCTTGCTCTGTTCACACAGCAGCCCCTTGGTCTACATCTAAGTTTTGCCTGAGCACAATTAAGTGCTCTGGGATTCCAGTTCTTCTCAATGTGAGCCATGACTTTTTATGATCTACAGAAATGCTTTTGCATAACAGTTGGTGGCTGGGAGTCTCTTGTTTAAACCAATTAGGATGGGTATTTTACATTTTATTAACAGTCCTTTGTAGGCTGAGCGCATCTTGTTAAAGCAGTTCGGACCTGGTGGATTGGCTTCTGTGATTAAAAGTTGGTCAGGGCCTGGGAGCCTCTTGTTTGAAACAGTTGGGATCCAGAAGGTAGGTCTTTTTTTAATTAACTGTCAGTTGGGGGCTGGAAAGCTCTTGTTCAAAGCAGTCGGGATTCCAGAAGGTGGGTCTTTTTTATTTTATTATGAGTTGGTTGTGGGCTGGGAGCCTCTTGTTTAAACCAATGTAGGTAGGCTAGTCGACATTAGACCAACATATCTCATCATTTTTATAATTTTTAATTTTGTTCCACATTTCCCCCCACTCTGTCCAGGACCATCCACTGGGCTTCATCTTAGATGAGTCAGCAGTACTCGTCAGGCACTATCTAGTTCTTCTGGCCTCAGTGGAGGTTGAGGTTTGTGTGGGCCATTAGTCTTTTGAACTGGTTACTTTGTGCATGTTTGCTTTATTATTTTTAATGGTTTTTATTAATTCAGAAATTTTGTTTTATATTAATTATAATTGACCAACAATGCTTTTTATCACCTCCCATCAAATCTCACTGTACCCTGCTTAAACCCTTTGAAGATCCAACTCATCCATCACTGATTTCTGTTGACCAAGTATTTTCCCGCTTCCCATTTGTTCCTATCCTCCTTCCCACCCTCATAGAGTTATTTTTTTAATGAGATTTGATATATAGGAGAGAGAAACAATTGAACAAAGATGAATGCTTCATAACATCTTCTAGATTGGAGGCTTGAGGTGGAAAGAAATGTATGAGAAATAAAAAAAAAATTACAGAGGAGCAGACTATGGATAGTCCTGATATTAGGACAGAAGAATTGTACCTTTATTTTACAAGTATTGGGTAGCCTTGAAAAGTTTGGAACAGGGTGTGCCCTCTTTCCTTGAGCCATATTGTCTGTATTGTGATCAGATAAATTTAATGAAACACTACTTTCATTACCAGCTACAGTATGTTGTTGTTGTTATGTGCCATTGAGTTGTTTGCCACTCATAGCAACCCTATGTACAAGAGCCCTAAATGCCGTTCTATCCTGTGCCAACCTCGCTGTCTCAAACACATTCATTCCCACCACTCACAGAATCGATCCATCTCATTGAGGTGGCCAATTGGCAGCATCAGTATGGATGGTGAAGAGATTGAGATAGTTAACAGTTTCAGTTTGCTTGGTTCCACAGTCAACACTCTTGGTAACAGCAGCCAGGAAATCAGGAGACAAACTGCATTGGGAAAGTCAGCTGTGAGGGACCTCTCAAGAGTACTGAAGTGCAATGACATCAGGCTGGAGACTAAGGTGCACCTGATCCAGGCTATACTCTTTGCAATTACGTGTTATGCATCGGAGAGTTGGACAGTGAATAGGGATGATAGAAAGAGAATTGATGTCTTTGAGTTGTGGTGCTGGAGAAGAGTGTTGAATATACCATGGACTACTAGGAGAACAAACAGGTTTGTCCTGGAGAGGGTGAAGCTAGAATGTTCCCTGGAGTCAAGGATTCTGAAGCTTCATCTGACATACTTTGAGCATGCTGCCAGGAGGGACTGGTCCTTGGACATCATGTTTGGGAGAGTAGAGGGACAGCGCAGGAGAGGAAGACCCTCGATGAGATGGATCAATTCTGTGAGTGGAGTGGTGGGAATGAATATGTTTGAGACAGCGAGGTTGTCACAGGATAGAACAGCGTTTAGGGCTCTTGTACATAGGGTCGCTATGAGTCACAAATGACTTGATGGCACATAACAACAACAACAATAATGCGAAACCTATACTTGGACCAAGAGGCAGTCATCAGAACAGAGCAAGGAGACACTACATGGTTCAAAATCAAGAAGGGGGTCCATCAAGGATGTATTTTTGTCTCCATACCTTTTCAATCTGTATGCAGAATAGATCATCCGAGGAGGAATGTGGCTTCAGGATTGGTGGAAGTGTCATCAACAACCTGTGTTATGCGGATGACACAACCCTGCTTGCTGAAACTGAGGAGAACCTGAAACACTTGCTGCAGAAGGTAGGGCTGCAGCCTCCAATATGGATTGAGGCTCAACATCAGGAAAACAAAGATTCTGGGCCAATTGGCAATATTAGTATGGATGGTGAAGAGATTGAGATTGTTAACAGCTTCAGTTTGCTTGACTCCAAAATCAACACTCTTGGTAACAGCTGCCAGAAAATCAAAAGACAAATTGCAATGGGAAAATCTGCTGTCAGGGCCATCTCCAGAGTACTGGAGAACAATTATGTCAATTTGGAGACTAAGGTACACCTGATCCAGGCCATGATCTTTACAATCATGTGCTATTTAGCTACAGTTGGACAATGACTAGAGATGATAGAAGGAAAATTGATGCCTTTGGGCTGTGGTAGTGGAGAAGAGTATTAATATAGCATGGACCACTAGAAGAACAAACAGGTTAATCCAGGAGAGGGTGAAACCAGGTTGCTCCTTGGAGGCAAGGATTCTGAGGATTTGTCTAATATGCTTTGGGCATGCTGCAAGGAGGGACCAATGTTTGGAGAGGGACATCATGCTTGGGAGGGTAGGAGAGACACTGCAGGAGAGGAAGATCCTTGATGAGATGGATTGACTCAGTGGCTGGGGTAATGAGGGTAGGTGTGTCCAAGACAACAAGGTTGGCACAGGATGGAGTAGGGTTCAGAGCTGTTGTATATAGGGTAGCTATGAGTTGCATGCAACTTGACCACACATAACAACAACAACAATCTAGAAAGAAGTGCAACAAGAGTGCTCCTTAGAGGCAAAGATGGCAAACCTTCATCTTACATACTTTGGGCACATTCCTTGGAAAAGACATCATACTGGGAAAGATAAAAAGTCAACAAAAGAGAGAAAGGCCCTCAAGAGAAAAGATGGTGACAGTGGCTACAACAATGTACTTGAGCATGGCAGAGATCACGCAGATGGGGCTGAATAGGTGAGGTTCAGATCTGCTGTTGTTCACAGGGTTGCAGTGAGTCACAGCTGAATTCATGGCACCCACCAACATTTAAAAAAATAGTAATGAACAAGTGTTTCAGTTACTGTTTTAAAAATTTAGTTTGTTGGAGTTCTTTATGCTGAAGATATTATTTGATATATATTTGCAAATATTAGTTTTCATTTGTTCTAACTTTTTAGTTTATAAAGTTTAAAGTTTTACAGTCACATTTTATGCTATGCCTCATATAAAATGAGTTCATATTAGTCCTAGGTACTTGATAGTTTTTTATTGTTGTTGTGAATGAATTTTATTGTTGTCATGTTTATGTGTAATTGGTTTTCCTTTATGCAATGCCATTATGATTAGTATGTTAACTTTTATCAAGCCATCACCTTGTTACATTTCTAGTGATGTTATCTTTCTGCTGTTAGGTCACCAGGAGAAGTTAAAAACTGTTGCATCTGAGTTGGAAATTGACATAGAGCTTTGGTGGCCTTGTGGAAAGAAGCTGCACTGCAATCCCAAAGGTATGCAGTTTAAAACCACGAGCTGCTCCCCTGGAAGAAGAATGGGCATTCTTGTGTAATTTACTGCCTCTGAAAACCCACTGGAGGCTCAGCTGTGAGCTGGTTCCAGATAAACAGCACACAACACCACAGAGTCACCTTAACAAGCCTTGCTGGTGGTGGCATATGTTGATCAGTAATTGAATCCATCAGCTGTTTCCTAAGAGAATGATGAGTCTCAACCACATACAGCCTCAGAAGTCTGATGGAAGTTGTCATGAGTTGTAATCAACTCTATTGGAGTACATTTGATTGGTCTAGAACTTCGTTAGCCATCTTAATATTTTCACATTTATTTAGGGCCTAGAGAAAGTAAGGAACTTGATAGGCGTTAAGAGGATCTCTGGCTAAGTCAGAGTCACAATTTATGACTCAGAATACCAGGTGCCATCAGCAGCTGCCTTGCAGTGAGCCCTCAGCTGAAGAACAAATTGGCAAGGAGTTCCTCTCCATAGTACTACCTTCCCTTTTAAGCTAAAGTTTCATGGTATCTTGTGTCTCACTATCATGAAGCTGCCTTTCATACACTGACTCCTTACATCTTTTGTTGAGGAATTGAAGAGATATTTGTTATATAATTAAAGAAGAAAACAGTTTTAAAGACTGCAAAAACGGCAAGATATTCTTATAAAACTCAATGTGCAAGGACCAGTGTTCACTGTTAGGCTGAAGACTTAAGAAAGAGATCAGGTAACAAGAAAGAAAGCTTAAAAGCAGCTTTATTAGGGGAGTTCCTGGGTGAGGTTCCTCGTTCTGAAGATGCAGAAGGAGGAAGTTGAGCTTTGAGCGTATTGAGGAGGGTTTTTATAACAGGTTTTTTAGGGAGGGAAGGGAAGGTTATTCTATTGTGATTTATGATTCATCCATTATTTTAGCTAGTTGGGAGAGGCCATTCACCCTTATTGACCTGTATATTCTTTGAAATCTTCATTCTCCCCTTTCACCCCCTGTCCAGACCTAACATCCCAGCCTCTTCAGCAAAAAAAAGTGTGACATCTTTATTCTAGCTACTTCCTGCTGATCAGAGACCCAGGATCAGTAGCCGGAGGAGGGGGGGGCGGAATATGGTTGTAACAGCAGCTGGTTCACTGTTAAGTTGCTCATTGTTTTTATCCTATGAAGTAAGAATTTTAAAAGGCTGGGAGCGATGAGTAACACTGGTCCTAGAAAAGGAAGAACCCAGGTTAAAAATAGGTTCTCAAGCCAATTTTGGAGAAGGATTGTGGTCTTTTGCCTGTTTTTCAACTCTTCAGCTAATTTTGTCAATTTATAAAACATTTCCTTTTACTAGTCCTGATTCATTTATATAGTAACAACACTCCTTTTTCAGAAGTAATCAGGTGCCCCCTTTCTTAGCAGTCAGGAGGTGGAGAGTTCTCAGATTTTGGAGGGCGACCTGTGACAGCGATGTCAGTTGACATTGAAGGAAATCTAGGGAGGCTGATGTTGTTTCTAGGGCTTCAAAATCCTGGGCTGAAATAATACTATGGCCAAGAGCTCCCCCTGCCAGCCTTCCAGCAATGACAGCTTAGGCTAGACTGAATCCAACCATGATTGGGAGAAATGCATCTCTTTTAGTTTGGAGAGTAGGGAGGAGCTAAGTTAATTCAGATTTGCTATACAAGGTGAGCTGGGGTATGACCATTACCCCAGAGAAACAGGGCCCCCTTGTGTTGGAATTTATGCATCTTTGTAGTGTCCCACTGCACTAAAAGTGTTGTCCTAGTTCAGCTACAATGTGTTTGTTTATGCTCACATTGTATATATAGTTCCCATGTTCCACTGTACAGGGTGCAAATGAGGAAGTTATGTAGCATATGCAAGAGGGCTTAGTCTGCTTATTAGGCTCTGGTTCCCAGAGTGGAATGTGTCCCAGAACGGTGGAACACTCAGTTTTGGCTGATGGAATGGCTTGAGGTGTTTGGGTGGAGTGTGGTTTAGAGAAATTGATTGGTACTGTTGCAAGCAAAGGTCATTGTAAAGAGGCACACAAGAAACAATAGGAAAGTTTGGTCACCATCTGACTTTGGTTAATGAATAATTAGGTGCTCTGCATAATTTGGACCCAGATCAGGTGCTGCATAATTTGTAGCCCTCTAGAGATTTGGTTCTATCTCTCTCTGCTCAGCCTGGAGAATGTCATTGAAGACCTATATTTGGGTGTTGCATCAAGAACGTATTCTCTGCTTATGTGTATTGTGCTAGAGGGAAAGGACTATCCAGTAGGATATAGTGTTCCTTTAACTCCAGTCTACCACCTGGAATTTCAGGGGTCTGAGATACAAAGGTTGAAGTCTCCTTGTTCAATATAAAAAAACTTTGGTATTATAAACTTCATGGATCTTGCATAACCAATATGGACAACCTCCATATGTCTCTGGCCACAGCCAACAGTATGAGTGGACTTGGTCATATAGGAAGCAAGCAAAGAGTCGTTCATAAGATTAAACTGCCTTCAGTGATATTGAAATGGTGATTGCTGCTTGGTATCCCTGTTGAGAGCAGGCTGCTGAGCCAGTGAGGTATGTGGTTGGAGTAGACTGCTGTGTGGAAGTTTATCTTACCATAAACTTCTATATGTAAGAATTACCTAGGGCTTGGGTGCTGAGTGAAGCAAAGAGTAGTGGGACCCACTATTTTTTTTTTATGGTGAGAAAAATTTATTACATTTAGAATTAGCCCACTGGACTCAGCTTAGATGATCCCAATTTTGTTGGCAACATCCAAAGCATCATAATCAGGAGCAAGTCGAACATAGGCCTTCTTCTCTCCATCAGGCCTAATCAAAGTGTTGACCTTAGCCACATCAATGTCATAGAGCTTCTTTACAGCTTGTTTAATTTAGTGCTTATTGGCCTTGACATCCACAATGAACACAAGTGTGTTGTTATCTTCTATCTTCTTCATAGCTGACTCAGTGGTCAGGGGAAATTTGATGATGGCATAGTGGTCAAGCTTGTTTCTTCTGGGAGCGCTCTTCAGGGGGTATTTGGGCTGCTGTCGGAGTCTCAGCGTCTTAGGCGGCCAGAACGTGGGTGACGTGCGGATCTTCTTTTTTTTTTGGCTGTGGACGCCCTTCAGGACTGCCTTCTTGGCCTTCAATGCCTTTGCTTTGGCTTCAGTTTTGGGAGGGGCGGGGGCTTCCTCTTCGCTTTCGGCGCCATCTTCGTAGAAAGGTTCCGGGACCCACTATTTGAGAGGTGTAGGAAACTTGCTTACTGAGAGGAGCATGTTGGACCTGAGAAAAGTGGTACCAATGCGGGTTACCTATGACCTTAACTGCTATTGGAGTAGTTAAGATGACTATAGTAGGGTCTGTCCCAGCATGGTTGGAGAAGCTTTGATGCACACTGCTTGGTGAGAATGGAGTCTCCTGGAGTGATTTCAGTGGTTTGGTCTCAACTTTCAGACAAGGGTTTGGGTATGCAGCATGTTCCCAGATTAATTGTCTCAGGAGGGAGATATAAGGAAAGTATGATGCTAAAAGAGGAGGTTAAGTGGGTAGTTTATGGTTGAGCAGGAATGGTTGGCCATGCATCAGCTCTAAGGGGCTTAAAAAGGATAATGAGTGAGGTGTTGCTCAGATACAGGCTAAGGAAATAGGAAGTAAGTTGCTGCTTTCTACACTCTGCTTATGGAAACTAAAACACAGGCTGCTGTCAACCAACAGAGTATGGTCTGGGTTAGGGATGGGTTGGTCATAAAGGGAGGAAAGTAAAGAGGCTGTAGAGTGGCTGGATTAAGGTATGGTGACTGAGAGAGAAAAATATCAGGGTTTTCAAGGAAGAGTAGATGGAGTTCAGCTCTTTTAACTGGTAGGATCGGGTTTTACACAGAGTTTGTGGAGATAAGCAGCTTATTGGAAAGTAGGCAAGTAATAATGGGTTTTAAACCTCTGTGGTGTTGTGCAGAGATAGGGAATTGGGGTAAAGCAGGAAAAAAGGAGGGTTTTTTCAGAGTAACAAGAACAGGTTGGTGGTGAGCAGCAAGAGATGGAGTGGAAATATCCCATCTAACAAGGGTGACAATGTCTGGTGATAAAGGTAGTGTAGAAAGGTGCTCAGAGGGAAGGAGTGCTAAGAGGCTGGTCAGGCAAAATAAGTTCACTTGATTCCCAGTGAAACACAGCTCCAAGTTTCGACAGGAGGTCCCTGCCTAGCAGTGGAGTTGGGCTTGTAAGGATAATTAGAAAGGAATGAGTGAATATTTGTTTGTCGAGGGTAATGAGGAGAGGTAGAGTGGTAAGAGGCCTGGAGAGATGGCCATTAATCCCCATTACTGAGATCTGGGATGAGAAAACAGGACCCGAGAAGGAAGGGAGTACTGAAGAGGGAGCCCCGTGTCAACGAGAAAGGAAACGGGCTTACCCACTATCTGAAAGGATATGCTGGGCTCAGCAAGAGTGATGGAGGTCTTTGAGCTTGGGTATCTTCCTCAGTCTTCAGTGGCTAGGCCCAGGAGGTCAGCCAAGATGGGGACTGGGTCTGGTGGAGGCGTTACCATACTGCAGCTAGATGCTGAAGGACAGTCAGCCTTCCAATGGCCCAGTGTTTTACAGATAGGACAAGGCTGTGTTGGAGGGTGAGGGTTAGGGAGGCGGCTAGCCCAATGGCCCTCTTTGCCACACTTGAAGCATGCACCAGGAGGTAATTGGTTCTTTGTTCAAGCAGGTGTTTTTTAACTTTTCACTGTTGGCAGTGACAAGGCAAGCTTGGGCTTGCAGATTTGCTTTCTGTTGGGCATGAATCTCCCTATCTGCTTCTGCTTGTTCCTCTCGGGCATTAAAAACTTTAAAGACCATGTTTACCAGGTCTTGAATGGGTGTTTGGGTGCTGTCCTCGGCCTTTTTCAGTTTCTTTTTTATGTTAGAGGCTGATTAGATTATAAAATGAGTAGTTAGAACAGTGGCCCCTGCTGGTGAGATAGGGTCTAAGCGGGTGTACTGGGTTAGGGCCTCAGTGAAGTGGTTAAGGAAACTGGCTAGATTTTTTCCCCCCTTATCTTGGGAAATTTCTCTAAGTTTATCAAAATTAACTGCTTTATGGGAGACAGTATGTCAACTGGCTAACAGACACTGCATCATATGGTCACGTCTAGCTCTACCATCCCTTCATGCTGCTGTATCAACATGGTATGTTTAATGTGGCTCCTGCTAGGGAATGGCTTGGGGGCCCACTGGCATAGTGCTATCTGTTATGTGTACCTGATCTGTGTGTTGTGGTGAGAGAGAACACGTTCCTTTTTTCATCTGGGGTTAAAGTAGAGGACAGTACAACAAAAAGGTCATCCCAGGTGAAGTCATAGGTTTAGGTCGGATACTTAAATTCTCTGATATAGGTTGTTGGGTCTTTGGAAAATGAGCCTAGATGCTTTCCGATTTGGGAAAGGTTGGTTAAGGAGACAGGTGCATGAATGCAAATGGGACCTTCAATGCCTGCAACTTCCCAGAGGGCACAGAGGAGGGACTTGGCCAAATGGGACTGGCTAGCAACAGGGGAGGTGGAGGTGGGAGTGGGAGTGGCTGAGTCTGGATTGATTGGCACAGAGGAGGAGGAGAAGATGGAGGAAAAAGAAGCTCAGTTTGGTGGGAACACGTGTGGCTAGCAACAAGAGAGATGGGGTGGGAAAGGGAGTGGCTGGGTCTGGGTTGACTGGTGCAGAAGGAGGAGGAGCAGATGGAAGACAAAGGGGAAACTCAGTTTGGCAAAAAACGAGTAGTGGGTTCTGGAGGGGACATTGGGTAGGGGAGAGGGGATGGCTGGGAAAGAAGTCTACAGGATCTGAAAAGGAAGAGTAGAGTCTCCTGGAGGGGAGGGAGATGAGTCTTGTGAAGGAGCAATGGAAGGGAATAATTTGGTATTGGGAGACTTAATTGGGGATGGGGTTTGGGCTAAAAGAACCAGCAGAGATTGGCAGGCTTTGCAGAGAGAGACGGGAGCATAAGCAAAAGAAAGCTTCTCTGAGTCCATTTGCAGACAATGTCAAGATCTCGAAGGTACTGAAATAAAAAGTTCCATTTTCAGGTCATCAAAATTCATTATTTAGCTGGTATTGTGGCCATGCTCAGTTACAGTAAAATATTAGTTTCTTGGGGTGGAGGTCCTCAGCCAGGCCCAGGTTTGAAAGATTCAATAGAAGGTAGCCCAAGGGACTGTCTCTTGGGGCTTAGATATTTGGCTACCTGTGGTGCTGAGGGAACTGAGATTTCAGGGCATTCCCCAGAAACTGGGAGTCTCAGATACAGACAGGCTATGGATATCGTGAGCATCCCCTACTGCAACTGATAGTCTGGGAAGAAGCACCTGATGCTTCTTGGGTGGGCTCCTGACACAGACCAGTGGATTTTGGGTATGCACAGACAGGAGTCCAGTGTGGACAGACCTGAATCCCAAGGGAGTCCAAAATGACTGGACCTGGAAGGCTGGAATGCCTAGAATGGAGACTAGAATACCTGGAAGTTTTCATGAACAATTGGGTCTAGTTTTAGGAGTCTCCAGGAAAAAGTGGGCAGAGAATACAGAAATCAGAACAGAAGGGACAGAGATTATACAGTCAGCAGCCACACACAGAACAGGAGAAGAGGAGAGAAGCAGGATGTTACATTATGTTAGAGCATCTCAACACTGCACAGGCTGGGAGGTTCAAGAGAGAGTAAGGGGGCACATCACACTTGCCCTGAAGGAAGGTGGGGGCAGAGCACACCTTAACTCATCTCCCAGGTTTCGTGCACCAGATATTAGACTGAGGACTTAAGAAAGAGATCAGAGTACAAGAGAGCAATCTTAAAAGCAGCTTTATTAGGGGAGCTCCTGGGAGAGATTCTTCATTCTGAAGATGCAGAAGGAAGAAGGTGCACTTTGAGTGCATTTTTTTTTTAATAACAGGGTTTTTAGGGAGGAAAGAGAGGGGCATTCCATTGTGATTTATGGTTCATCCATTAGTCTGGTTAGTTGGGCGAGGCCATTCACTCTTCTTATCAACATGTGTATTCTCTGAATTCTTCATTCTCCCCTCTAGCCCCCTGTCTGGACCTAACATTCACTTTAAGGTCTGATGAAAATCTTAAGGGTGATTCATTGATACCCTGTTTCACCTCCTTTGCTGGAGTAGGAAGAACAGTTCCAGTAACAAGTGCTATGACTGCTTCAGACCCAGAATAATTTAAAGAAGTTCTAAAAGAGGGCACTTTTGCTGCTTCCTCATGTTTCCTTCCAACCAAGAATGTCATCACCACTTGATTATTTACTTTGAATTGAACCAAATCAACAGGAAAAAGAATAGACTGGTAATTCTAACCTCTCAATCTACCCCAAATTCAAGAGAAAGTTTCACAATCTCTTCTGATATTCACTTTGGTCTTTCCTTGGAGTGTTTCCAATTTTCCTAGATTCACACTTCATATATCCCACATTCTGATTATTACTGGATGTTTGCAGCTCTTTCTTCTCTTTTTGAATTGGGTCATTCTCATTCTGAGGAGATAGCTATTCTCCAGTTTTATTTTCAATGCCTTCTGACCAGAGGGGCTTATTCTCTGACATTATGTCAAACAATGCTCTCAGGAGGTTTACACTGGTCTGATTTTTAAGAAATATATCACATCGTTCTTCTTCCTAATCTGTCTTGGTCAGGAAGCTTGGCTGAAGCCAATTTACCATGGATGACTCTACCATAGCTTCCAACATGATAGCAACATATAAACCCTTACAGTATGACAGGCTGTTGTTGTTGTTGTTATGTGCCGTCGAGTTGTTTGCGACTCACAGCGACCCTATGTACAACAGCCCTAAACCCTGCTCTATCCTGTGCCAATCTCACTGCCTCTGACACACCCATCCCGATTACCCCAGTCACTGAATCAATCCACCTCATAGAGGGTCTTCCCCTCCTGCGCTGTCCCTCTACTCTACCCAGCATGATATCCCTCTCTAAAGACCTGTCTCTCCTTACATGTCCAAAGTATGTCACATGAAGCCCCAGAATCCTTGCCTCCAAGGAGTAGCCTGGTTTAACCCTCTCTAGGATGAATCTGTTTGTTTTCTTGGCAGTCCATGGTACATTCAATACTCTTCTCCAGCACCACAGCTCAACGGCGTCAATTCTCCTTCTATCCTCCCTGGTCATTGTCCAACTCTCTGATGCATAATAAGTGATTGCAAAAACCATGGCCTGTATCGGGCAGACCTTAGTCTCCAGAGAGACACTGTTGCTCTTGAGTACTTTAGAGAGGTCCCTAACAGCAGATTTTCCCATCGCAATACGTTTTTTTATTTCCTGGCTGCTGGTGCCAAGAGTGGTGGAGCCGAGTAAACTGAAGCTGTGAACAATCTCAATCTCTTCGCCATCCATCCTGATGCTACTGATTGGCCCAGTGGTGAGAATCTTTGTCTTCTTGACATTGAGCCTCAGTTCATACTGAAGGCTGCAGTCCTTGATCCTCGGCAGTAAGTGCATGAGGTCCTCAGTTTCAGCGAGCAGGGTTGTGTCATCTGCATAATGCAGATTGTTGATAGATCGTCCACCAATCCTAACACCACGCTTCTCCTCATAGAGCCCAGCCTCCCCGATAATCTTCTCTGCATACAGGTTGAAAAGGTATGGAGATAGGACACATCCCTGGCATACACCCTTCCCAATTTTGAACCAGGCAGTGTTGCCCTGCTCTGTTCTGACTACTGCCTCTTGGTCCAAGTATAGGTTTTGCATTAGCATGATTAAATGTTCTGGGATTCCCATTCTTCTCAGAGTCAGCCACAGTTTGTTATGATCCACGTCACTTTGAAGATCAAGGTGAACCTGGTCAAGCCAGTATAGTATATTTAGTAATCTAATATGCATATAATGACTAAAGAGACCAAGCCAAAATGGCTGCATTTGAATAGTACTGGCAAAGAGTATTGAACATGGGGATTTCTGCAGAGATAGCAAACTAGTCAGATTGGCAAACCTACCTCTTTCACTTAGGGACACCAAAGAAATGCAAAGCCCACTCACAGATAATAATTCAAGCACCGTGAAGTCTGTGGGGAAATTATTGAGAGCGAAGTCAGAAGAAACAAAGGAGACTGAGTAAAGATCAACTAAACAGAAACATATGTACCTTATTAGCAGCCAAGTTGGGTTTGTGTCCACAAAAAAAAAAAAAAAGAGAAGAAAAGAAAAAGAAAGGACCAGACCTATCAGTATTGCATGATCATGATGAAGAAGACAGGGTGGTATGGGAATCAGACAATTTGGTATGGGAATCATATCAGTATTGGATGATCACCAAGGAGAAAACAGTGCTAGTATCCCATCACTGCTCACAGATCGCCCATGAAGCAAACTTCCTTCTGAACAGATAGGCTATTCTTAGGCCCCTGGGCACAACCCTCACCCCATGGCAAGCAGGCCAAGTTGAGCCTGATGAGGAAAGACACCCAAGGGTGAGACCTCAATAAAACTATTTTGAATGCATTGAGGAGGTCAATGCATACACAGAAGGTAGGGATATGATAGAAAGAACAGGCCCCTAATGCAAAAGCTATGCCCACTGACATCACCTTTGATGGCTACAGCTTTATGGCATATGATCTGTGAATCTGAGATACTTGCAAATGCAGGCTGGCTGGCTTGGCTGAGGAACACGTAAGAAAATTACATGCCACATCAACAAATACCCCATCCAACATCAGCTTAGTAGGCTTCCGATACCCTGCCTCAAAGTTCTTCCCCACAGCCTTGACCTGTGGTCACCTGTGACCATAGACAAAAAATTTAAATGTGTAGTAATACATGGAATCATTATGTGATAGAAAGGTTCTAATTCACAGAGATCCCCTGCTTCACAGAGAATCACTGATTCAAAAATTTAGCAACTCAGCAGGTATGCCACATACACAGGTATCAAAGATCCCTTCTACAATGGGACACCTGGGACAGGTAACAGTTTGCCAGCTCCATCAACAGTCCTATTCCCATATCACCCTTATCATACACAAGATCATCAGACCCATGGCATACAAGATCAGAGCACCTACATATTCCATCAGAGAAAGGTTCAGAGCATACTTAACCTGCCCAGCATTAAACAGCAACCACCACACCCCTAAAGCAACAGCACTTCACAAAGAACAGAGAACCACACAGACACACCATTGGCTATCACACATATTAGAATAAAGGAGGTGTAAAAATCCACAGTAGTATTGCCATCACAATGTCCCAGAAGAAGCACACAACATTAAACCCAACAAAAAAATCAAAACAAGATGCCATCAAAGAAATGTGACCAAAACACAGTCAATAGATCTCCGGGAGAGGAAAGGCTGAGAGAATTCTCTGAGTGGGAGTTCAGAAGAATGATTTCAAGTGTTTTCACAGGATAGGGGGAAAAAGTAAGGAGAATTAAAGAAATTCACAGGCAAACCTCTGGAATTATTTTTTTTAAAGATGAAATAAACTAAAACAACAATGTATTAGAAGCCATAAGAAGACCAACATTTCAGAATTTGTCAACATATTGGAAAGGCTAAAGAGCAGAACTGAAGAAATGGAACACAGAATCAACACTAACCTACTACAGGAAAAAGCAGAAAGAAAAAAGAAAATAAATGAAGAAAGGATAAAAAATATAAAGAACAACATTGGTGTAATGGAATTCCAGAATAATAAGGGGGGGGGAGAAGAACCAAGAAAATTATGGAAGAGCTACTGAAATAAAATGTTCTAGGTATCATGAACAATGAGAAAATATACATCTAAGAATCTGAGCAAACCCCAAACAAGATAGACCTCAAATTAAAAACACCAAGACATATCATAGTCAAAGTCTCCAAATCAAGGACAAGATGAGAATACTGAAAGATCCAGAGAAAAAATGAGGACAAAAATTGGCTCTACAAAAGAGAGTCAATAAGATTAAGCTCCTATTTCTTAGAAGAAACTATGCAAAGAAGACAATGTGATAGTGGGGTGTCAGAACCCTTGAATACTGGCTTTTCTAGTCATTGTGTTATCCTCTGCTAGGACATGGTTTCCAGCTACCTTAACCGCAGACATACTGTCTTGCCAATCATCATCTGTGGGACCAATATAAGACAAAGAGAGGGAGAGGGAAAGGGGGAGGGAGAGGAAGAGGGGGAGGGAGAGGGTCAGCAGGGGGTCCGGCTCCCCGAGGAGGCCGGCCACGCCCAGTAACCCCTGGACCCTCATCTCTGTAAGCGGGGGGCTATAAATTAATTTAGGAAGGAAGATTTTTTCAAATAATGGTTTTCTGAAATTTATTTTTCTAGTAAGATTTAAG
>NW_006400074.1:636414-646701 GCF_000299155.1 Elephantulus edwardii
GGGAGAGGAAGCCAGAGCTTTCCACACTGTGAGGTCCCCTAGGGATGTTGGTAGTGGAGAGAATGTAAAGAGACTGTGGCAATCCTGTGAAGAGACTGTGGCAAGGTGTAAACAGAGGAACCCTGGAGAAAAAGGCCATAGTTAAAGGTTTTGCTTGCTGAATGATTAGAGGAAAAGCTGACTTATGACTGTTGTTATGTGACAATATTTGCTGGAAGATTGAGGAAACCAGAGGCTTCCTGCATTTGTATTGCTGAACTGAACCTGGACTTTCACTAATTGAGATATTTCCCCTTGTTAATCTGGTTTGGGATTACCGGACTAAACCTGGACTTGCATTGGGTAATATTCTTTGCCTCCCCCACTCTACAACTTATTTCCCTAATAAACCCCACAGCTGTGAATAAAGTCTGTAAGTCAACAATGAATATCAGACATAAATGACTGGTACAAAGAGATGCAGGAGCTTAGGAAGTAGCACATCTGACTGAGCAGCTATTTGTTTGGAACAATGGATATTATTCATGGGAAAGGTCCCCTTTATGAAGTAGGTGGAAGTCAGACTCAGCCACCCAAATGTTGTATCTGTTCCATTTATAGATTGTGTATAAAAAACTCTGGGAAAAAAACCCCAAAGCACCCCAAAACAACTGCTGAGAATCCTATACCATGAAAGTTTCCATCAAATACGACAGAGAAATTAGGATATTCTCAGAAAAGTGGAAACTAAGAGAATTCATGTAAAGAAGATCAACTTTCAAGAGACAGTACAGAAAAGTGGATGGACTATAGTAACTGGCAACAACACAAAAAAGAACCCAGCAATAGGTATCAATAAAACCTTGTTGTTGTTATGTGCCATCGAGTCACTTGAGACTCAGCGACCTTGCGTACAACAGCTTTTAACCCTGCTCTATCTTGAATCAACCTTATTGTCTCTGACAAACTTATCCCCATTACCCTAGTCATTGAGTCAATCCATCCCATCCAGGGTCTTCCTCTCGTGTGCTGTCCCTCCACCCATCCAATCATGATGCCCCTCTCCAAGGACTGGTCTCTCCTGGCCATGTGTCTAAAGTATGTGAGACAGAGCTTCAAATTGCCAGCCTCCAAGGAGAAACTTGGTTTCACCCTCTCCAAGACAGACTTATTTCATCAATTCATCTCATCCAGGGTCTTCCTTGCTTGTCCTGTCCATCCACCCTCCCAAGCATGATGTCTCTCTCCAAGGACTGGTCACTCCTTCCAGCATGCCCAAAGTATGCCAGATGAAACTTCAGAATCCTTTCCTCCAAGGAGCAGTCTGGTTTCACCCTCCCTAAGACAAACCTGTTCATTCTCTTAGCAGTCCATGGTATGTATATTCAACACTCTTTTCCAGCACCACACCTCAAAGGCTTCAATTCTCCTTCTATCATCCCTAGCCATTGTTCAGCTTTCTAAAGCACAACAAGTAAATGTGAAGACCATGGCCTGGATCAGACACATCTTAGTACTCAGACTGACATTGTTGCTCTTCAGTACTCTGGACAGGTTCCTCACTTTCCCACTGTAATTTGTCTTTTGATTTGCTGGCTGCTGGTACCAAGAGTGTTGACTGGCCTAGTGGCTGCAGGGAATCACCTCCACCAAACCTGGTCCCTATCCTGGCCAACCTCTTAGGCCTGGCTGCTGAAGACTGAAGATGCCCAGGTTTGATGACCTCCCTCACCACTGCAGAGGCCAGGGTAACCCTAGCAGGATAAAAGAAATGACCAACTTGAACCAGCTGATGCGACATCCATATTCTCCCCTGGCTACTGGTCCTGGGCAATCCCAATCCAGCCTCTGAGCCCCAGATCTTCGCCCTTATTCAGCAGGAAGTAGCCAGAAAGAATATGTCACTCTGTTTCTCATTAAAGAGGCTGGGATGTCGGGCTAGAACCAAGGTCAAAGGGAGAACAAAGGATTCAAGGAATATCAACATGTCAACAAAGGGAGTGAACAGCCTCAGCTACCATGGAGTGCCCCTCCCTTCCCTTCCTAGAAGACCATCACCTGGCTAAACCACAATGGAATGTCCTTCCCTTTCCTCCCTAAAGACCCTCTCTATAAAACCTGCCCTAATCCACTTTAGGGCGTGGTATTTCCCTGGTCTGTCCCTCTGCCTGTTTCTCTCTGCAGACCAAGGAATCCTGCCTGGGAGACCGCTTAATAAAGTTTCTTTAGCTTAAAAAAAAGTGTTGATTATGAAGCCAAGCAAACAGAAGCTGTTAACAATATCAATCTCTTCACCATCTATCATGATGCTGCCAATTGGCCCAGTGGTGAGAATCTTTGTTTTCTTGCTATTGAGCTTCAATCTATATAAGGCTACAGTCTTTGACCTTAAGCAGAAAGCTTCAGGTCTTCCTTAGTTTCAGCAAACAAGGTTGTGTCATCTGTATAACACAGGTTGTTGATAAGTCTTCCTCCAATCCTTATACCACATTCCTCCTCATAGATCCCAGCCTCCCAGATGATCTGTTCTGCATATAGATTGAGAAGGTATGGAGATAGGACACATCCTTGGTGTACATCCTTTCTGATTTTGAAATAATACTGAATAAAAATTACTTAAATGCACTGATTAAGAGAAAAAGAATAGCTGAATTTTTGGTTAAACACCAAAAATAATCAGTATGCTGTCTATAATAGACACATCTGGGAAATGAGTAAAAATTAAAGGGTGGGGAAACTATAAGCAAATGACAATTAAAAAAGCAGAGTGGCAACATTAATGTTTGATAAAATAGATTTCAAGATAAAAAACAGCATAAGAGAGAAGGACGAACACTATATAATGCTTAAAGGCACAATAGAACAAGGGGACATAATATTAACACTGAATGATAAACTGAAAAATGCACAAAACTAATGTCGACAGACTTGAAGAAACAGACATCACCACAGTAGTAGGTAGGAATGTCACATACATGAAGTTGAATGTTTCTTCAACATTGAAAGAAAAGATGACTAGAAAGAAACTCAGCAAAGATGCAGAAGATATAATTCTCCAACTTGACCTCATAGACTTATATACAGTACACCCAACAAAAGCCCAATTTGTATTTTTGTCCAGTGCACATGAAACATTCTCTAGAAGAGATAATTTACTAGGCCACAAAATAAGAATAAATTAAAAAGTACTGAAATAGTACAAAGCATCTTCTCAAAACACACTGCTACAAAATTAGAAATCAACATCAAGAGGATAAAGGTAGAAAAAACAAAACACTCATGTACTTGGAAGCTAAATAATACCTTGCTTGATCAATACTGTGTAATAAAAGAAATAAAAAATGAAATTAACATGTTTTTGGAAACAAATGAGAATGAAAATATAGTATGCCCAAACCTCTGGGATACAGCAAGAGTATTACTCAGAGGACAGTTCATAACAATAAGCAAACACATCAGAAATGAAGGAAAAAAACTAAACAAAACTGCTTAATCCAACATATTCAATACATAGAAAAATAACAGCAAGCAAATCCCACAACCTCTAGAAGAAAAGAAATTATAAAGGCAATGTTGTTGCTGTTAGGTGCTGAGTTGTAGATGACTCATAACAACCCTATGAATGAAAGGCCTGAGCACTGTTCATACATAGAGTTTCCAGAGGCAAGTCATTTCAGAAGTGGATGCCACTCCTGTTTCTAGGCTTGTTTTAGTTGGGAAGCTCCAGCAAACACTGTCCACCATGGGTAACCATTACCATGTTTGGCACATCAGTGTCACAGTGTTCAGCATCCCAGCAAACACGAGTTACCTCTATACAGCAATGCACAGACCAGGCAATAGCAGAATAAAATAAAAAAAAAGGATGATAGCAGAAATGTATGGAAGGAAAAAAAAATTAAAAATTTCAACAAGACCAAGAATTGGTTCTCTGAAAGGGTTAATAAAATTGCCACATCTAACAAAGGAAAATAAAATAAAATTATAAATAACTCAAATAAGACATGAATTGAGTGATGTCACCATGAAACCAATCAAAATAAAAAGGACAAATTCTTAGAAAACAGACAAATTCTTAGAAACTCACACCCTACCCAAACTGACACAGACAGAAATACAACACTTAGACTCATCACAAAAGAAGAAATTGAAGATGTCACAAAAAGACTCCCAACAAATAAAGCCCCGGCCCACATCTCTTAGAAGACTAATTATACCAAATATTCAGAAGACAATTGTCATCAATCCTATCTAAATTATTTTAAAATATAGAAAAAATAAGGAACAATTCCAAGAGTCAGTCTATGAAATAAGCATAACTCTGATACTAAACCCAGGTTAAAATATCATAAAAAAGGAAAGCTGCATATATGCATACCAATAAAAATATGGGTAGAATTTCACATAAATTTTAAAAACCTAAAGACCAATATCCCTCACGAATACTGAAGCAAAAATCCTTAACAAATCCCAGCCAACAGAATCCAACAGCATATCAAAAGACTAATTAATCATGATCAAATGGGATTCATAACAGCCATGCAAGGATAGTCCAACAAAAGAATCAATATAATCCACCACATCAATAAAACAAAGAACAAGAACCACATGATCATCTCCATGCATGTAAAACAAGCTTTTTAATTGGTTTGCATACAATATTGTGTTTCATTCTTGTACACTATGTTTTATACAATCATTCATATACATTGTATTTTATGTAATTACAATTGATCTGTGCCTATAATCATCTCATCTTTCAAGTCCCCTTTGAATCTCTCTTATTCTTTCACCACCATCACCACTAACCTCTGCTATCCAATAGCCTTTCCAGATTATAGTATTACACAAATAGGAATAGAGGGGAATTTCCCAAATATAATTAAGAGCATATAAACAAAACCAATAACCAACATCATTGCCAATAGAGAGAGATTAAAGGCATTTCTTTTAGGGGAGCTCTGGTGACCTAGTGGCAAGAAGCTGCAACTACAACCGCAGAGGTGCACGGTTCGAATCCACCAGATGCTCTGCCAGGGAAGGAGGGGTAATCTCCTCCTGTACCAGTCAGAGCTGATTTGACGGTACACGCACACAAAAATAATAAAATGAAATAAAAAATTTAAAAAAAAAAGGCATTTCTTTTGAAAACATGGGCCAGGCATGGATGCTCTCTATCACCACTCCTACTCAATATTCTATTGGAAGTTCTAGCTGAAACAATCATGCAAGAGAAGGAAAGAAGAGGCATTCAGATTGGCAAAGAAAAGGTAAAACTGTCTTTAGATGCACAGGGTATGATAGTGTACATAAGAAATCCCAAAGACTCAGCAAGAAAAATATTTGGATCTTATAGACCAATTCAGCATAGTGGCAACCTACCAAAATCAGTCAGATTTCTCTACAGTAACAAAGAGAACACAGAAAAGGAAGCAAGAAAAACAATACCAATTACAATGACCAACTACAAGAGGAAGTTATTTTTTTTTAAGATGATGTTCTTAAGAACAAATCTAACTAGTGACATAGATGACCTGTATAAAGACAATGACAAAACACTACTCCAAGAAACAAAGACCTAGATAAATGGAAGAAAAGATTATGTTTATGGATAGGAAAACTTAATATTGTGAAAATTACTTCTACCAAAAGCAATTTATAGGCTCAATGCAATTCCAAGATAGATACCAATTTCATTCTTCAATGAAATAGAAAAGACAATTTGAAACTTTATTTGGAAAGGAAAGAAACCATGAGTAAGCAAAGCTCTGCTGATAATGAAAATTAAAGTAGGCAGAAGCACACTCCTTGATCTCAAAATGTACTGCACAGTTTTAATAATCAAAATAGTATAGGGATTGGTACAATGACAGACCCATAGACCAACAGATTAGGAAAGAGAATCTAGAGATCAACCCATACACATACCACTTCAACAAGGTCCAATTAAAAATGGGCAGCTGTGAAAAGAATCTTCACCGAAGAAGATACTCAGATAGCCATGTTGTCAGGATTGATCACGCCTTGGAAAAAGACCTTATGCTAGGAAAGGTAGAGGGTCAGTGAAACAGAGAAAGACATTCAACTGGATGTATAGACACAGTGACTTCAACAATAGTCTTAAGTATGATGTAGATTGTGAAGATGGGGCAGGATAGGGCAAGGTTCACTCAGATGAGTTGAAGTCATTCCTATAGCACCTAACAATCCACAATGGCAAGAAGGCCAGAGACATGTTTAAACTAGCAGATTTCCAATTTCTTCTGTGGTTAATGTTGTTGTTAAGTGCCATCGAGTCGCAGGTGACTCATAGTGACCCTATGAAGGAGAGTTTTCAATGCCTGGGTGCCTTTCATCCTCTCTCCAGGTATATAGGGTTTCTGGAGGCAAGCTATTATGGAAGTGGATGCCACTCCTCCTTCGAAGCTTGTTTTTTTAATAGGGGAGCTCCACCCCACGCTCTGTCCGCATTGGGTAACCAACCATTAATGCATTTGACACATCAGTGTCACAGTGTTCAGCCTCACAGCAACCACAAGTTACCGCTGTACGTTGACTTGTACACCAGGGCTATACAACTTAGAGGAATGTCTGAACAAAAACAATGAAAGACAAGCTGGGGGGCCGCGGGTTGAAAGTGACCCACCTTCGGCTTGGTAGCATTGCTTTCTGTCCACTGGGCCAGCTGATCTCTCTCTCACTTTGTTGATGTTATTGTTGTTAAGTGCCAACCCTATGAAGGAGAGTCCTCAACGCTTGTGTGTCTTTTATGCTCTCTCCAGGTTCATAGGGTTTCCCAAGACAAGCTATTATGGAAGTGGATGCCACTCCTGCTTCCAAGTTTGTTTCAATCGGGGAGCTCCACCCCACATTGTTCGCATTGGGTAACCAACCATTAATGCATTTGACACATCAGCATCACAGTGTTCAGTCTCAGGGCAACTTCAAGTTACTCTGTGGTTAATAGACTTTCATATTTTCTACATTTTAAGTAAGTTTTGATGTTGTTGTTAGGTGCCATTGAGTCAACTACAATTCATAGTAACTCTAAGAATCTTGCCCTATCTTTCACCATCCTCATGACCTCTGCCATGCTCAAGCCCATTGTGATATCATTGTGTTAATCCATCTTGTGAGATGAGGCGAAGGTTTACCATCTTTGCCTCAAAGAATCACTCTGGTTGCACTTCTTTCAAGATAGTCCTATTTGTTCTTTTTTTGCCATCCATGGGCTATTCAATACTCTTCACCAACAATTCAAAGGCATTGGTTCTTCTTCTGTTATCCTTATTCACTGCCCAATTTTAAGATGTATAGGAAACAACTGAAAATACCGTATGTTGGATCAGGTGTACCTTCATCTTTTAAATTATCATCCTTGCTCTTTAGCACTTTAAAGAAGTTCTTGACCGCAGATTTCCCCAATGCAACACATCACTTGATCTTAGTAAATTTTGTTAAGTACTGTCAAGTCAAAATCAACCCACAGCTGACACTTCAGCAGGTTGTCAGAGGCAGCAACAGCACAGGAAGAGACTGTCCATCTGTCTCCCTTGGAGCAGCTGGTAGATTCGAATTGCATGCCTTTGGGACTGCAATGTACCTTGTTACCACTAGGTCAGAGTTAAGTAAAAGCTCATTGCTAAGGTGCCCTGCCATCGAATTTAATCCATATGTCAGTTGGCCTCAATGCTTTCCCTAGTTCCTAATCTTACATTTGGGTGGGCTAAGCTGCTACTTAGATGAAGCTATGGGAGATTTGGCGTGACACCTGGTGATAAACTTGGACTTGCTTGGTTTAATAAGAAGCATTTTTTACTTTGCAAGGACTCAACAAAAAGAGCAATCTGAAGCTTTCCATGGAAGGAGCCAACTACTACGCCCGTATCACTTGCTCTTCAGGTCCAACTCTTCTAAAAACCCTACTATAGCTCCCTTTCCTTTATCCTGACCTAGGTTTGTGGCCATCTCAGTCCCACAACTGGTCTAGAGATATGAGGTATCCTGTACATATTTTCCTGCCTCCTTGGTCCAACTTAGGAAGCAAAGCAGCCACAGTAATCTGAAGTGGCAGCATCACTTTGGGGAGTTGGTGCACGTTTTTAATGCAGGGTATTGGAGGAGTGAATGACACTGCTTCTTATTAACTTTGCAGTATTTGCAACTTTGCATTTTTGAGGATCAAAAAGGTTTGAAACTTACTTATTACATTAAGATAGGAGTTTTATGTAGTCTAAACTTCCCTAGGAAGCATTGCTTCCCTCTATATTTTCAGTTTTGCTGCCATGGAGTTGCACTCAATATCTTGGAATGTTTTGTCTTTTTAAATTTCGTAATAGTTACATATTCATTCTGTCCCAAATAATCACACTTTGTTCTTCTCTTTTTCTTCTCTAGATTTGTCAGGTGTTGCTTATTTTGCTTGATTCTTCAAATAAAAAATATTTTGTAAAAAATAATCGTTCCTTTTTTTATTGAGAGCTTCTCACACATTCATTTCCATACACATTTCATTTTATGATCTTAGTTTCAATATCCACAATGCATCCCCACTTTTTAGTTTTTAGCAGAAATTTATTATTTTTTTAAAAAAATTATTTTAATAACTTTAATGAATATTTACAGATATTTTGGATTTCCATTCATTCACTGTTGCACATTTCTCCCCTCCCAACCCTACCCCCTAGAACACTACCCTCTTGGAAAAGTAAAAGAAAAATTCTTTCATTGTTTTACAAATCCTCCCCCAGGTCCATTCCACCATGTAGCCTTCGCTCTAGACTCCTGTCATGACAAAAAATACCTAATCACATATCCCTTTTAAACAGTTTTCTCCCTCATCTGTTTCAGTGTAGTATAGATTATTGAACCCACCTTTCTCAGTCTCTCCCCAGCTCCAAGGTCAGTCCTGTTTTACAACAGTGGCACCATGCAGTATTTGTCCTTTTGTGACTAGGATACTTCACCAGCATAATGTCCTCCAGAGTCACCCATTTTGAATAATATTGCATTAGTTCCTTGTTTTTCAATGCAGTATTTCTTTGTGTGAATATACCACAGCTTCTCTATCCATTCATTTGTTGATGGGCACTTAGGTTGTTTCCAAGTCCTTGCTATTGTGAACAAAGCTGCAATAAACACGGGTGTGCATATATCTGCTTCGGTGGCAGTTATGGTCTCTTTGGGGTATCTGGGTCAAATGGTATCTCTATTTGCAAATTTTTGAGAAAGCGCCATACCGCCTTCCACAGTGGTTGCACCATTTTACACTTCCACCAACAGTGAATAAGGGTTCCAGTTTCTTCACAACCTCACCAGCATTTGTTGCTTGCTATTCTGTTACATTTTGCTGTTCTGACTGGGGTGAGATGATATCTCAGAGTTGTTTTGATTTGCATCTCTCTTAGAGCTAGGGATTTTGAACATTTCTTCATGTGCTTGTTAGCCATCTGAATGTCTTCTTTTGGTGAAGTGTCTGTTCATATCTTGTGCCCATTTTTCAATTGGATTATTTACCTTTATCTTGTTGTGGTGCTCAAGTATTTTATAAATTCTAGATATAAGTCCCTTATGTGACCAAATACTTTTCCCCAGTCGGTGGCTTCCCTTTTTATCCTGTTGGAGAAGTTTTTGGATGTGCGTAGGGATTTGATTCTTAGAAGGTCCCATTCATCTATTTTTTTTCCCTTCTCCTGGTTGTAGACATCCCCACTCTTTATACTTCTTGCTTTTGATTCCTGTATCATTAATCCTATTTTGTCCTTTTCACTCTATGTGACTGATTATTCTAAGGACTGAGTGTCTCTTTGCTACTGTTCAGTGCATGTATGACTTGCCTGTCATTTAGCTGAAAGTTGAATCACAAAGATGTGTTTTGTTCTAGGTTGGATGGGTGACTGTGGGTCATAGCCTCAGGGGTGCTGCCACTCTCAATCAGACCAGCAAGCCAGGTCGTTTATATGTTTTGGTCCACATTTTCATCTTCACTACCCAGGACTACCTACTCTGATCACTTTCAGAATTGTTGGCAGTGGTAGCTGGGCACCATCTAGTTCTAATCTCGGGGTAATGAGGGGTTGAAGTTCTCGTAATCCACTAGCCTTTGAGTTAATTGTCTCAGTACATTTTTGCTTTTCTCTCTTTTACAGGATAGGGAGAAGTAAGTAACTGCATTTCAGATGACTGTTTCAAGCTTTGTAGATTTCAGTTGCTAATCACCAAGTTGTGCCAAGAAATCTGGAGAACAACCACTTGGCCAACTGACTGGAAGAGATCTATATTTGTTCCCATTCCAAAGAAAGGTGACCC
>NW_006400074.1:647861-698375 GCF_000299155.1 Elephantulus edwardii
GGTGCAGGAGGGGAAGACCCTCTATGAGATGGATCGATTCAGTGACTGGGGTAATCGGGATGGGTGTGTCAGAGGCAGTGCGTTTGGCGCAGGATAGAGCAGGGTTTAGGGCTGTTGTGCATAGGGTCGCTATGAGTCGGAAACGACTCGACGGCACATAACAACAACAACAACAATCACCAAAACAGGGAGCTCTGATGGCTTAGTAGTAAAGAGTTGCTCTGACAACCCAAAGGCATGTAGTTCAAATCTACCAACTGCTCCATGGGAGCAAGATGAGCAATATCCTCCCATGTGATTTACAACCTCTGAAAACTGCTGGAGGGTAATGAGTTACTTCTAACTTAGAGCTACATAACAACAATCACCAAAATAGGATGTAGAACATTGCCTTTGTGAACTATGTTTTGCCAATTGACCTTGATGTCCCCAGAGATTATAGTCTCAAGGCCTAAGACCAATAACTCATTCATCAAGATGTTTGGTTATGACTAACAAGTCATGTAACTTCTACCCCCTATTAGTTTGCTATGCCTAACAGCTCTGGTGGCCTCTCTGGTGCTTCTAATCTACTAGTGGCTCTGAGATTGACAATCTCCTCCTCTTTGATTTAGAGCCTCTGAAACCCAATGGAGGGTCAGCTCTTAGCTCTGACTCAATGGCAATGAGTGTGAGATAGAGAATCATCATACATACGTGGATATATTTACAGTACATACTAATTTGGACATGGAACTAGAATCTGCCAAATATATATAATATATAGTCATGGAGACAGTTTTTTTCCCACCAGTCCATATCTATTTGTCCTGCCTATCTTCCTGTATGTCTGCTTGTAGACTAATGTTTATTATTGCTGATATTAAAGACTGCTGGCCTAGTGGGAAGAATGTGTGCAGCAATCCCAAAGGCATGTGGTTCGAATCTGCCAGATGCTCTGCTGCAGAAGGCTGGGCAAGTGTCCTCCTATGTGATTACAGCCTCTGAAAACTTGCCGGAATGTCAGCTAAAAAGTCAGTTCCAACTTGATGGTACAGAACAACTGTGGCATAATGTGTAAAGTCTCAGTCTGTTAACTTACAGGTCAGTGGTTCAAATACAACAGCTGCTTCATGGGTAGAAGATAGGCAGTGTCTTCCAGTAAAGATTTACAGCTTCAGAAACGCTGCAGAGGGCTGTTATGAGTTGGAACTCATCTGACGATTGTTAATGTTAGGTATCAACTATGACTTATAGTCACTCTATGAACAAAAGATCAGAATCTTGTCATATCCTGTGGTATCCTCACAATTTCTGATATGCTCCAGCCCACTGTTAGTCATTGTGTCAATCCATTTTGTTGAGGATCATCTTCTCTTCTTCTGACCCTTCACCTTCCCTAGCGTTATTCACAATGTTGATGTTGTAATGTGTCGTTGAGTCGCCTGCGACTTATTGCACCTTATGTGTGCCAACCTTATTATCTCTGACACATTTAGCCCCATTACCTCACTGAATCAATCCATCTCTGTGAGGGTCTTCCTCTCCTGTGCTGCCCTTCCATTCTCCCTATCCAAGCATGAAGTCCCTATCCAAGGACTGGTCCCTCCTTACAACATGTGCAAAGTATGTCAGATGGAGCTTCTGAATCCTTGGCTCCAAGAAGCAGCCTGATTTTACCCTCTCCAGGACAAATCTGTTTGTTCTCCTAGCAGTCCATGGTATATTCTTCTCCAGCACCATAGCTCAAAGGCATCAATTCTTCTCTCATCTCTAGTCATTGTCCAGCTTTCTGATGTATAGCAAGTAATTGAGAAGACCAAGGCCTGGATCAGGTGCACCTTAGTCTCCAAACTGACATCATTGCTCTTCAGTACTCTGAAGAAGTCCCTGATGGCAGACTTTCCCAATGAATTTAATCTTCTGATTTCCTGGCTGCTGGTACCAAGAGTGTTGATTGTGGATCCAATCAAACTAAATCTGTTTACAATCTCAATCTTTTAATTGTGTATCATAATGTTGTCAATCAGGCCAGTGGTGGAATCTCCCAATGGTGGAATCTTTGTTTTCTTGATGTTGAGCTTCAATCCATATTGAAGGCTGCAGACCTTGTCATTCTGAATCAGGTCCTCCTCAGTTTCAGTCAGCAGGGTTGTGTCATTTGCATAATGCAAGTTGTTGATGAGTCTTCCTCCAATCCTGATGCCACATTCCTCCTCATAGAGCCAAGACTCCTGGATGATCTGTTCTGCATATAGACTGGCACCAGAACATTATTGTCAGTGTCAGATGGATTCTGGCTGAAAGCAAAGAGTATCAGAGGAATGTCTGTGTTTCATTGACTATGCAAAGGCATTTGACAGAGTGGATCACAACAAACTGTGGCTAACTCAGAAAAAAATGGGAATCCCAGAAAAATTCAACGTGTTTATGCAAAACCTATACTTGGACCAGGAGGCAGTTGTCAGAACAGAGCAAGGAAATACTGCCTGATTCAAAATCGAAAAGGGCGTATGCCAGGGATGTGTCTGTATTTGGACCAGGAAGCAGTCCTCACTCAGAACAGAGAAAAAAAAAACACAACCAAAAAAACCCCAACAAAACACTGCATGGTTCAAAAACAAGAAAGGAGTGCATCAAGCATGCATCCTTTTCCATATATTTTCAATCTATATGCTGAAGGGTCGAGATGAGTCGTCTATGACTCAATGGCACTTAACAACAACAACAATGCAGAACACATCATTCAGGAGGCTAGACTGAGGAGGAATATGGCATCTGGATTGGAGGAAAACTCATCAATAACCTACATTACAGAGATGATACAACCTTGCTTGCTGAAACTGAGGAGAACCTGAAGCACTTGCTTCAAAGGTCAAGGACTCTAGTCTTCAATACGATTGAAGCTCAATATTGAGAAGACAAAGATTCTAACCACTGGCCAATTGGCAGTACAATGATATATGGAGAAGAGATTGAGGTTGTTAACAATTTTAACTTGCTCAGCTCCACAATCAACACTCTTGGCACCAGCAGTCAAGAAATGAAAAGACAAATTGCTCTGGGGAAAGCTGTTGTCAAGGACCTCTCAAAAGTGCTGAAGAGCAATTATGTCATTCTGGAGACTAAGGTACACCTGATTCAAATCATGGTCTTCATAATTACTTGCTATGTATCAGAGAACTGGACAATGACCCAGGGTAACAGAAGAATTGGTTGTTCTTTTGGAAGTTCATAGGATAAATGGTCAATACTCCAATTCAAAAGCATTGCTATAACTAAGGAGATAACTCAAAATTGGATGTAATTTTGAAGTAGCAGGATACAACTGCAAGGCCTTCCTCATCACACTCTAATTCAATCATCAATTACACATGCGATGACGATCAACTCAGGCCTCGTTGTTCTTGTTATGTGCCATCGAGTCATTTGCGACTCATAGCGACCCTATGTACAAGAGCTGTTCTATCCTGTGCCAACCTCGCTGTCTCAAACACACTCATTCCCACCACTCCACTCACAAAATCGGTCCATCTCATCTAGGGTCTTCCTCTCCTGTGCCGTCCCTCCACTCTACCAAACATGATGTCCCTCTCCAAGGACCAGTCCCTCCTTGCAGCATGCCCAAAGTATGTCAGAAGAAGGTTCAAAGTCCTTGATTCCAGGGAACATTCTGGCTTCACCCTCTCCAGGACAAACCTGTTTGTTCTCCTAGCAGTCCATAGTATATTCAACACTCTTCTCCATCACCACAGCTCAAAGGCATCATTTCTCTATCAGGCCTTGTTACTCCGGAAATATAAGTCAACTGGGGTGGGGGGAGAAGCCTCTCTGGGATAGAGAAACAAGTCCTCTCCTTGCCAAATTGTTTCTGGGAATTGGGAGGCGGGGGTAGGGGGGCTATCTCCCATGCTGTTTTTCCTAAGAACCTAGGTGGAAAACCACTAAAAAGAACTGATTTCATCACAGGTTCTTTTTGATAATATGCACAAAGAGGTTTTATTCTAATCAAGACAAGCGTCCCAGCGTCATGTTTCATCTGGCACAATGTCACTACTATAGAGACAGGTGGCAATACTTTTGACTGAGGTGCTGCCTTGCTCCTGCATTGCTTGTCATCTATTGCTTTCATGGTGGCAGCGAACACCTTGTTCTGTGCTCTTCTTTCCCCCAGAACCTGGAGTGGAACCTGAAGCTGTGGCTGTGTTCTTTGAAGTTGCCTCACCTGGATGGCCGCATGACAACTGAAAGAGCTGGGATGGTGACAGGCACCTGGAAGCTCACCATTGAGTGACAGTGATTACAGAAGGATTTACCATCTCCTCCTGTGCAATTTACTGTCTCTGAAAACCTGCTGGAGGGTCAGTTATGGATTGGTTCTGACTCAATGGTAAATAACCACCACTACCAGATATTTGGTAAATAAAAACACTAGTTTGTTTTTCATCTCCCTCTGTTAAAAAATAAATAAATGATGCAATGGTGTGGTGGGACTGGAAATCCTCTATCTTGAGAAAGTGATGAGGAAAATCAAGATCAATGCCAGCCTAAAACTGATTCCTGTGATGTGAGGTGCAGGTCACAAATACTTCCCTTCTTGTCTCATCTTTACAACAGCTGCCCTTCCCCTATCACTCATTACTTGTCTGCTGGGTTTAATAATTGTTGCAATGCCACACAGAATTCATAGCCTACCTTCACAGTAACAGGTTATAAATAGGGAAGGAACAGATCAAGACAAGATGCATGTAGGCAAAGTGTCCCTTCCTCAGTGCAGGACAGATCACAGCTGTGCCACATCCTTCATGGTACCCCAAGGAGAGACCATTTCTCTCAGCCTGGCTTCTACCCTGCTCAATCATTACAAAGCTCTTTAGCTCTGCCAATAGGTGCCTAAAGGTATCCTCTTCTTCCTGAAAGCCTCCTGCCCAGAGGCTGTCAGCTCTCTCATTTCATGGGTTGGCCCACCGACTGTAGCTGCCTTGCTCCATGAGCAGGAGACCCACCTTGCTCTGCTGCCACTGTTTCTCTCACTAGACTCTGCCATGTTCACTGCTGCTTTTTGCCATCTTTGGTATTACAGTTCTCCATCCCTAAAACTTGGAGGTTCTCATTAGAGACACTGAGTTCAAAAGGCATGTTCCCTTCTTGGCTGTTCCTGATGGTACTGAGTGAAGCCTCCCTTTACTTCTGAGATGTGCTTCCTTTTAATCTAGCAGGATGGGAAAATGGACCAGTTCCCCTTGATAGGGTTCTATACACATAGTCCCATTGTCAAAAGGTTCTGGACATATTTTTTGTATGTTACTGTTGTTAGGTGTCATCAAATTGAGTATGCTTCATAGTGACCTTATGAACAACTGAACAGAACCATTCCTTTCCTGTGCCATCCTCCTCATCTCTGACACACTTGAACCCACTGCTGCAATCATTGTGTCAATCCATCTCATTGGGAGTCTTCCTCTCTTTTGCTGACTCTCCACCTTTTTAAGCTGGGTTTGGAAGAGGTCATGGCACTAGAGACATTATCACCATTGTTAGATGGATCATGACAGAAAGCATCTGAGAGCACCACAGGGATAGCTATCCGTGTTTCACTGATTATGCAAAGACTTAATTATGCATAATCAGACTGTGTGGATCACAACAAAATTGTGGTTAACTTTGAGGAAAATGGGAATTCCAGAACACTTGATTGTGCTTATGTGAAACTTATACTTGGACCAGGAAGCAGTCTTCAGAACAGAGTAGAAAAACACTGCATGGTTCAAAATCCGGAAAGAAGTGCATCAGGAATGTGTCTTGTGTCCATACATTTTCAATCTATATGCAGAACAGATCATCTGGGAGGCTGGGCTTTATGAGGAGGAATGTGGCATCAGGATTGGAGGAAGACTCAACATCCTACATTACGCAGATAACACAATCTTGCTTGCTAAAACTGAGGAGGACCTGAAACGCTTGCTGCAGAAGGTCAAGGAATGTAGTTTTCAATATGGATTGAAGCTCAACATCAAGAAGACAAAAGATTCTCACCACTAGGCCAATTGGCAGCACCATGATGGAGGGAGAAAAGACTGAGGTTGTTAACAGTTACAGCTTACTTGGTTCCACAACCAACACTCTTGGCATCAGCAGGCAGGAAATCAAAAGACAAGCAGATTAGGGAAATCTGCTGTCAGAGACCTCTCTAGAGTACTGAGAAGCAACGATGTCAGTATAGAGACTAAGATGTGCCTGATCCAGGCCATGGTCTTCAAAATTACTTGCTCTACATCAGAGAGCTGGACAATAACTAAGGATGACTACAAAAAAATAAAAATAAAAATTGATGGCCTGAGTTGTGTTGTTGGAGAAGTCTTGAACATAGCATGGACTGCCAAGAAAAAAAAAAAGGTCTGTCTTAGAGAGGGTAAAGCCAAGCTTCTCCTTGGAAGCTAGAATTTTGAAGCTCCATCTCACATACTTTGGACATGTAGCCAGGAGGAAGAGATTTTTAGAGAAGGACATCATGCTTGGAAGGGTGGATGGATAGCGCAGTAGAGGAAGAACTTGGACGAGATAGATTCATACAATAACTAGGGCAATAGGATAGGTGTGTTGGAGTCAGTGAGACTGGCTCAGAACAGGGCAGGCTTCAGAGCTGTTGTTGCTATGAGTCATTGGCAACTCAACAGCACATAACAACAATAACAGCAACATGCCCAACGTATATGAGAAACAGCTTTCTCAACTTTGCCTCCAAGGAAAATTCTGGCCTGAAGCAGGCATACTTTGGTCTTCAAACTGGTATCACCGCTCTCAGTAATTTGAAGAGGTCTCTGACTACAGACTTTCCCAAAGCAATATATGTCCTGATCTTCTTACTGCTGGTATCAAGTGTATTGATTATGGATCGAAGTTAAGATGAACCATTGACAGTTTCAATTTTCTCTCCTTCTAACATGATGTCGCCCATGGACCCAGGGGTGAGAATTTTTGTTTTCTTGATGTTGAGATGCAATCCATATTGAAAGCTATAGTCTTTAATCTTTGGCAGCAAACCTTCAAGTCCTCCTCACTTTCAATGAGCAAGATTATTTCATCTGCATAGCAAAGGTGATTGATGAGTCTCCCTCCAATCCTGATGTCACATTCTTCTTCATAGCCTTCAGCTTTTTGAATAATTAGTTCAGCATGCAGAAGCAGAATGAATAGGTATGGAGCAAGGATACAACCACGAGGCAGAACTTTCCTAATTTTAAACCATTCAGTGTTTCTTTGCTCTGTACTTCAGTATTGTAAACTAACAAATGCTGTACTAATTAGAAATATAAAGAGTATTAACATTATGGGAGTATTATCACTCCCCCAATACAACAAACTGACAGATAAACAAGCAATAATACAGACACCCAAGCTATAAAGTAATAAGCAATATGCAAATCATTCCCCTCACACAAAGACTAACATACCTGTGTTGTATTTCTAACAGAAAGCCATGAAGACAATCATACATACAAATATCATGGCAGAGTAAAGGCTTCTCTGATTCCAGCTGAGACCCTTGATGGAGGAACCTAATATACTAGTTATATGTTTATTCTTTTAAAAAAAACTTTAGAGGTTTTTTTTCTCATAAAAATTATTTATAATTATAAAAAATCCTTAAAAACAATACACTTCACCAGATAACTGCCAGATGTGCTGGCTGGATTTAGAAGAGGCCATGGTACTAGGGATATTATAGTTAATGTTAGATCGATCTTGGCAGAAAGCAGAGAATACCAGAGGAATGTCTATCTGTGCTTCACTGACTATGCAAAGGCTTTTGACTGTGTGGATCACAACAATCTATGGCTGACTCTGAGAAGAATGGGAATCCCAGAACATTTGATTGTGCTTATGTGAAACCTATACTTGGATCAAGAAGAAGTTGTCAGAACAGAGCAAGGATACACTGCATGGTTTAAAATTGGGAAGATGGTCTGCCAGGGATGTATTCTGTCTCCATACCTTTTCAATTTGTATGCTGAACAGACCATCTGGGATTCTGGGCTGTACAAGGTGGAATGTGGCATCAGGATTGGTGGAAGAGTCATCAACAACCTGTGTTATGCAGATGACACAACTCTGCTTGCCGAAACTGAGGAGGACCTGAAGAGCTTGGTGCAGAAGGTCAAGGACTACAGCCTGCAATGCAGATTGAAGCTCAACATCAAGAAAACAAAGATTTTCACCACTGGGCCAATTGGCAGCATCAGTACAGATGGTGAAGAGATTGAGATTGTTAACAGTCAACACTCTTGGTAACAGCAGCCAGGAAATCAAGAGGCAAATTTCATTGGGAAAGTCATCTGCCAGGGACCTCTCCAAAGTACTGAAGACATCAGGCTGGAGACTAAGGTGCACCTGATCCAGGCTATAGTCTTTGCAATTGTGTGCTATGTATCAGAGAACTGGACAGTGACTAGGGATAATAGAATGAGAATTGATGCCTTTGAGCTATGGTGCTGGAGAAGAGTGTTGAATATACCATGGACTTCTAAGAGAACAAACAGGTTTGTCCGGGAGAGGTTGAAGCCAGGTTGCTCCTTGGAGTCAAGGATTTTGAAGCTTCACCTGACATACTTTGGGCATGTTGCAAGGAGGGACCAGTCCTTGGAGAGGGGCATCATGTTTGGAAGAGTGGAGGGACTGTGCAGGAGAGGAAGATCCTTGATGAAACAGATCAATTCAGTGATTGGGGTGGTGGGAGTAGGTGTGTCAGAGACAGTGAGGTTGGCACAGGATAAAGCAGAATTTAGGGTTCTTGTACACAGGGTCACTATGAGTCACAAGCGACTCGATGGCACATAACAACAACAACAACAACAACCAGTACTTTCCTTTTAGATATATCATCTTTGATGTATTTATTTATAAACTATGGTTGTGTGTAAGGAGCCTTAGTGTCATAACAGGGTAAGAGTTGGATTGCTAAACACAAGGTCAGCAGTCTGACCCCATCAGGGAAGAATGACATGGCAACTCTTTTCTTGCTAAGATTTGCAGTCTCACAAATGAGAAGTCACCATAAGTTGAAATTGAGTTGATGGCAGTGGATTTTGGAGAGAAAATGTCAAGCATGTTGAAGTTGTCCTCCACCCTCAGAACTGATCACTTCCAGAGAAACCTGGTAATATCTAAGGCAGCTAGATCAAAGACCAGACCAGATAATGGATCCTGATAAGGCTCTGGGCCTGATCACAAAAGCTCAAACCCAACTTAATAAGCACCCCAAATTCCAAGAAATACCATCGTCCCTAGTCCTCCTCAATAACCCTATAAAAAGGAACTGTCCTTAACTACCTGCAGGCCATTTTTACTCTCTCTGTGTGTCATCAGGTCACTCGGCATCCCTCTCAGACCATGCAATAAAAAAATTTCTATCTGTATGTTAATCATCTTTCCTCAGACTATTCTCTCCTTCCTTACCCTGCATTCTATCATTATGCATGTCCAGACTATTAACTGCAATACATATAATGTCTGTTACCTGCTTAAAAAAATTTAGTTATACATTATTAACATTTTGGTCATAAAATACAATAGTATCACTTCATTTCCCACATTTTCTATTATAAATAACATGATAGTGTTCTTTGCAATTTTGTACCCCTAAATATTTCTTTAGGGCATAGAGAGTTTCTTTTTTTTTCTTTCTTTTGGTAATTGTTTTTTCTTGTTGTGTACTGTCAAGGAGGATCAAACTGACACAGGAAACTGCCCATCCTTCTCCAGCAAGCGTCTGGTAGAGTTGAACCATATACCTTCGGGATTGCAGTGCAGTTTCTTGTCACTAGGCCACCAGAGCTCCCTTTAGAGTATGAGTTTTAAAAGCTCTCAATATAGACAGTTGCTTTCTAGGAAAGCTGGGCCAGTATCAGGTTTTCTGGCAGCAGGGTAGAAGTCACTCTATTCTATCTACTATATTCTATCCCTTTTTTAAATGGCTTACTCTACTATGTCACACTCTGCTGTGAAGGTTATTAAGAATCACTGCATATTTTAAACAGACAAATAGTCAGATTTGCATTTTTTTAAAATTCTAGCTTCAGAAAAGAATAGCTTTGCCTGTATCATTTAGCCCCTAGAAAGCATTCTAGATAATGGTGACAATAAAGCGGAGCAAATTTGAATGGCAAAACAACAAGGAGGTCTCTGACTTGTTGCTAAGGAGAAGTAAATCAAGACTTCAGATCTGCTATGCAGAGGCTGGTAGAAGGAATCCTCACTGGACCATGTTTACTTCCTCACAGCTGTTACTAACGTTGGGCATCTACTAATGCCTCTTTACTGTTTGTTACTGCCAGGATCAAAGATTTCAGACTTCTATATGGATCACATTTCAACATAAAAAATCATCGCTTTCTATGAAGATGGCGCCGAAAGCCATGAAGGAAGCTCCTGCCCCTCCCAAAACTGAAGCCAAAGCAAAGGCATTAAAGGCCAAGAAGGCAGTCCTGAAGGGCATCCACAGAAAAAAAAAAAAAAGAAGATCCACACATCACCCCTTCCAGGGACCTAAGACACTGAGACTCCGAAGGCAGTCCAAATACCCCCGGAAGAGTGCCCCCAGGAGAAAGAAGCTTGACCACTATGCCATCATCAAATTTCCCCTGACCACTGAGTCAGCTATGAAGAAGATAGAAGATAACAACACACTTGTGTTCAATGTGGATGTCAAGGCCAATAAGCACCAAATTAAACAAGCTGTAAAGAAGCTCTATGACATTGATGTGGCTAAGGTCAACACTTTGATTAGGCCTGATGGAGAGAAGGCGGCCTATGTTCGACTTGCTCCTGATTATGATGCTTTGGATATTGCCAACAAAATTGGGATCATCTAAACTGAGTACAGCAGGCTAATTCTAAATAAAATTTTTCTCACCAAAAAAAAAAAAATCCTCACTACTGGACCAACAGGCATTATCATGACAAACAGAGAAAAAAACAGAAGTTGTCCATAAGTTCATTTTACTTGGATCAACAATCAACCACCCTAGTGGCAGCAGTAAAAAACAAACAAAAGAAATATGTTGCATTAGTGAAATCTATTGTCAAGGAACTCTCCAAAATACTGAAGATCAAGTACATCACTTTAAAAACTACGGTACACTGGAGATTAAAGACAGAATTTTGTACAATGAATGAGTTAGTCATTGTCAATATTTTTAAAAAATCATAAAAGATAACTATACACATGGATTTCACCTGATGGAATACACAGAATCAAGAGTGACATCTGCAGAAGGAAATACTGGAGAAGCTCATTATCAGCAGTCAAAACCAGGACAGGACTCATATGTGAATTCAAACTGAAGGTGAAGAAAATGAAAACAAGTCTCTGAGAACCAGACTAAGAGTATATCCCTACTGAATTTAAAAGCCATCTTAAGAACAGATTTGATGTACTGAACACTAATGACTGAAGGGAAGAAAGAAAAAATTTAATGGATGTCAGAAGACACAATGAAACTTGCACTGGAACAACAAGAAGCCAAAAAAAGGGGAAGGAAAGCTGAAGTAACAGAACGGAAGAGAAAATGTCAAAGGGCAGTTAAAGAAGACAAAGCAAAGTATTATAATTAAATGTGCATAGGGAGTTGGGGTCAGAAAACCAGAAGGGAAGTACAAGCTCAGCGTTTCTCAAATGGAAAGAACTGAAGAACAAATTCAAGCCTCAAGTTGTAATACTGAAAGACCTTGTGGGCAAAATATAGAAGATGTAGGAAGCATCACAAGAAAATGAAAGGAAAACACAAAGTCACTGTACCAAAAAGAATTGGACAACACTGAACAAGTAAAGGAAGTAGAATATAATAAAGAATCAATGGTATCCATAAGGGGGATGGGGGGAGGGAGTAGAAAAAAGGGATGGGTGGAAATCACTAGGTTAGCAGTTTTGCGGATCGATTGGGGGAGGGACGGAAGGAATAGGAAAGATCCAAGGGAGACTCTAAAAGATGGGGTAATTAACAATGAATGACTGGAAACTCTAAGTCTCTGTAAACTTTCATTAAAATTAATTTTTTTTAAAAATGGGGTAATTATAGTCATAGATCAATAGTCTCGAATTACATAAAATACAATGCATATGAACTATTGTATGAAACCCAATGTAAATGAAAGACTGTATAAAACTCAATGTACATGAATTAAATACAATGTAAACAAATTATTGTATGAAAATCAATAAAAACTTTTTTTTTAAAAGACATGAATCAATGATAATGAAAGAAAAAGTCAAGCTGCACTTAAGGCACTGGGGAAAAATAAGACCCTGGGAACTGATGGAATAGCAGTTGAAGTGTTTCAGGAAACAGATGAAAGCCTCTTGGTGCTCAGCAGTCTCTGCCAATGAATATGGAAAACAGCTACTTGGCCAACTGACTAGAAGAGATCCCAGATTTGTTCCCATTCCCAAAGGTGATCGAACAGATGGTGGAAGTTATCGAATAATATAATTTATATCACACACAAGTAAAATCTTATTGATGATTATTCAAAAACAGCTGAAACTGCACAAATTCAAGCGATATTCAGGTGTGGCAGGAGGGTTATCACTGCTGATGTCAGAAGGATCTTGGCTGAAAGCAGAGAATGCTACAAAGATGTTTACTTCTGATTTACTGATTAAGCAAAGACATTTGATTGTGTGGATAATAATAAATTGTGGATAACACTGAGAAGAATGGGAATCCCAGAACATGTGATTTGGCTCATGTAAAACCTATACATAGACTATGAAGCAGGTGTGTGGGGAGAACAAAGGCACACGGCAGGGTTTAAAGTCAGGAAAGATGTGTGTTGAGGTTGTATCCTTTCTCTATCCTACTGAATTTGCACTCTGAACAAATCATCTGAGAGGCTAGACTATGTGAAGAGGAACATTGTATCAGGATTTGAGGAAGATTCATCAACAACCTGTTTTATGCTGGTGATGACACACCTTGCTTGCAGACAATGAAGACGACTTGAAGTAGTCACTGCAGAAGGTCAAAGACTTAATTGTTTAGGTCTTGAATAACGACAGGGGTGACTGTTTCTCAGTTGCTGACTGCATTCTGGACTCTGCTAGAAGATGCACCACTTCAGCCCTCCGTGGTTGGTGCCATCATTATCCTCATGTTGTAGTTGAGAAAACTGAGGCAAAGAACAGTAAAGTACCTTGCTTATGGTTACATTACATTACATTCCAGCTTCAAATTCAAGCTAACCTGTCTACAGAATCTGTGCTGTTCACCACTCAGAGCAACTGCCTCTTATCACTACTCTGACCAATACCTTCACTCTGGGAGTTGTTCTGAGGCAGATTTCTCAGAGGGATTTTGTTTGTGAGAAACCTTTAAGCATCTTAAGTATTTTTTCAAAATTTCCAGACTACACATTACATACTTCTCTCAAAAGACTGACAACTGGGATTTTTAACTGAAAATTGCTTGAAGTCAAAATTCAAACTCACTGCTTTTTAACTGGCACTAACTCATTGTAGCTGACCCTTCAGCAGGATTTTGAGGCTGTGAATGACACAGGAGGAGATGTCCCATCTTTCTTCTGTGGAGCTACGGATGGATTCACGTCATCATAGAAGCTCTACCTTTGGGCAGGCAGCACAGCTCCCTAAGGACTCTACCGTCAGGGCATCTCCTTGAAGCCAGGGCCTTGGTAACCATCTCTTCATGAACCAGTACCTACCACAGTGAATACAAGCAAGTGCTCTGATAAATGATTGTGGTGTCCAATAGAATGTTGTTTCCCAGATTCAAGTTCAGTTAAATAAACCACAAATATAAAGAAATTCTGTATGGACCATCTGATGAGATTCAGTCTTTATAAACAGTATTAAACACTGCTTCTCCCATCTGTGTTTTCAGAACACATTTACACCTCTTTATAGCAACAGCTGCTGCTGAGTGCAGACAGTGTGCCAAGCTCTATGCTAGGTGTCTGGCATGCACTGTGTTGTTAGCAATTTATTTTTCACAAGAGCTGGACATGTTATCAGAGCAGCTAAGACTGAGCCTGTGAGTGTCATGTTTGGACAGTTCATTTGCCCTGCATGCTTCCCTCTTATGAGGGACTGTACACGGCAGGCTTGTGGAGGGAGACAAAGTCATGTCTCCAGTAAACCCAGTCTTTCTTCACTTTCTTCCTTGGACTGCAAAATTCTTCCAGACTTTATAGAAAGTGGAGTGAGTTGATCCTCATGTACCGGGAGAAGAAAATGTAGAGGTGTCGGAACCAGAGGAGCTGGCTCTGGTGGCAGGCCATGGCTCTCTAGAAGAATCAAAGAAAATCAGTGAGGTAACATTTGTGGTGAAGCTGATTCTATTACTTTTAGTTTTGGCTTCATCTTAACTCCTTACTCCCTAGGATCTGAATCCAGAGTCATCTGATTGACTTGAGAGTCTCCATTCATACTCACATTCCTCTACCACCTCCCATATTATAAGAGCAGGGATATTTTAAGGGAAATCATGAAGTATTCTGACCATTATTCAAACTGTAGCATATAGTTCAGTCTCATTTAGGTGGAATACAGCTTGGCACTTCTCAAGCTGTAAGGACTGAAGAACAAATTCAAGCCTTGAATTGCAATACTGAAGGATGGATTGATTGGGCAAAACAGAAAACATTATATTCACTGATTTAACTATATATAACAGGCCCTTCCCCTCCTAATTATTATAAAAAAACTTCTCTAGGCTACTATCATTGTAAACTTTTATGTAAAGAATTCAATAATCAAGGTTAAACCTTACATGGCATCAGTGATACCAACACACCTGTAATAACAACCAAGCTTCATACCATGGAATGCTATGCAGCACGTAGTAGCAATGATTTTGTAAATTACTACCTAACTTGGGAGGGATTGGAGAGCATTATGCTTAGTGAACTAAGTCAGTCTCATAAGAACAAATATTATATAAGATCATTATTGTAGAACATGTATGATGATTCACGTGGGGGATGGTGGAAGCAGAGGGGTGAGGATGGGTTAAGAGTGGGGTGATTAATCACAGGGTCATGCAATTTGATGGGTGGGGGTTGGGTGAGGGAAATGGGAAAGATCTGGTATGAAAAACAATGTATTCAAATTTTGTAATTTAGTATATAATACAATTTTAAAAAAATAAACATTGGGAAAAGGTGTTGGAATTTATAGGCTAAGCAACATTCAATCTGTTATTATTGAAAATGCAACAGACTCTCAATGAGATGTAATGAAACAGTGACTGCAATAAAGGGTTTGAGCATGGACACAATTGTGACAGTAACACAGGACAGGGCAAGGTTTTGGTCATGAAGTTCAATGTTGTTCATGAAGTAGCTATGAGTTTTAGTTTATTCAGAAGCACCTAACTATAACAAAGACCAAAAACCAGATCAGATGAATTATGGGATGACATAAAGGATGACATCATGAAGGAAGTAAATAAACGATCAAAGTGGATAAAAGACAAGACTCTGAAACTTGTTCTTCAACTTAAGAGAAGCCAAAACAAAGGGAAAAAATGAAAAGATGAACAGAAGTTTTCAAAAGGCAGTTCCAGAGGACAAAGCAAAGTACTATAATGAAATGTACAAAGAGCTAGAGTTAAAAACCAAAAGAGAAGAACATGCTGAAAGAATTGAACAACAAATTCAAGCCTCAAGTTGTAATAACAAAGGGTTCTATGGGCAAAACACTGAATGATTCAAGAAGCATGGAAAAAAGATGGAAGAAATACAGTCACTAGATTAGAGAACTGGCTGACACTGAACCATTTCAGGAAGTAGCACAGGATCAAGAGCCAATGGTACTTAAATTAGTCCGAGCTTCACTGAAGGCATTGACCAAAAAAAAGATCCCAGGAACTGATAGAATATCATTTTAGGTATTTCAGCAAATAGATGCAGCCCTGGACATGCTCACTTATCTATGCAAAGAAATTTGGAAGTCAGTTACCTGCCCAGCTGACTATATGAAATCTATTTGCTTCCATCACACAAAAAGGTGATCAGAATGTAGAACTTACTCTCATAATACCACATGTAAGTAAAATATTGCTGAAGATTATAAAAAATGGCTAAAACAGTGCATTATCATGTCATCATCAACTGCAACAGAATAAGAAAATCTGTATCAGAAGAAGTGCTGTTAAAGCGCTCTTTATAGGCAAGGATGATGAGACTGACATATTTTAGGCACGCTTTCAAGAAGGGCCAGTACTTCTAAAAGGACATCATGTTTGGAAAGGCTGAGTGAGGATCAGAGAAGAAGACAACCCTCAACAAATGAACTGACACAATGTGTGCAACAGTGGGCTTGAGCATACTGGAGGTGGTGAGGATTGTACAGAGGGCCACTGTAAGTCACAGTCAACTCGACAGCAATTAACAGCAACAGAGGAAGAAAGAGGTGACTTTCAGAAAAGAAGGGCCAGAAGTTAAGTGTGCCCCTTGGAGTTGAGATTCCCATACTGAAACTCCTTGACACAGGGACAGCGCTGCAATACCAAAGAGATGGCTACTTATGGCAAGTGATGGTAAGCAACAGAGAAGTCATGGCCAAGAGCCAAAGGAATCGAGAGGCCAGCTCAAGACTGAACTACGGGTTCCTAGCTCACACAGTGAAAAAACTAGTGTCTTTAGGTAGGAGACTGGCTAGTGAAGAGGTGCCTTCAAGTACCTGACAAGTAGCTAGGTTTGCTATCCATAAAATAGAACTTTTCGGTAAAGCTGACTGGCAAAGTGCTATGCTTTAGGGACACTTAAAACAAGAGTTAAAAACCTTGAGAAAAACTATACAACATGAATGAGTTTAGAGAACATTATACTAAGTGAATTAACATTCACAATGGGCCAAGTGTGCTAGAAGACCAATGTTATAGGAGTAAGAATATGGGAAAAATGGGGGCAGGGGTATGCAGAGAGAACAGGAGGAGAAGAGATAGATAAAGAACATGGCATTGGAATAGGTGGAGGGAAGGTAATTCTGTAAAGACATTATGAGCAACACAACTAACAAGTTGATACAGGATATGTATGAGGAAATGAAGGGAAAGGGAAGAAGGAAAATCTGTATACATGAGTGAATGAAAGTAAACTAAAAATAAAAAAAGCTTTGGAACACTTGTGTGACCAGGGCAGAGGTCAAGGTATTGAGGCTTAGGGCCTGAGAGGCCTGCGTGAGGGCACTGCTAAGAAGAGGCTGTGCTGATCCAAGAATTGTATCCTGAATTTTCCTGAGACTGAATTGTAAACTGTTCTTTTCCAAATAATTCCATAATTGCAAGTATTGTCTGTGAATTCTATGTGGCTATAGCAATTAATCTAAATATTATGCTAGCTGTTTTTGGATGATCTTCAGCAATATTTTCCTTGCACGTGATAGTAATGATACTGTTTGATAATTTCCACATTTTTTGTTGGCTCATTTTTGGAATCTCTTCCAGTCAGTTAGCTGGCCAAGCAACTGTCCTCCAAATGTCCTGGCATAGATGGAGAACACATACAAAGCTGCATTTGTTAGTTGAAACAAATAAACTGGTATTCCATTGATTCCTGAGGCCTTATTTTTTTACCAATGCCTTCAGCGCAGCTTGAATGTGTTCCTTTATTACCACTTACTCTTTTTTTCATTCCCACCTCTGTATTATTGGTATGCTTATAATTATTCATATACTTTGTGTTCCATTCATGTACATAGTATTTCTCTGTGTTTAACATATTCCTTCACTGACATTACCTTTTACACAATCATTCTCATATATTGTTTTATAAAATTGTTCACCATTGGACTATGCACACCATTACATCGTCTTTTCATGTTCCCACTGAATCTTTCCCATTTCCTTTACCCCCTCTCTCCATCTACCAAATTGTGTGACCCTGAGATTTACCACTGACTCCTGATTGTATGGTATTTTCTGAAATATTTCAGTGTAAACTCTTTCTGGTACAGTAATTCTGTGTATTTTCTCCATCTTCTTTTAATGCTTACTGAGTCATTCAAAATTTTGTCTGCAGCATCTTTCAGTTTTCCAACTCGAGAGTCAAATGTGTTTTTAAGTTCTTCCAGGTTGAGAAATGCTGAGTGAGTTCTTTGCTTTTTATGCTCTAATTCCAGCTCTCTACACACTGTTATATCATACTTTGCTTTGTCTTCTCAGACTGCCCTTTGAAAACATCTATTCAACTCTTTTTAAGCATCTCTTCCCTTTTTTTTTGGTTTTGCTTCTTGACACTCTAATGAAATTTTCAGAGTCTCTTCTGATATCCATCATTTTGGTTTTTCTTTCTCCTCTGTCTTTGTAGTGACCTGATATCTTCATGGATGATATCCTTGATGTAATCCCATAACTCATCTGGTCTTTGATTATTGATGTTCAATGCTACAAGCCTATTCTTAAGATGATGTTTCAATTCAGGTGGGATAGATTCAAGATCACATTTGGTCTCATATAGATTATTGTTTTAAAGTATGTCATAATAACTGATAATATTATTTTTCCTTTCCCCCCACTTTTTCTCCTCCCTTTCTCTCCCCCTCCCCCAGCCCACCTCACAATGTACCTCTTGTTCCAGACTGTTCTTATACCTATAATGCATAACAATATATTCCTTTAGTTCTTCCTCTCATCAATTCTAATGCAGTTTTCATTATCTAGCCACTTTCACTACTACCTACTCAACTCTCCCACATCTGTTCTATTTTGTAACTGTGATGTTATGCCGTATTTGTCTTTCTGTGACTGAGATATTTCACTCAGCATAATGTCCTCAAGGCTTCTCCATGTTGTGTAATGTTTTACTATTTTGTTGTTTTTCAAGGTTGTGTTGTTATATTCCACTGTGTGGAAGTACCATAGTTTTTCTGTTTATTGATGGGCACTCAGGTTGCTTCCATCTCTCTGCCTTTATGAATAATGTAGCAATTAACATGGGTGTGCATACAACTGTTTGAATTGTGGCTCTGGTTTCTTTAGAGTACATTCCCAGTAGCTGAATTGCTGGGTCTAAATGGTATTTTTATTTCCAGTTTTTTATTAAGTGCCAGACCACATTCCATAGTGGTTGTACAATTTTACATTCCCACCAGCAGTGAGTAAGGGTTCCAGTTTCTTCACAACCTTGCCACCATTTGTTGTTTGTTGCCCTGTTGAACTCTGATATTGTTGCTGGGGAGAGGGGATATCTCATAGTTGTCTGGTGGTAATATTATTTCTTGAGGTGACCTCAAAGAGTAGTTTTGGTTCAAGGTTATGGACAATCTCAGGCATAGTCTTGGGAATCTTCTAGTTGCAACCAGTCCATTAATTCTGGATCTATTAGAGAATTTTAGTTCTGTTCTGCATTTTTCTGTCTTCCTATCAGTATCCATTTATTGTGGCCCTGATCAGAATGAACATTAATGATAGCTGGGTACCATTTTCTCTGGTCTCAAAGTCGATGAGAGCATGGTTCATGCAGAAAGATAGTCTGGTAGAAGAACTTCTCTGAGTCTCTGCTTTCCATCTTTGTTGTTGTTAGGTGCCACAGAGTCTATTATGACTTACAGCAACCCTATGAACAATAGATCTGAACCTTGCCCTATCCTGCACAATCCTAACAATCTCTGATATGCTTGAGACTGCTATTATAGTCACTGTGTCAAATCATCTTGTGAGAGGTCTTCCTCTCTTTCTCTGGCTTTCCACCTTTCCCAGTATCAAGCCTTTTTGCAAGGACTGGCCCCTCTAGACTACATGCCCAAAGTACATGAGACAGGGTTTCACCATCCTTGCCTTTAATGAGCACCCTAGTTGCACTTCCTCAAAGACATAATTGTTTGTTCATGAGGCAGCCAACAGGATATCCCGTACTCTTCTCCAGCAACAAAATTAAAAAACACTGATTCTTCTTCTGTCCTCTGTTTACTGTCCAATCTTCAGATGCATAGGAAGTAACTGAAAGACCATGGCTTGGATCAGGTGTACCAAAGTCCAAACTGGCACTGTTGTTCTTCAGCACTTTGGAGAAATCCCTGGCAGCAGATTTTCCCAATGCAATGTGTGCTTTGATTTCTTGACTGCTAAGACCACGGATATTGAATGTTCATTCAAGTAAAAGTAAATCGTTGACAACTTTAGTCTTTTCTCCAATTATCATGATGTTGCCTCAGTAGTGAGGATTTTTTTCTTTTCTTGATGCTGAGATATAATCAATTTTGAAGGCTGTAGTGTCTGAAGGCTGGAGAAGAGTCTTGAATATACCATGGACTGCCAAGAAAGCAAACAGGTCTTTCCTGGAGAGGATGAAATAAAGTCTCTTCTTGGAGGCTAGGATTTTGAAGCTCCATCTCACACACTTTGGGCACGTGGCCAGGAGAGACTGATCCTTGGAGAAAGACATCATGCTTGGAAGGGTGGAGGGACAGTGCAGAAGACAACAACCCTGGGTGAGATGGATTGATAAAGTAACAGAGGCAATGGGGGTTGGTGTGTTGAAATTAGAGAGACTGGCTCTGGAAAGGGAAGGGTTCAGAGCTGCTGTACATAGGGTTACTATGGGTCACAGGTGACTCAACAACACATAACAAAAACAACATATTGCATTATTTTATTTTATTTTTTTACTTAAGCCTCTTGTTCAGAGTCAACAAGACCTCATGGAGGACCTTTGTATTTAGAAGTCTGTTGTTACCATATTTTGGATGAACATTCTTCTAAGTGGTACAGCATTCTTCTGTCAATTTGCTGTACTGATGTAACCTGGGGTTGCTGTGATGCTGAATCTTGTGCCACTGGAGTGTCAAATGCCATAACGGTTACCTATGGTGGAGAGCGGTTTGGTGGAATTCCCAGTTTAATACAGGTTTGGAAGTAGGAGTGGCATACACTTCTTAAATAACATGCTTCTGGAAACTATGAACTTTGAGAAATGAGGATAGTTATAGAAAGGCTTCAAGTCTTTTGTTCATAGGGTCGCTGAGTTGTGTTTGACTCAATGGCAAATAACAACAAACAACACTATCTGATCTTCTTCAGCAAGTGTTTCAAGTTTTCTTCACTATCAGCAAGCAAGGTTGTGTCATCTCCACAAAGCAGGTTGCTGATAAATCTTCCTCCAATCCTGATGCTACATTCTTCATACAGCACAGCTTCTAGAATGGTTTGCTCCAATCTTGATGACACATTTTTCTTCATATAGTCTAGCTTCTCGAATGATTTGCTCTGCATACAGATTGAATAGGTATGGAGAACAGATACAATCCTCTTACATACATTTCCTGATTTTAAACCATGTACATTTACACAAATATACAGGCATATAAGCGTGCACATGCGTGCACACACATCCCCTGACACATAACTATGTATTTTTTTTCCATTATTGTATCTGTCATTGCAAAGTTATGTATGTCCCAGCATTGTTGTAAGATGCTATTGAGTCAGTGAACTTGTGTACAATGGAATGACAAGAGTGCCTGATCATTCACCATTTTTGCAATGGTTGTTATGTTGGATGTATTGTTTTTATAACTAGGAAAATAAAAGGTAAACGTTATTTAAAATGTATCACTTCCAAGACTAAGCTGGCAGAGATCTGAAACTCAGGGACAGGTGTTGCATCACTGTGGAAGCTCCTCATGTGGACCTCTGTGGAAGTAGATTTGAGATGATAGGGAATCTGGTGCACAAACCTGAAGTTAGGGTGTGCAAGAATTCACAATACTTACCTTGGCTTGTGTTACCTCTTTTCCAGAAAGCACAAAGAGGACATTCTGGGTCTGAAGCTGAGAAAGGGGCAGATCTAGAAGAGAGATGTACTTGCGCACCACATTCACAGTCTCCAGCATGAGCACAGAGCACCCTGGTGGGGGGAAGAGAAGAGTCTTGGTTCTTCCAGACATGATTTCCCTTCAGTCTGCTCTGACCTTGTGGCTCAGGGAAGCAGCTTCAGAGGTAGTTGCTAGATGATTCCTTGGAGCAAAAACTGCTCTCCTGCCTATCATTCTAGAGGATGTAAGGCTGAAAGGACTATAGAAGATGTGGCCTGCTACCTTTCAATCCCTAGTTCTCCTAACATGAGAAGTTTCACTGCTAGAGGTAGAGATGAGACTACTTGAAGGTTAAGGGAAAGGGAAAGGAAATAGAAACTTTTGTATCACCAGGCCAGACACCTGGCTCCAACTCTGCCCCTAAAGAACAAACAGGCTGGGAAAAATCCTTTAGCCTCTCTGGCCTGGGTTTTCTCTGGAGGGAGCGATCCTCATCCTCCCCTCAGATGGCCTGGGGCAGAGCTAAGTGTGTTTGTAAATGTCACTGTGTAAGTTTCTTAGAGAGACAGTAATTACCAACATTGTATACAAGGGACAAGCCTTACCTTTGGGTAACCTCCCTTCTGAGTGCAGGGTCCTGGAGGAGGGAAAGAACAAGGGTGAGTAAGTAATCCTTTTGTGTGGTTATATGCCAGTGAGTCAGAACCAATTCAGTCCAGAAAGGCTGCTGTACAATTATTCAACTAAATAACTGCTCAATAGATACTTGTGAAATGAATGAGTCTTCCTCCATTGTTGTTGTGTACCACTGAGTCAGAATCGACTCTCTTGCAGGTTTTCAAAGGCTGTAAATCACATGGGAGGAAACTGCCCATCTTTTTCCTATGGAGTAGCTGGTGCATTCAAACTGTGTGCTATTGAGTTGACAGTGCCAACTCCTTACCACTGAGAGTGAGTAATGTTGCTGTTAGGGGCCATCAAATTGAGAATCTATGAGCAGCTGACATGAACCTATCTTGTGCCATCTTCATCATCTCTGACACACTTGAGTGTACTGCTGAAGGTACCATGTCGATCCATCTTATGGGGGAGGGGGTGTCTTTCTCTCCTTCACCGACCCTCCGTCTTTCCAAGCATGTTGTCCCTTTCTAAGGAATGGCTTTGCCTAGCTACATGTCCTAAGCATGAATGAAAAAATTTTGCTATCTTTGTCTCCAAGGCTGCAGTTTTCCCAAGATCTATCTGCTTGTTATTTTGGCCGTCCATACGACATTCAGTATTTTTCACCACCACCACAACTCAAACGCATCAACTTTTCTGTCATCCTTATCCCTGTCCAGCTCTCTGATGCACAGCAAGTGACTGAGAAGAGTGAATCAAGTTAAATTTTATTCCTTTGTAGTAAAAAGGAGGAACCTTCAGAGCACCGGGCTCCTCCCCAGAGGTTTGCAGGTGGTTTCTTTTACAAAAATCACTACTTCTTTATTATTATTTTTTCAATTTGGAAGTTACCAATCATACTGGTTTTTACTCATTCATATACATTTAGTTTTAAGACATTAATTCAAATTGATTAATGCAACTAATTACAATGTCTCATCACATTCTTGCTATATCTTTCCCTTCATTCATCTTATCTGTTCACTAGTTTTCATTTGTTTTTTGCCCCTTCCCCTAAGTTATCTCAGTTAACCCTCTAAGATTTGGTCTTCCTGTGTATAAACCACTTCTTAGTTTTTTCATTAGTGCTCCTACACTGTAATTGTCCATTTATGCCTTAATGCCACTCTACATAATTTGTTCTAATTTCCTCCATATTAGGGAGTATTTCATTAACAGACATACTTTGGAGAAAAGTGCTTCTTTGTCTCACATACTTTGGGCATGTTGTTGTTTTATGTTGTCAACTTGTCTGTGACTCATAGTGACCCTATGTACAAAAGCTCTGAAATCTGCCCTGTCCAGAGTCAGTCTCACAGACTCTGACACACCTATCTCCACTGTCCCAGTTACTGTATCAATCCATCTCATTCGGGGTCTTCCTCTCCTACGCTATCCCTCCACCCTTCAGGGCAAGGGTCACATCTGTTGTTGATAGAACCACTATGACTTAAACTTGACTTGATGGCACACAACAACAAAAACAATAACATATTGGATCATATGATCTGCAAATATAATTTTAATTCTTTTTGACAATTTTATGCCTTTTATTTCCTCTTCTTCCCTTATTGCTCTGACTAGGACTTCCAAAACAATACTGAATAGGAATAGTGAAAAAAAGCATCTTTGCCTGGTTCCTGTTCATAAGGGAAAGGCTTTCAATCTCTTTCCATTGACAGGAATGTTGGCTGTTGGTTTCTGTATTCTTTCAGTTATGTTGAACAAGTGCCCTTTTATTTCTATTTTAGGTTTAATTCTATTTTGGTTTTATCTGGAAAAAGGGTATGGAATTTTGTCACATGCCTTTTATGTATCAATAGAGATAATAATTTAGTTTTTTTCCTTTGTTTTACTGATGAATTGGGTTACACAGATTGTTTTTTGAACCTTGAACTAGGGCTGCATATCTGGTAGAAATCCCAATTGATTCTGATGAATGACTTTTATGTAATGTTGGATTTGACTGGCTAGGGATTTTATTGATAATTCTTGTATATATGTTCATGAGAGATATTGGCCTATAATTTCCTTTTCTTAGTGGTATCTTTGCCTGGCTTTGATTTTAGAGCTGTACTTGCTTCATCATATGAGTGTGAAAGTATAACATATTTTTCTATATTCTGAATAGTTTGAACAGAACTGCTGTTAGCTCATCTCAAAATGTTTGGTAAACATGACCCAGCTATTCCACTACTTGGAATATACCCCAAGAAAAAGAGAACTGAAGCACAAATAGAGATTTGTACACCAATGTTCACAGCAGTGGTATTCCCAATTTTAAGAACATGGAAACAGCCCAAATGTCCAACCACAATCAAATGGATTGAGTAATTATGGTACATTCACATGATGGAATACTATGTAGCATGCAGGAGCAATGATTTTGTAAATCACTATCTAACTTGGGAGGGACTGGCATTATGTTAAGTGAACTAACTCAGTGGCATAAGCACAAATACTGTGCAAGACCACTGTTGTAGAAACAGATGATTAGTGGAGTGTGAATGAGCATCCAAGGTGGGAGTGGAGGTGAAAGCACAAGGGGGAGGAGGGGGGTGCATAATCACAGGGTCACATACTTTGAAAAAAACAACCTCCTGGAGGATCAGCTATGAGTTGGTTCCAACTTGATGGTACATGACAACTACTTCCATTTACCCTGTGAATAAAGTATATTTTCCTGGGGCGGGGGGAACTCTGAAGGACAAAATCGCTTCTACTCTATTTCGCACATGTTATCAAGATATTTAATAAATTATGACTTACTAGAAGCATAAACAAAGAATTTGGTAGAATTCAGCAGTCTTTGATACTAATTTTATCAGAAATTAATATTGTTAATCCTGCTTTTTTTGATTGCTGTTTGCTTGATATATTTTTTCATCATACGATTTTTAGTCTAACTTTGTCTTTGAGCATACAGCCTTTAATGAGGGCTACATCTCAACACCAAGAAAACAAAAATCACGATCACCAGACCAACAAGAAAAATCATCATAGATGGAGAAAGAAATTGAAGTTGTCCATAATTTCATTTTACTTGGATCAACAATTAAAACCTAGAGCAGTAGTAGTCAAGAAAGCAAACGGCATACGGCATTGTCAAATATGCTGTCAAGGACCTTTCTGCAGTTCTAAAGAGCAACAATGTAAGTCTAAAGACTATGGTGTGCCTGATCACAGACATGAACATTCAACTGCTTCCTATGCATTTAAAAGTTGCAAAACGAATAAATAAGACTGAAGATGCTTTTGATTTGTTTAGCTGGGTTTTTTTCTTTTAAAGATATGATCTTTTATTATCTGTCACTCTTAGAAAATTTTATTCTTGCCTGGACTCGTATTTTGAAGTGTAAGTATTCTGCAAGGACAGCCTTTGTCTTTTGGCAATCTTTTCCTGGCATTTTTCTTTGGCCTCCTTCATTCTCTTGGCCAATAGCTTAGTGTGTTCTGCTGTCACCCACTTATTTTTCTTAGTGTGCTGTTTCTTCAGAGCAACAAGCTGGTGCTGTGTTGCAAGACCAATGGAATAACAAGATGCTGCCTCTGGGTCCTTTGGTCCTGAGTTTCTTGCCTTCTTTGTTCAGGGGCTTTCTCACAACATGCTGGGGACCATCATCTTATTTGGAGAGACTGGAAAATTTGAGAGTTCTGAAAGCTCTTTTGGGTCCCAGGTAATGAGGGAGCAGTCAGTCCTGAAATATCCTCCCCTTTCTTTATAATAACCAAGTTGAGAATACCCAGACTGACATCAACTGTGCAATGTTGAGCAGATTTGTGATTCCCTTCTCCAGTTCTCCTTGGTCTGTACAGGAGTGCCCTGTACTCAAAGCAACATTGGCCTGTTTCCTGGGAAAATCTTGTTTGTTGTTTTTACCCCTGATTGTGGAAGAATGTATTCTTTCCACTCATCACCCAGGGAGTCAGCAGCACCTTTAGTGGTTAGTCACTTCTCATAAAATGTAGGGCATTTCAATTCACTGTCCACTTAAGTAAGTTTCTGGCAGCCAGTGGCTGGGAAGGTAATGCTCAGCTTCATGGAAAAGCAGCTAGCTGATTGCCCCAGCAATGCCACGGAAAAGAGGAATCGATGTCTCTGACTTGTGTTGCTGGCAAAGAGTATTGAATATTCCAAGGACAGCCCAACAAAAAACCCCCAAATATCTATCTCAAAGCAAGGGCAAGCAGAGTGCTCCTTAGAGGAGGATGGTGAAATTTTATCTCACTTACTTTTGATATATTTCAGGAGAAACCAGTCCATGCAAAGAGACATGCTCTGAAAGATCAGTGAAAGAGAGCAAGACCCTCAACTCAATGTATTAACACAGTGACTACCACAATGGGCTTGAGCTCGACAGAGATTGTGAGGATGGTACTGGGTAGGGCAAGTTTCAGACTGGTTGTTCACAGGGTCTCTACGAATCATAGTCAACTCGATGGCACTGCTAAAGTCAGATGGATCTTGGCTGAAAGCAGAAAATACCAGAAGAATGTCCATTTGTGTTTTATTGACTATGTAAAGGCATTTGAGTGTATGGATCATAACAAACTATGGCTAAAGTTGAGAAGAATGGGAATCGCAGAACACTTAATTATGCTTATGTGAAACCCATACCTAAACCAAGAAGCAGCTGTGTGGATGGAGCAAAGGAACACGGCATGGTTTAAAATCAGGAAAAGTGTGCATCTAGGGTGTATTCTTTCTCCATACTTATTCAGTCTGTGCAAAGCACTGGAAATGCAGGATCTAAATAAAATAGAAAGGGCACTGGATAAATACAACTTAAAACTTATATGAAAAAGTCCAAGGGTTATGGAAAGAGCTCTGAGAACACAAGCACAGAAAGGGCCTTCAGTATGAGGCAGGTCAGGAGACACAGAGTGACATGAGAGGTTTGGGGAAAGAGGAAGGACAGTGACTGAAGCAAAGAGCTCAAATGTGCCAGGAGATGATGAAGATGGCACAGAATAGGACAGAGTTCAGATCTGTAGTTCATAGGGTCATTAAGAGTTATGAGATAGCACCTACTAACGATGATCTTGGCAACTCAATGGAAGTTAGCTATGAGTCAGTCTGACTTAATGGCAGTGAGTTATTTTTCCATTTCTTTGTTTTGTTTTTAGTTTATATGCCATGCTAGCATAGAAAGACCTAGAGAGAGAGAGAGAGAGAGAGACAGACAGACAGACAGACAGACAGAGAGAGACAGAGATGCTCCTAGGGGAACTGACAACTACGAACTCCTCAAGGTTTGTAGGTATGGAAGAGAGAGAAGGGTTGTAAGGCCATTTCCAAAGTAGGATGTATAAATAAGCTAAATAGATTCTAGGCACAGAAAGAAATTGTTTTATCTGAAGCAGTGACATGACTTAGTTTATGCAGAAGATCTGAAAATATTAAGAACCTTTGGAACTCTAGTTTCTTCTAAGAAAAATGGTCCCAGGCAATTTTGTCTGCCTGACGTTGTCCATTTGAGTCCTCTGTCTGGAATGAAGTTAGGGTTCTTCAGTGGTGATTGGATTCATGATCAGACTCAACAAAAAAAAGACTGTTACTCTGCAGTCCCACCTGCTGAGAACTCTTGGTTTCTCTGTACACTACTACTCTACTGGATTTTTCTTTTCTTGTGTAGTGTGAATAATGCATGAAAATGACAGGATCAGTGTGCACAGTTGGTATGAAGCTGACTCACTGTTCGAATTCTCCATAAGGTCTCTGTCCATGTCAGCTTGGCAGCCCAAGACATCACTGCATCATTGGAAGACTGTTCTTGGACTATATCATGGTTTTATAAAAAATTATGTAATACAACTGGGAAATGTGACTTCCCTGAATCTGAAGGGACTTACCATCTCTAATCTCTTGTCACACATCTCTAAGATGTGGCTCTCTGGTTAAGCCAGGAAGTCATTAGAAGGCATTATTGTCTCCCTTCATTCCAGATGAGGCCCAACTTCACACGCTTCACTGTCTATAATAGACAAAGTGCTAGTCAATAGGCCTTTTATTGTAAGAACCACCTTCCCTCTGTAACTTGATTTGTGCCACTATTAGAACCTTTACTCGGAATATTATTGCTTTTTAATTTTTGACTCATGTACTTTTAACTTGTTAGTTAAATTTGTGTCTTCTAGGCAGCAACACTACCATGATACATCTTCAAGGATATGAACATGTACGGCTAAGCACAATTGATAACAATGCATCTAAATTCCAAAATCAATCTCCGTAATAGTCTGTGTGTTTCCTACTGCCAAAGGGGCCCTTTAGAGTAGTGAGAGAAGATCTTCACCCTGAAACCTACAGCCTCCCTTTTCAGCAGGAAGTAGCTAAGAGAATACGCCATCCCTTTTCCTTATGAATCAGGGTGAAGCCTCTCTCAGGGAGGAGTGATAGGGAATGGCAAAGGACACACTGACAAAAGAGATTAATCAGAACTGGCTTTGACAAGCACTGTGGCAATTGGACAATTAAAACAGACATTCAAGGGAGGAAAAAAAAGAAGAATGAACTGGGGGGGAGGGTAGAGAAAACAGCGCAACAATGAATGAATGAAAACCCAAAATCTCTGTAAATGTTCATTAAAACTAATAAAATTTAATAAAAAAAAACCAATGTAAAAATGTTAGGCAGGTGCACCTACATCTGCTGCCACCAAGCCAACCTGGATTCTTGGCAACCTTCCATTGGATTTCCAACCTTTACGGAAGGAGTTTGCCTCTTTATCCCCCAGTGGCTGGCAAGTTCAAACTGCTGACCTTTCAGTTAGCAGTGCAATAAAAAAATCCTCTGCCACCAGGTCTTCTTTGGGTTATATCTCACTCATTGCTAAGTCAGAACTGACGTTATCACTGACTCTCCATTGCGATCTGGAAGCTGTAACTTACATAGGAGGAGCTTGCCTACCTTTCTCCTACAGAATCACAGTGGATTTGAACCGCTGCCTTTGGGTTAGCAGTGCAACTTCCTACAGATCACACGACCAGAACTCCCTTGGGCCTCTACAGAAAGTTTAAAAAAAAAAAAAAAGGTCTTTCACACAGGTGTTTTTTTGTTTGGTTTTTTCTTTCCCCCACCTTCCTTTCTTGGCAGTTAGGGCAGACTGACCACAGTGCTGACCAAGATAACTTCACCAGCGGACGAGAAACACGGGTATATACTTACAGGATCCTGAGTAAATTACTCAGCATCTTTGAGGTTCAATAAAGTGGAACCAATATCTGTGAAACAGGGTGACTACAAAGAGTAAATGAGATTCCCTATTATGCATGTGTGTCCTTTTTCTCCAAAGATTTGAGACAGTGCACAAAACACACAATGAGTATAATAACTAAGAACAAGGGGAGAGAACAGAAGAGGAAGCCAAGCAGAATATTGAGATGCAGAGTCTTTGTTGTTACAGGATGCCATCAAGTAGATTCTCAACCCACCGCAGGATCCATGACAGAGCAGATCACCACAAAGAATTTTCTTAATATGCTTGGAAGGGTGGAGGGTCAGCGAAAGAGAGGCAGACCCCCATCGAGATGGACTGACATGATGACTGGAATAGTGGGCTCAAGTGTACCAGAGATGGTAAGGGTGGCACCTGGACAGGACGGATTCAAGTCTGTTGTTCACAGGTTCGCTATGAGTCATACTTAATTTGATAGCACTGAACAACAACAAAAACAACAACATCGTCTTTATGGAAGTTGTTTGCTAGGTCTTTCTCCTACAGAGCCACTGGGTGGGTTTGAACCACCAAACTTTCGTTTATTAGCTGAATGCTTAACCACTGCACCACAAGGGCTCCTTGTAGAGTCTTGCACCTATCGTTATAAGTCTTGCATATGTGTTACAAGGGGTAGCAAATTTGGCCTGAAAATGTTCTGTGTCCAAAACAAAGTTGTTGTTATGTGCCATTGAGTCACCTGCGACTCACAGTGACTTTATGTACAACAGCCCTAAACCCTGCTCTATCCTGTGCCAAGCTCACTGTCTTCAACACCCCGATTACCCCAAGTCATTGAATCAATCCACCTCATAGAGGGGCTTCCTCTCCTGTGCTGTCCTTTCCCCCTCCCAAGCATGATGTCTTTCTCCAAGGACCGGTCCCTCCTTGCAACATGTCCAAAGTATGTCAGATGAAGCTTCAGAATCCTTACCTCCCATTTTTTTAGCAGTCCATGGTATATTCAATACTATTCTCCAACACCACAGTTCAAAGGCATCAATTTTCCTTCTATCCTCATTAGTCATTCATTGTCCAGCTCTCTGACACACAGCAAGTGATTGCAAAGACCATGGCCTATATCAGGCGCATTTTAGTCTCCAGAGCGACACTACTGCTCTTCAGTACTTTGGAGAGGTCCCTAACAGCAGACTTTCCCATCACAATGTGTCTTTTAATTTCCTGGCTGCTGGTGCCAATAGTGTTGACTGTGGAGCCAAGCAAACTAAAGCTGTTAACAATCTCAATCTCTTCACCATCCATTCTGATGCTGCCAATTGGCCCAGAGGTGAGAATTTTTGTTTTCTTGATATTGAGCCTCAATCCATATTGAAGGCTACAGTCTTTGACCTTCTGCAGCAAGCACTTCAGGTCCTCCTCAGTTTCAGTGAATAGGGTTGTGTCATTTGCATAATGCAGATTATTGATTAAGCTTCCTCCAATCCTGATGCCACACTTCTCCTCATAAAGCCCAGCCTCCTGGATAATCTGTTCTGCATTTAGGTTGAAAAGGTATGGAGATAGGACACAGCCCTGGTGTACACCCTTCCCAATTTTGAACCGTGCAGTGTTTCCTTGTTCTGTTCTGACAACTGCCTCCTGGTCCAAGTATAGGTATCATATTAGCATGATCAAGTGTTCTGGGATTATCTTTGGGGCTACCCTGCTTAATGATTCTTCTCAGAGGAAAAGAAAATCAGTTACCACGTTTGCACCATCAACTGAGTAAAAAAAAATTTGGCTGCTTAGGGCACAAACATTCCTACTAGTAACATATGAAATAAATTTTCTCCTAGAAAACACAGTACTATTACCAGAGCTCTAATAATTCAATAATATATCTGATGCGGCTTGTATGAGTGGGAAGGTGTACTGGAAACATAACATCCTGAGAACAAACTTCCACCTCGTTAGCCCGGAGAATCATACCTCATAGCCAGATGAAGAGCAACATGATTGATGTGCCCACTCACTCCCTTGGCATCGAAGGTCACCACCTGTAGAGAAACAGAGGGTTTCACTGAAGCCTGTCTGAATGCTTGATCTGCTGTTGGAAACAAGCAAACAGACCGACAAACAAAACCTGCTGTTAAAGCGGGGGAAGGCTCTGAATTTCTTTATTATTATGTTTGAGTGACAAGTTACAAGGCCGACTGATTTTCATTCAACCATTTAGACACATTATATGTTACAACATTTAATACAATAACCACATTGTAATTACACTTTCTCTCACATCCTTCTTATAATTCTTATTTTATTATTCCTTCTATTATCCTATCCTTTCCTGCCCTTATCTATCCTTGACCAAATGCTGCTTTTTTGCCTCACAGCAGCCTCTGGTGGCAGACTAGAGCTGTAGTCTTTAAGACAGTGGCTGGTGGGCTATTCTAAGGAGTGACTGTCTCTCAGATGTTACTGACCACCTCACAGACTTGACCACCTTCATTCTTTTTGGAAGGAAGGGAAAAAGCATGGTCAGATTCTGAGTAGCCTTCTGAACTATTTACTGGCGATTTGGCTTGGCCATTTATTGGTCTGGCTGATGGTACAAGGACTATTCCCAAGTGGAGCAGAACAGAAATCAGTCATGATAGAAACTGGGGTACAGAATTATCTTTGGGGCTAACCTGCTTAATGATTAGCACATACAGTTTTCAAGGATGACTGCTAGTTAAACTTGGTTCATGTGGATAAGCTGGATTTATATGGTCTCTTTCTGATGCCATACCAAGGGTGTAAAAGTTTTCAGACACAATATCCCCATGTCTCTGCAGCTGAGATAATGGAAAAAATATTTACTCTTAGGTTTCCTCTATTTCCATTTTCATGAACTTATCTCTATATACTTATTAACTATAATCACAGTTTAGTACTAACAATTTCTGCATATAGATAGATTTTTTAAAAAAATAAAGATAGCTTGAATAATAATGATAAAATAAGATGACAGCTTGAATAAGAAAAGTATTTTAAAAACCAAAACTCTTAAAAGGAATACAGTAATTGGTTAGGGGTGACAGAAAGAGGTAAGCTGTCCTCAAGGAAGGAAGGTGACTAGGCAGCAGGGACAGGACTCAGAAATAGTGCGGCAATGGGTGGAGAAGAGACTCACTGGGCTCCTGCTTTAAACTGTAAAATATGCTAACTTCACTTTGTACAGAGCTACCATTTATTGCTCACAGGCATTATTAGCCCTAAATCGCAGAAGCTGAGGTGACCTAATTAATGAGAATGGTGCTGACTTTAGAACTAAAACACAAGCAGTTAAGCAGAAAGGACTATTTCCTTACTCATTCTTTACTAAATGAGAGACAGAAATGACAAAAGCAATATAAGTTCCTAAGTAGAGACTGTTTTTGCTGTTATGTGTCATTGAGTTGCCCACAATTCATAGCAACCCTATGTACAACAGCTCTGAAGGCTGTCCTGTCCTGAGCCAATCTCACTGAGTCTGACACCACTACACACATTGCCCCAGTTTCTGTATCAATCCATCTCACGTGGGGTCTTCCTCTCCTGCGCTGTCCCTCCACCTTTCCAAGCATGATGTCCTTCTCCAAGGACAGGTCCCTCCTGGCTACATGCCCAAAGTATGTGAGATGGAGCTTCAAAAACCTAACCTCCAAGGAGAAACTTGGTTTCACCCTTTCCAAGACAGACCTATTTGTTTTCTTGGCAGTTTATGGTATGTTCAAAACTCTTCTCCAGCACTGGACTCAAAGGCATCAATTTTCTTCTGTCATCATTAATCATTGTCCAGTTCTGATGCATAGCAAGTAACTGTGAAGACCATGGCATGGATCAGGCACACCTTAGTCTCTAGACTGACATCATTGCTTTTCAGTATTCTGGAGAGGTCCCTGACAGCTGACAAGGTGAAACTACAGACTAGGTGAAGATTAATTAACAAATAGTTTCTATGTTCTGCTCAAAAGTTAGCTGAGATTTCCCACTTTTTCTTATACTTGTGCTGATTCCAACTCATGACCTCATGTGTTAAAGAGTAGAACAGCTCTGTAGGATTCTCTGTGGTAATCTTTACAGTAACAGATAGCCAGGCCTTATCACCAGCTGTACAATCTATACAAGCTGTAATCTTGGGGAATCACACTTCAATAGTTGACCCCAAAAGTATGCAAGCCCAGGATGGCTACACTGAACTTATTAATAAAAGCAATAAAATGTTACAGAAGATCAATTTCAACATGAGATGAAATAAAAACAGTTAACCATTAAAAAAACAAACACAACAACCAAAAACCAAACCAAAACAACAAGGGTCCTAGCTCTGTTCACCAAAAAGGACTAGAAAGGATGAAAGTCTAATAGCAATGAGCATTCTTAACATTCACATTGTGGTTTTAAAAACACAATCTAGTAACCTTCTTGCTGAGACCTTACATAATAGAGCCACCTCCATAACGAGATCTGCTATAAACAGCTAATGAATGAAAAGGGAGTTTCATTAGAGGAGTAGTCTACATTGACTGAATATGGAAATCTAGCAATATTAATATTCTGTTGCTTTCTGCTCCATTTGAAGTCTGTGTCTTCTCCTGTGCTTTGGACGGGAACTAAAAAGCTGCCTTCCATTCCAAGGAAGCTTTTGTGACCAAGTAGTAAGAAGCTGAGCTGCCAACCAGTGGCTCCACAGGAATAAGATGGGCTATCTCCCATGCCATTTACAGCTTCTGAAAACCTGCTGGAGGGTCAACCATGAATAAGTTACAATTTGATGGCACATAACAAATGAATCAGGAGACGTTTCTCTTTTAAGGTCTGACTCACGTATGATCCTGGAATTTGCCAGCTTCTCCAAGCAAATGAGACATTTCCTTAGTCTAAGTCAGGATCAGAAGAAAACTAGTCTGCTCCACTCAAACTTTTTCAACATTTCGGACACTGGTTGTCTCCCACATATTACTTCTTAATCTGGTTCCATGAATCCATTGTAATGGCCACAGTCAACTTACCAACCAGACTTATTTTTATTAGGGAAGTAGCAGGCCACAACTAGGGATCAGGGCCAACTTTGCCAGGCAAGACAACTTCCAATAGCCCTCAGCTTCTTTTAGGTTGTGACCACTGGCAGGCCCTCTCTCACTGCTCAGTCACTGGCCCTCCTGTGTGTCTATCTCACTTGGATAGGTGGTCTAGCTCTTCTGGCTCTGTCACTAAAGCCTGGAAGTACCTATCTCTGGCTGCGAGCTTCTTGCCAGAAGGTTTTCTGCTCTCTGTCTTTGGGCTGCCTGCTGCTGCAGCTGTTAACAACCCCACAGGTCCTGCCACTGTCTCATGCTGTCTTGAGCATTCTTCAGTGCTACAGCTCTTAATCCTTGCACTTTTTCAGGAGGTCTCCTTTCTCTCCTGTTAGGTTGGCTGCTTAGATACACAAGCTCTTTATTAATTTCAAGGCATAACCCTGCCAACAGAACTGTAAACTGACTAACCCCCACAGTCACTCATTCTCCTGGGTGGTTTCAGATGTCTTCTTTTGCACAGTAAGTTGACCTGTCTTTATACAGTATGTAAAACAGACCAAACATAGGGTAGACTGCGGCTTAATCATTTTTTTTAAGATTATAAACCTATGGCAGAAAGGTCATGCTGATGTTATTGTTGCCTTTGAGTCAAGCATGAATCACAGTGACCCTATGAACAAAAGGCCTGAAGCCCCTTTACAACTATTGACATTTATGAATGTTCACAGAGTTTCCGAAAGCATGTTGTTTAGGAAGTGAAAGCCACTCCTGCTTCCAAAGAAAGGCAACAGATCAATAAACTCATTGTACTGTACCCTGGCAAGGTGATTTAGGGTCACACAGAGTCAATTCTGGAAGCTCTAGTGGCCTAGTGGTAAAGAGCTGCACTGCCAACCCACAGGCATGTGGTCTGAATCCATTAACTGTTCCATGAGAGAAAGATGGGCCCTTCCTCCCATGTGACTATATGGCCTCTGAAAAGCTGCTGGAGAATTAGCTATGGGTCGGTTCAGACTGACAGGGTATAGCAACAAAGTCAACTCCATTACTTTTGAAATTCTCAATGTTTCTCAGCTTTCTTCTCTTTCTATTGCATGAGGAGTGAGCTGAATTGTATCTAGCTGCCTAGACTTGTAGATTTTGTGCAGTGGTTCTTGTGGTTCTTGGCAGAGTTCTATGTATTTTTAAAATTGTATTTTTAATTTATTTTTAAATTATGGTTTGAGGGAAAGTTTACAAAGCATATTCCCTCCACTCATAATCAATCATCCATGCACATTCTGTTCCACAACAACAAATACAATACACACAAGGACTGAAACATCCCAACTGGCATCTTTGAATTCTTGGAGCGGCATTTCTTTCCAATGCCTTCAGTGTGGCTTGAAATTCTTCCCTGGTTACCACTAGTTCTTGATCATGTGCTACTTCCTGAAATGGTTTCAGTGTGGACCAATTTTGTTGTTGTTGTTGTTAAAATGAGTATTAGGGAACTGGTCCTGGGCAAGTCACAGTTATGGGAACACGGGGGTGCTCTACCACACTTCACATCGCTAACTGCTTTATTCCAGGCTGTCCTGAAGATCAGTTCTGGCATGGAAGGAAATTCTCATCTTTCTCTCATAAAACAGCTGTTGGTTTGAATTTTGAGTATGTCTCACAAGAATCCAGAGACCAACTCAAGTACAGATATCATACATTAAATTAACCAAAGATCAAGCCAAGCTAATGCTAATGCTTTGTAAAAGTAATTTTGCATCAATTGTCTTTAAAGGTTCCTTCAAGAGGTTTCCATGATGTTAAATGAAGTGATATAATTTTATATTTTCAATTGAAGTAGTATTATTTTTACAAAGCTATATCTCATTCTATCATGTATCCAAATTAAATATTAACATAACTGCACACCTTTGGGATGGCAGTTCAGGTCCCTACCCAGTAAGCCACCAGAGCTCCCATAGAAAAACCATCTGCTTCTACCAGGCCACTGATAAACAAGTTGCTCTGTTTCAAAAAGATCTGAAAGATGTGTTTGTTCCTCTGTAGAGGTAAGAGTGCTGGAAGTTTGGTTTCTTTATGGAGTATACCTAAAGGGAACAGAAGTGGGAGGACAACCAAGGGAAAAAAAGGCTGTAGAAACCAACTGTTCCAAGGCCCAGGCTTTCCTTTAGGGAGGATAGTCCTTTACCAGGCTGATGTCATTTGCTTCTATGTGCTGGAGGAGGATGCTGGCCACATGTTGTGTGTCCCACTGTATATGTGGGTCATCCGGGAAAGCCCTGTAAGGAAGAAGCACAACATGAACACCTTATCTAAATAAGCACTTTATCTAAATAAGTACAAAGTTCTCCCAAGGTCTAGTACATCAATACCAGTTCTGTGATATGAATCAATTATATGGGTGGGTTCATAACCTTAAAGTTCTTATATTTCAAAAAAAGATATCTATAAACGTAAAAGAACTAGAAATTAATGTAAAATCACACACAGCATATTTGGGGAACTTTGTGCTGTTTGTTGTCGTGAGTTAAGAAATAGATATCAATAGTCAGACCATGAGTTGGGGAGCCAGACATGTTAATAATTTAGACACAAGACAGAATGATATATAAGTTTGTAAAAGTAATATTAATAGTGCTTCAATTGAAACTCTAAAAACATATCACTTCATTTGCCTCCATAGACACATCTTGAAGGAAACTTTAAAGACAAAAGATGCTTACAAAGTCCTTAGGCATTAGATTTGAACCACTTGGCTTGGTCTTCGGTTACTAGTGTTCTGTATATGTCCTCTGTTTTGAATTGGCCGCTACATTCATGTAGGATATACTCAAGGTCATATTTTGACTCTCATGGACTGATTTTCATTTTCTTCAGAATCATGCAGATTTTGTATATAAGCAATTGAATATCTGTTCTACAGCTGGTCCTTGGCCTGGTTCTGATTGATGATGTTGAGCTTCTCCATCATCTCATTACACTGATGCAGTGGATTTCATTCCTGTGTATCCCATCCATGAGATTCCTGTGCATTGCTGCTTTTAATGTTGTGGAATAAGTGTATTTGTAATGAATAAGTTGTTGAACTTGCAAAATTCTACCAGGGAATCCTCGGCATCCTTTCTATTATCAAGACCTTACTTTCCAACTACTAATCCTTTCTTTCCAAATTTTGCATCTCAATCACCAGTATTTATCAATGAATACTTGATATTCTTGACTGAATATTTTACTAATATCATACTGCAGAAGATGGGGAAAAATTTTTCAATTTCTTACTCTTTTGCTTTAGTGGTTGGTGCATATATTTAAATAATAATCATATTAACTAATCTTCTTTGTAGGTATATACTTATTATCCTATCACTGATGCCACTGTACAATAGGATAGACCTTGCTGTTATTTTTTATGATAAATGTGATGCTATTACACTTTAATTTATCATTCTTTTTTTTTTATTAGTTATGTGTGTGAGTACCATCAAATCAGATTTGACTGGTACAGGAGGAGATTGTTCCTCCTTCTCCAGCAGAACATCTGGTGGATTTGAACCGCACACCTGTGGGATTGCACTGCAGCTTCTTGCCACTAGGCCACCAGAGCTCGCCTAATTTATCATTCTTAAAGCAGACTATATGACTGAGTTAAAATGGTCAATACCAATCCATTTCACCTCACTAATGCCAAGCAAAAGCTTTTTTTTTTTTTTACACCTTCGCTAGGAGAATGTAGAGAAGCTAAAAAAGAGAGAGAGAGACATGTTGAAACAGAAGAGCTGACTACAACGCAGTTGACCAAAGAGAATAAGAGGACACTACACAGGAAAGAAAGCATTTGACTGTGTGGCTCATAACAAGTGTGCCTGACACCGAGAATAATGTGAATCCCAGATCACTTGATTGTGATCATGTGGAATCTGTACCTGAAAGAGGAGGTTGCTGTGCAAACAGAGCAAGGGAACACTCCATGGTTTAAAATTCAGAAGGGAGTGTGTCAGGGTTGTATTTTCTCTCCATACCTATTCAATCTGTATGCTGAGCAAATTATTCGAGAAGCTGGACTCTATGAAGAGGAATGTGGCATCAGGATTGGAGGGAGACTCATCAATACCCCTCATTATGCAGATGATACAACCTTGTTTGCTGAATGTGAGGACTTGAAGCACTTGATGCAGAAGATCAAGAAATGCAGCCTTCGGTATGGATTGCATCTCAATGTCAGGAAAAGAAAGATTCTTACCACTGGACTGATAGACAGCATCATGATGGATGGAGAGGAGATTGAAACTGTCAATAGCTTCATCTTGCTTGGATCCACAGTTAACACCCTTGGTACTAGCATTCAGGAAATAAGGAGATGCACTGCACTGGGAAAATCTGTAGTTAGAGACCTTTCCAAATTACTGTGGAGTAGTGATATCAGTTTGAGGACTAAGATGCGTCTGATTCAGGCCATAGTCTTTCCAATTACTTGCTATGCATCTAAGAGCTAGACAATGAATAAGGATGACAGAAAAAGAATTGATGCCTTTGAGCTGTGGTGCTGGAGAAGAGCAATGAACATCCCATGGAAGGCCAAAAGAATGAACAGGAGAGGGTGCAGGAGTGCTGAGAATGATGAGACTTTGCCTCACATACTTTGGGCATGTTGCTAAGAGGGGCTATTTCTTGGAGAAGGACATGATGTTGGGAAGGGTTGGAGGGTCAATGAAGGAGAGGAAGACCCTCAACTAGGTGGAATGGCATGGTGACTGCTGCAATGGGCTCCTTCCTGTGTGTCAGGAAGTGTGAGGATGGTACAGGATAGAACAGGGTTCAGATCTTTTGGTCATGGAGTTGCTATGAGTCGTACTCAACTCGACAGCACCTAACAAAAACAACAACAATTTAATCTGTATGCAGAGGAAGTAATTTGAGAAGCTGGACTATATGAAGAAGAATGTGGCATCAGTATTAGATCAGCATCTAGATGACACAATCTTGTTTGCAGAAAGGGAAGAAGACTTGAAGCACTTACAGAAGAAGACCAAAGACTAGACAGCATCATGATAGATGGAGAAAAGACTGAAGTTTCCAATGATCTCATTTACTCGGATCCAAAATCAACACCCATGGAAGCAGCAGTCAAGAAATTAAAAGACATATTATTGTTTTTACGTGCTATCGAGTCATCTGCAACTAATAGTGACCCTATGTACAACAGCCCTAAACCCTCCTCTATCCTGTGCCAATCTTATTGTTTCTGACACACCCACCCCCACTACCCCAGTCACTGAGTCAATACATCTCATCCAGGGTCTTCCTCTCCTGCACTGTCCCTCTATCCTCCCAAGCATGACATCCTTCTCCAAGGACTGGTCCTTTCTTGCAACATGTCCAAAGTATGTGAGATGAAGCTTCAGAATCCTTGACTCCAAGGAGCAGCCTGTTTTCACCTTCTCCAGGACAACCTGTTTGTATTCTTAGCAGTCCATGGCATTCAATATTCGTCTCTAACGCCACAACTCAAAGGCATCAATTCTCCCTCTATCATCCCTAGTCATATTCCAGCTCTCTGTTGCATAGCACGTAGTGGACACAAGAATTTCAGGAAATAACATATGAGCAAGAGCCTATGGTGATGAAGAAAAAAGTTAATGCTGCTCTGAAAGAATTGGCAAAAAGCCAAGGCCCCGGGACTTGATGGTATATCAATTGATATATTTCAACAAACAAATGCTGCCCTAGATGTGTTCACCAAGTTGTGCCAAGAGATCTGGAAGACAACTACCTGGCTAAGTGACTGGAAGGAGCTCTGTATATGTTCTCATTCCAAAGAAAGGTCATGTGACAGAGTGTGGAAATTATTGAACAATATCATCAATATCACATGCAAGCAAGATTCTTCTGAAGATTATACAAAAACAACTGGAACAAGGACATCTTTATAGTGGTAAAAGGCAAGGTTGTCATTTAAAGACTAAGGTGCATCTGACCCAAGCCATGATATTTTCAATTGTTTCATATGCATCTGAAAGTTACACCATGAATAAGGAAGACTGATGACAAATCAATGCCTTTGAATTGTGATGTTTGCAGAGTCCTGAATATGGCAATTTTCTGTCAATATACTGTTCTGGCTGTTTTTGGATAATCTTCAGCAAGTTTTACTTGCATTCTATATTAGTGACATTTTTTAACAATTTCCACATTCTGCAGGAACTCCAGTGTGGTAGCAGCACAACTTGTTTAAGGTACTACCTCTAACCATGGATTAACACACATTAAACACCACCACATGCAGAAGACAGTGCTGAGGCTGGCTCTAAAAACTTTTGAGGACAATATTGATCTTTTCATAGACAGTGTTTGGTGGAGCTCCCCAATTAAATCAAGCTTGGAAGCAGGAGTGGCATACATTTCTGAAATAGCCTGCCTCAGGAAACTCTATGGAGAAACAATGAAAGCTATTCAAGTGTTCAGGTGTTATTCAATGAAAGTTATTCAAGTTTTCAGAAACCAGGTGTGGGTTCTGTCAGTCTTTTGGTCATCTGGCTTTGGCAAGGAAAGCAGCTGGGTACTCTTCCTTTCTTCTTCAGCGCAAATGCAGACTCCACACAGTCTGCTGCTGGAACCTGACCAGTGTTTGGCAACAGCTTATCTCTTCTGAGAAACCTCTGAGTCTCACTCTTGTGCACTGTACTCTGAACTCTAATACAGTCAGAGGAGGCTTACATGCCCTTATTTGGTCTTGTGGCTTATCTAGCCAAGGCAGGAAGTATCAGGCTAACTCACCTCCACCCTACCTCCAGAAGATTTCTGAAGTGAAATGACTTCTTTATCATCTAGACCAGGCAAAGGTCAGTAACTCAACATTAGAACATGTGGAGAGGGAAGCAGCTTACTTAGGGGTTGAATGTTAATATTGTGGCCAAGTGAGTCATTCTGGGGTACATGACTTCTGAAGTGCAGTGGAAACCAATAAGCAGACTGTGTAGGAATGAAGTCTAGGCTGAGGGAAAGTTTGAGAAATGACATACTAAAGTGAGGTCAAATAACTCTGAGAGTGTATTTGGGTCACTAATGAATAGTTCTATATTTGTTCCCATTCCAAAGAAAGGTAACCCAACTGAGTGTGGAAACTACAGAACAGTGTCATTGATTTCACATGCAAGCAAGATTCTGCTGAAGATCATCCAAAAACTATTAGAACAGCACATCAGCAGAGAACTGCCGGAAGTCCAGGCTGGGTTTAGAAGGCGTCGTGGTACTAGGGATATTGTTGCTGATGTTAGATGGATCTTGGCTGAAAGCAGAGACTACCAGAAGAATGTCTATCTGTGTTTCATTGATTATGCAAAGGCATTTGACTGTGTGGATCATAACAAACTGTGGCTGACTCTGAGAAGAATGGGAATCCCAGAACACTTAATTGTGCTAATGCGAAACCTATACTTGGACCAAGAGGCAGTAGTCAGAACAGAGCAAGGTAACACTGCATGGTTCAAAATTGGGAAGGGTGTACGCCAGGGATGCATCCTGTCTCCATACCTTTTCAACATGTATGCAGAGCAGATTATCCGAGAAGCTGGGCTCTATGAGGAGAATTGTGGCATCAGGATTGGTGGAAGATCTATTAACAATCTGCGTTATGCAGATGACACAACCCTGCTTGCTGAAACTGAGGAGGACCTCATGCACTTGCTGCGAAGGGTCAAGGACTGCAGCCTTCAGTATGGACTAAGGCTCAATGTCAAGAAGACAAAGATTCTCGCCACTGGACCAATTAGCAGCGTCAGGATGGATGACGAAGAGATTGAGATTGTTCACAGCTTCAGTTTGCTCGGCTCCACAGTTAACACTCTTGGTACCAGCAGACAGGAAATCAAAAAGTGTATCGCAATGGGAAAGTCTGCTGTTAGGGACCTCTCAAAGGTACTCAGGAGCAACAATGTCTCTCTGGAGACTAAGGTGCGCCTGATACAGGCCATGGTCTTTGCAATCGCTTGTTATGCATCAGAGAGTTGGACAATGACTAGGGAGGACAGGAGAGTGGATGCTTTTGAGCTGTGGTGCTGGAGAAGGGTACTGAATGTACCATGGACTGCCAGGAAAACTAACAGATTCATCTTGGAGAGGATTAAACCAAGCTACTCCTTGGAGGCAAGGATTCTGGGGCTTCGTCTGACATACTTTGGACATGTTGCCAGGAGGGACGGGTCCTTGGAGAGGGACATCATGCTTGGGAGGGTGGAGGGACAGCGCAGGAGGGGAAGACCCCCTATGAGATGGATTGATTCAGTGACTGGGGTAATCGGGATGGGTGTATCAGAGGCGGTGCGGTTGGCGCAGGATAGAGCAGGGTTTAGGGCTGTTGTGCACAGGGTCGCTATGAGTCGGAAACGACTCGACGGCACATAACAACAACAACAACAACAATGAATAGTTCAAGAAAAACTGAGGAAAGAAAGAGAGTCGGGTGGGGTGGAGCATGTAGAACTAAAAAGGAAACATTTGTATACATAGCGTTATCAGTGAGTTAGAATCAACTCATAGTTGACCCTCTAGCACGTTTTTAGGGGCTGTAAATTGGATAGCAGAGGACTGTACATCGTTTTCCTCAGAGCATCTAGGCCACCAGAGCTCCATATCATCACTGGTGAGTTAGAATAAACTCATAGTTGACCCTCTAGCAGATTTTTAGAGGCTATAAATTATATGACAGAAGACTGTACATCCTTTTCCTCAGAGCATCTAGGCCACCAGAGCTCTCTCTGTGTGTGTATGAGTGTGTGTGTGTGTGTGGGGGGGTATGAATATGAAAGACAAGGCAAGGTATTATAATGAAATGTGCAAAGAGCTGGTGTCAGAAAACCAAAAGGGACAAACTCACTCGGCACTTTTTAAGCTGAAAGAACAAATTCAAGCCTAGAGTGGCAGTACTTAAAGATGCTATGGACAGAATACTGAATGACTAAGGCAGCATAAAAAGGACATGAAGGGAATATATAGAGTCATTGTACCAAAAGAATTGGCTGACAAAGTGGAACTTCATGAAACATGATATGATCAAGAGGCAATGGTGATGAAGGAGGAAGTTCAAGTTGCTCTGAAGGAATTGGCAAAAAACCCCAAAGCCTCAGGAATTGACAGAATACCAAAAGACCATTTCAATAAACAGATGCAGCCTGGAAATGCTCACCAGGTTTTGCCAAGAAATCGGGAAAACTACCACCTGGCCAATTGACTGGAAGAGATCCATATTTATTCCCATTCCCAAAAAAGGATGATCTGACAGAGTGTGGAAAAAATATCACTAATATTACACACAAGCATAATCCTGCTGAAGATTATCCAAAAATAACTGAAACATTACATCAACAAAGTACTATCAGAAATATAAGCTAGATTTAGAAGAGACTATGGCACTAGGGTGATTAGAGCAATGTCAGATGGATCTTGGCTGAAAGCAGAGGGTACCAGAGGAATGTCTATGTTTCATTAACTATGTAAAGGTACTTGATTGTGTGGAACACAAGTTTTGGTAAACAAAGAGAAGAATGGGAATTCCAGAATACATGATTGTGCTCATATGAAACCTATATTTGAACCAGAAAGCAGTCCTCAGAACAGAGCAAGGAAACCTGGGTATGGTTCAAAATCAGGAAAGGAGTGCATCAGGGATGCGTCATCCTATTTCTATACCTCTACAATCTATATATCCAGAAGAGATCATTAGGGAGGCTGCACTTTATGAAGCATCAGTATTGGAGGATTACTTATCAACAACCTGCATTATGAAGAATACACAAGAGGAAGCCTGGAAGTGTTCGCTGCAAAAGGTCAAGGACTGCAGTCTTCAATATGGATAGAAGCTCAGCATCAAGAAGACAAAGATTCTCATCACTGGGTCAATTGATAGATGGAGAGGAGACAGAGACTACTAACAACTTCAGCTTGCTTGATTCGACAATCAACACTCTTGGTACCAGCAGCCAGGAAATCAAACGATGGACTGCAATGGGAAAGTCTGCTGTCAGGGACCTATCTGGAGTGCAAAAGAGCAATGATGTCAGAGTGCAAGAGAGGAAGACTCTGGAGGATATATATATATATATATATATGGCTATTGTTTTTGTGTCATTGGGTTGCCAATGACTCACAGCACACAACAACTCTGAACCCTGCCCTATCCTGAGCCAACCTTATTGTCTCTGACATACCTACTCCCATTCCCCCAATTACTGAGTCAATCCTCTCTTATGCTGTCCCTTCACCCTCCCAAGCATGATGTCCCTCTCCAAGGACTACTCCCCTCTTGCAATATGCCCAAAGTATGTCAGACAAAGGTGTTCAGAATCCTTGCCTCCAAGGAGCAGCCTGGTTTCACCCTCTCTAGGCCAAACCTGCTTGTTCTCCTAGCAGTCCATAGTCTATCCAATACTATTCTCTAGCACCACAGCTCAAAGGCATCAATTCTCTTTCTATCATCCCTGTCACTGTCCAGCTTTTTTTTTTAAATCCAATATTTTAATCGTCATTATGTGAACACAAGAATGGTTCTAAAGTCTATCAAGTTAAAGACATTGTCTAATAATTTACATAGGATGACTATGACTCCTTCATACAATGAAAGTGATTTGACATAACAAACTTAAATATTTTACTGAAATTTTCATACAGTCCTTTGGTCTATTGTCTGATGTAATCTCTCTTTTTTTATTTATTCATTCATTGCTGCACATTTTCCTGTCTTCTATCCCCTAGTACACTTTGCAATGCACTTTTTCCGATTGTTGTCATACATATAATACCTAATCATGTATTTCTTTTCGACCATTCTTCCTCTCATCTGTCCCAATGCAATGTTCATTGTCTATCCATTCTTTTTCTATTCTCCCTTCATGTCAATTCTGTAACAGCAGTGTTTGACACTTTATTTTTTAAAAAAGCCAAACTATACTACTAAACAGATGTATGTGAAAATAATGGTTGAGATAGGTCTTTATCCCAAAGCTAAATCATAGAAACCTTAAAAAAAGGTTTTCTAGATTAAGAATCACATATTTTGGAGGAAGTGGTAGTGTGGAGAAAGTATTAGCTACCTTTCCTTTGCCTTATGCAGACAACCTTTTGAAATAACTAAATTTGTAAGGGGGTGGGGAAAGCAGATTTTGAAGTTAGCACTCCGACGAGGAAACCTCAGTCCAAGAAGGGGCATGGACAAATCTTGGTGGTCAGTGATAAGAGGAAGTTAAATAACTTTCACCTCAGGAAATGCTCTTTCCTCTGTTATCTGAATCTCATTCACATTGGAGGCTTTTCATTAACACAATGTTCCTCTGAACACAGACGGGGCACAGCAAATTGTCTTCCATGTGTGGAGGTGTGCAAACAAGGGCTGGTGTCAAGAAGAGAGCAATCACACTGTCCAGTCTGTCAGGGACCCACACTTGTCCGGCATGGCACTACAGTCGAGCCCAACCTTTTCTATTTCCAGGAAGACATTTCCCATGTACCACACACCATTTAACATCTTCAGCCTCTTTTGATGATTCCCCAGCCTGTGTGGTGGAAGTTGACACTACAACAGTTTTCTCTACCTCCATGAGAGTACCGTCCAGGACGGAGGTTTCCATCTCAGGGGCAGGAGCCAGGTTAGGAGGGCCACTCTTCTCAGAGGACCTGTTCTTTTCCTTAGATTTCTTCTCCTTGTCCATTTTTGCTTTTCTTTGTAGTCGTGTATTTTCACCATCTCCTACAGTACATGTATCCTTTTGATGTGGAAAACATCTTTGAAGGATCCCATTATAATTTTCCACCTTCTGCCCCTTAGTGCTCAGTTTCAACAGCTGGCACCAGCCGCGTACAGTGTCTCGGTGAACGTTGTTAATTGGTGGCAACTCAGTAGGTAATGGAGGAATGTCAGCCTTCTTCCGTGGTTTAGAGTCATCCTGACTTTGTGAACAAGAAGCTTTTTCTACTTTCCTTCTTTTTTTTCTTGGTCTGGTCTCCTCGTTAGGAGTTTCCAGGGAAATTGGCATGCTTGGTTGATTAGCCACTTCTGGCATTCCTTGATTCTCTCTCTAACACAGGCTCAAATTTGAGAATCACATAGTCTTCATCTTCCTGCTCCACGGAATTCTGATTCTCTTGTGAATTCTCCATTGGGACAAACATGAGGTTGATAAAACTTGGCTGAGTTCTAAAATCCACTGTCCAGCTTTTTGATGCACAGCCAGTAACTGTCAAGACCACAGCTCAGATCAGATGCACCTTAGTCTCCAGACTGACATCATTGTTCTTCAGTATTCTCGAGAGGTCCCTGACAGCCAATTTTCTCAATGGAATCCATCTTTTGATTTCCTGGCTGCTGTTGCTAAGGTTTTAAGGTGCAATGATGTCAATTCAAAGACTAATGTGCACTTGATTCAAGCCATGGTCTTTTCAAATACTTGCTATGCATCTGAAAGCTGAACAAAGAATAAGGATAACAAAAGAAGAATTGATGCCTTCAAGTTGTAGTGTTTGAGAAGAGTACTATATATCCCTTGGACTGTCAAAAAGAACAGTCCAATATCTTGGAGAAAGTGTAATATGGGTATCCTTTGAGGTATAGATGGTGAAACTTAGTCTTATATACTTTGGACATGTTGTTTAGGAGGGGTCAGTCTTTGAAAAGTTGTGGATCTGTTGTTTATAGGGTCAGCATGGGTTGTGCTAAAAATACCACCACCACTACCACCACACGCGCGCCCCCGACCCATTTTTATTAAATATATGCTCCATAAACAGCTTATCTTTCTTTTACTGCCTCCATGTGGAGTCTGATTCATAGCTGACCCTTCAGATGATTTCCAAGACAATTTCAATTGCATGAGGTGAGATTACCTAACTTTCTCCTTCAGAGAAGCTGGTGAATTTGAGTTGCTAGTGAAGTGTGGCCTATGGTTTAGGAGGTAATTCTGCAGATAACAACTATCAGAGCCCAAACATTGCAAGAAATATTTGTCCCTAACCATAAAATTGGAGGGTTCTCCCCCCTTTCTTCAGGGTAAATAAAAGTTCTGCATGTTTACCTCAAGATCTTACCTTTTTCCTTTCCCATTGTTTTTTTTTCCTCCTTTTTAATTTCTGCCACCATTTTTTCCTTCTCTTTAGCTTTTTGCCTTTCCCTTAACCTCCCTTTTCCCCCATTCTATTCTGATTCTCCTTTCTTTTGTATCCTCCTCCCCTTAGTTTTGGTTTTTCTTTCACAGTCCAATGCCATTTATATTTGTTCTGTGCTGTTTTACTTTTTCTCATCTGGCAACAGACAGCGACAATATCCTCAAAGCTAAGTCATGCACATTTCCTGCAGCTTCAACTACTGAGCAGAAGTAAGACTGGCTCTGGGCAACTTGACTGATGAAAGACTGCAACCAACACCAGTTCTCAACTGCTTTACACAATCAGTGAACAGAGAAATGCATACATACCTCCATCTCCTACCATACCCACCTCAAGACAGGTAAAACACTAAGAACGGCCAAACTAGCAAACTGAACCACTACATCCTTATGGCTCTGCCAAACATATCAATACAAAATTAAGCAAAGACAACACAGTATACTACAAGAATACTACAGTATTCTAGAGGCATAGCTTAACTTTAAGAACTGGGAAAAAAGTGACCAAAATAAGCCAGAAAATCTTTCAGAGGAAGAAATACTGTTAGAATTTCCTGATAAGGAATTAAAATTATAACAATTAAGGGTTTCCTACGGATTATTAAAAAGCACAGAAAACATACAAGTGGGGGAAAAAACAGCCAAAACAAAAAATCCAACATAACAAAACAAACAATGTAAAACTAAACAGAAAAAATTAAAGGAAAATTAGAAGCCATACAAAAACAGCAAAGTAAAACTCAGAATATCAAGACTAAAATTTCAGAAATAGTTAACATATTGGAAAGACAAAGGACTGGAACTGAAGAAATGGAATACATAATTAGTGAACTGGAGGTCAAATCCTTAAATACTGAAGTACTAGAGGAACAATCAGAAAACAGAGGAAAGAGAAATGAAGAAAGCTAAGAATTATGTGGGATTCCAGCACATCAACAGAGTGCAGGCTGGGTTTAGATGGGGCCATAGTACTAGGGATATTATAGCTAATGTCAGATGGACCTTGGCTGAAGGCAAGCATCACCAGAAGAATGTCTGGTCAACTCTGAGAAGAATGGGACTCCCAGAACACTTGATTTTGTCAATGTCAAATCTATACTTACACCAGGAGGCAGTCGTTAGAACAGAGCAAGGAAACACTCACTGCATGGTTCAAAATTGAGAAGGGTGTACGACAGGGATGTGTCCTGTCTCCATACCTTTTCAACCTGTATGCAGAACAGATTATACAGGAGGCTGGGCTCTATGAGAAGTGTGGCATCAGGACTGGAGGAAGAATCATTAACAATCTGCATTATGTAGATGACACAACCCTGCTTGATGAAATGGAGAACCTGAATCACTTGCTGTGGAAGGTGAGGGACTGCAGTCTTCAGTATGGATTGAGACTCAATATCAAGAAAACAGAGATTCTCACCACTAAACCAATTGGTAGCATCAGGATGGATGGTGAAGAGATTGAGATTGTTCACAGTTTTGGTTTGCTTGGCTTCACAGTCAATACTCTGGGCACCAGCAGCCAGGAAATGAAAAGATGTATTAAGAGACCTCTCTAAAGTGCTGAAGTGCAAAGATGTCAGTCTGGAGACTGAGGTGCATCTGATACATGCCATGGTCTTCGCAATCACTTGCTATGCATTAGAGACCTGGACAATGACCAGGGATGATAGGAGAATTGATGCCTTTGAGTTGTGGTGTTGGAGAAGAGTACTGAATAAACCATGGACTGCTAGGAAAACAAACAGGTTTGTCCTGGCGAGGGTGACACTGGGCTGCTCCTAGGAGGCAAGGATTCTAGAGCTTCAGCTGACATATTTTGGACATGTTGCAAGGAAGGACCAGTCCTTGGAGAGAGACATCATGCTTGGGAGGGTGGAGGGACGTGCAAGAGAGGAAGACCCTCAACGAAATGGATTGATTCAGTGACCGGGTAGGTGTTTCGGAGATGGTGAGATTGGCACAGGTTAGGGCAGAGTTTAGGGCTGTTGTACATAGGGTCGCTATGAGTTGCAGGTGACTCGACGACACATAACAACAACAGGAACACCATTAGGAGGAATAACTTGTGATTAGAATTACAGAACAGTAAGACTCCAATAGAAGTGGGCACAGAGAAAATCATGGAAGATTTGCTGGAAGAAGAGTTCCATGTATTATGGGAAACTAGAAAATATACATCCAAGAAATTGGGAAAATCTCAAACAGAAAAGACCCCAAAAGAAAAACACCAAGATATTATGATATTTGGTACCGTAATTAAAATTTCCAAATTAAAGACAAAGAATGCTGAAAGAAGCTCAAGAGTGGGGGGGTGGGCGGGAAGTTACTCAAAAAGGAGAGCCAAAAAGACTAAGCTTCAATTTTCCAGTAGAAACCATGCAGGCAAGATGGCAATGTGCTGACACTTATAAAAGTTTGAAAAATAAGATGCCAACCAATAATTAAAACCCCTCAAATATGATGGTGTGAAATTAGGGTATCTCTAGGTATACAGAAACTTTAGGACTTCGTGAAAATCACACCAACCTTATAAAAATATACCAAAAGGAGTTCTTCAGACAGAGACTCAGTAACAACAGACAGATGTTGTTGTTGTTATGTGCTGTCAAGTCGCTTGTGACTCATAGCAACCCTATGTACAACAGCCCTAAACTCCGCTCTGTCCTGTGCCAATTGCACCATATCTGATACACCTATCCCAATTGCCCCAGTCACTGAACCAATCCACCTCATAGAGGGCCTTCCCCTCCTGC
>NW_006400074.1:711960-713348 GCF_000299155.1 Elephantulus edwardii
GTTCAAAATTGGGAAGGGTGTACGCCAGGGATGCATCCTGTCTCCATACCTTTTCAACATGTATGCAGAGCAGATTATCCGAGAGGCTGTGCTCTATGAGGAGAATTGTGGCATCAGGATTGGTGGAAGATGTCTGTGGATAGGCAGTGCAAATCTCTATCCTCTAAGACACCAGAGCGACCTCCTTAGCTATTGTTGTTGTTTGTCATGGAGTCAGCACTGACCCATAGCGGAGCTTCTGGGTTTTCAGAGGCAGCAAATTGCATGGGAGGAGATTGTTCATTCTTCTCTGATATTAGCTATTGTTGTTGTGTTGGAACTGATGCATAGCTGACCCTCTGGAAGGTTTTCAGAGGCAGATAATCACATGGGAGGAGTCTACCCATCATTCTGTGGAGGAGCTTAAATTCCTGTGTCTTTGGATTTGCAGCAATAGCTTCTTACCACAATGTAAGAAAATGTTGTATGCAAACCAATATAAAACAAACTATGTAAAAAGAAATTACAGAAAATTGCAATACCTCAACAAAAAAAGACAAACAATAACAACAATAGCTAATGTCAGAAAAAAATGGACAATCTCCTTTCATAGAAAAAAGAGGCAAAGGACATGAACAATCCACCAAAAATATGAAGAGATGCTCATGGTCATCAGCCATTTGAGAAACATATGCAAATCTAGATGATAATGAGGTAACACCTTACCCCATAATAGTAGAAATGACTGACAAACAACTAACAAAAAAATGAAAAACAACATATGTTCATGTGGGTGTAAAGGTATTGGAATTCTCAATATAATGGTGGTGAGATTGTAAAATTATATAATCACTGTGAAAAACTGAATAGTATGATGCTTCCTTAAAACATTAGAAACAGAGAAACTGTAAGACCCAGCTTAGCTACTACTAGTATACATCTTAAGAGATATAAAAACTATAATATTGATGTAGCCAGATTAATGTTCACGGTGACATTATTCACATTAGCAGACAGATGGAAATAACCTAAGTGTTATCCAGCCAATAAATAAGTACACAAAGCATCGTGTATATATATATACATATAATGGATTACCATTCACTGTTAAAGAATCTACACATCTTATGGCACATAAGAATCCAGACAGCATCATTCTGAGTAAAATAAAGCCATCACAAAAGGTCAAATATTATATGGAACATATTTAAAAAAGAAAAATAAGTTTGTGCACAGAAAGAACCATTTTTTGAACATTGCCAAGAATACAAAAGGAGAGAAGGGAAAATCACTAACTAGACTGCAGACATTTTTTTTAATTAATTTAGTTTGTTTATTTTTCATTTCAATGAACATCTACAGAGATTTTGGAATTCCATTCATTCATTGTTGCACCCTTCTCCCCACAC
>NW_006400074.1:713593-716876 GCF_000299155.1 Elephantulus edwardii
TTTCATCCAGTTTTTCTCAGTCTTACCCCCACCCCAATGCCAGCCTCATTTTACAACAGTGGCACCATATAGCATTTGTCCCTTTGTGACTGAGACTGCAGACATTTTTAAACACGGCAAAGGGAACGGAAATTCACAACAAGGAGGAAGCTGGTACCACACGACAAAGGTAAAAGTAGACACTGAGAAAACTCAAGCGTAAAAGGCAAAACCAAACAATTGTGAGTAGCTACAAAGACAAGATAAACTGAACAAGTGTGGATAGTGTATAAGAACATACTTAGGAGCAAACTGGTCTAGCAAAGAATATTTCAACATACATATTTGTAGGGCACTCTGATAGCCAGAATGGTAAGGAATTGTGCTGCCAACCCAAAGCAGGAGGTTTCAAACCACCAGTTACTTTATAGAGGAAAGTTGGACTGAAAATCTCCTTCTGTGTAGTTAAAGCCTTTGAAAACCCGCTGGAAGGTCAGCTATAAGTTGGCTCTGACCTGATGGCATATAACTGCAACTGCAACAGCAACATGCAGTACAAATATATCCAGGTACAAGGATAATTCAGAGATATTTTGGGCCCCTTCCAGACCACTACAATAAAATGATTATCACAATGAAGTGAGATATAAATTTTCTAATTTTCCAGTGCATATAAAAGTGACTAGACTATACTACACTATACTATTCTATACTATACCATACCATACCATACCATACCATACCATACCATACCATACCATACCATACCACACCATACCATACTATAGAGTCTGGTGGGCTAGTTTGTTAGGAGTTGTGTTGCTAAGCCAAGGCCTCATGCCTCCTTAGCAGCTATGAATCCACCAGCTACTCTGCAGAAGAAAGATGGCCAGTCTCCTTCTATGTGATTTGCAGCCTCAAAAACCTGCGAGTCAGATAGGAGTTGATTCTGATTCTACAGCAATGAACGAGTTGTGTAGTCTACTAAGTATATACTGTTTTTGCTGTTAGGTGCTGTTGAGCCAATTATGACTTATCACAAACCTATGAACAACAAACACAAAATCTTGCCCTATTCTGTGCCATCATCATGATCTCAGCCAAGCTCAGCTTATTGTTTGCTATCTTCCCTGATCCTTCACCTCTCCTTGCATGATCTGCTTTTCTGAAGTTGGCATCTCTGACAAAACGCCAAGTAAGTGAGATGAAATTGCACCATCTTTGGCTCTAAGGAAAACCTTGCCAAAAGGACCTGTCTTGGAGGAAGAAGAACCAAGGTGTTCCTCAGTTTGAAAAAGCATTATTAAAAAGTTTGAAATATAGTAAAAATTAGCAACATGTGATTGAGATATGACGTTAGCTCTATGCTGTTAGAAAAATGGTACTGAGAGATACAGGGTTGCTGCAAAATTTCAAATTCTAAAAAGAAAAAAAATTAAGATGCAGTATCAGCAAAGTGCAATGAAAGGAGGTAAGCTTATAAAGTTATGCAAACTTCTTAGCCATCTCAAACACTGTGAAGGACTGAACCACTAACTATGAGGGCTTAGGATCACAGCCTCAACAGACATTGAGATCAATCACAGTCCTTAAAGACAATGTTCAGTATCCCACTTTGGTAAGTGGCTGACAGGTTTTAAAAGCTTGTGAATGAAATTGAGATACTTAGAGTGAATGTAACTAGAGATACAAGAGCCCTACAAAAAGAAAACTATAGAGCATTTCTGAAAGACACAATAAAAGACCTAAAGAAATAGAAAAATGTGCCCTGTTCATGGATAGGAAGACTCAATATGGTGAAAATGACAATCCTACCAAATCAATCTACATGTTCAGTGCAATACCAATCCAGATACCAAATTCACTTTTCAAGGAGATTGAAAGGGATTTTATCAAATTTATTTGGAGAGACAAGAGTCCCCGAATAAGCAAAACACTTCTGAGAAACAAAAATAAGGCTGGAGGTATAGCACTCCCTGACCTCAAAACCTACTATATAGCAGTGGTAACCAAAACAGCATGGTAATGGTTCAATGACAGGCACATTGACCAATGGAACAGAAATGAGAACCCAGAAATAGACCCAGCTATCTATGGTCAACTGATATTCGATAAGGAAATCAAAGCTATCAAATGGGGGAATGATAACCTCTACAACAAATGATGTTGGTAAAACTGGACTTCCACCTGCAGAAAGCTGAAACAGGATCCACATTTCACACCACACATAAAAATCAAGTCAAGGTGGATCATAGACCTGGAAGTAAAGCCGAAAACCATAACGTTCTTAAGAGACAAACTGGGCACAGGATATGAACAGACACTTCACAAAGGAAGACATTCAGATGGCAAACACATGAAGAAATGTTCAAAATCCCTAGCTCTAAGAGAGATGTAAATCAAGACAACTATGAGATATCATCTCACCCCAATAAGAATAGAAAAATTTAACAAAAAATGCTGGCGGGGTTGTGGAAAAACTGGAACCCTTATTCACTGCTGGTGGGAATGTAAAATGGTGCAAAGTTGCAAACAGAAATACCATTTGACCCAGAAATTCCACTTCTGGATATTTACCCTAACGAAACCATAACTGCCACCCAGGCAGATATATGCACACCCATGTTTATTGTGGCTTTTTTCACAATAGCAAAGAGCTGGAAACAACCCAAGTGCCCATTAACAAACGAATAGATAGAGAAGCTCTGGTACATTCACACAATAGAATATTATGAAGCACTGAAAAACAAGGAACTAACGAAATATTGTGCAAAGTAGATGACCCTAGAGGACATTATGATGAGTGAATTATCTCAGTCACAAAAGGACAAATATTGCACAGGGCCACTACTGTAAAACAGGACTTGCTCCCCCCACCAACCAAACTGTGCAGCTCTGCAACTGCATCCTGGCCCATCCTCACCTTTCTGCCCCCAACCCTCACCTCCTTGTACCCCCAATATGTTTTTCCCCAATAAAAAAGTATTTAAAAAAAAAACAGGACTGACGTTGGGGTTGAGGGAAGACAGTGAAGGAGGGGAGGAATGATGTATACTGCATTGAAACCAATGAGGGAGAGAACGGTTTAAAAGGGATATATGATTCAGTATTATTGTCATGACAGGAGTTCAGAATGAGGGCTGCACAGTGTAGTAGACTTAGGGGGAGGGATTGCATAACAATGAGAGTTTTTCTTTTATTTATCAAGGAGAAAAGTGAATTGGAGGGGAGGAGGTGGGCAGGGAGAAAAGTGCAACAGTGAATGACTGGAAACCCTAAGTCTTTGTAAACTTTTATTAAAATT
>NW_006400074.1:716976-723638 GCF_000299155.1 Elephantulus edwardii
AATAATTTTTAAAAAGATATGAACTGGGATCAAGCTTAGAAGTGCTAGTCCAAGGTATAAAGAGACTGCTAAATAAAAACAGAAATACACACTCTAAAGGGGATAAAACTGATGCATGGGACCTTCTGAAGATTAACTCTCTATGTACATCAAAAACTTTTTCCAACAGGGTGAAAAGAAAACCTACAGACTAGGAACAAACATTTGGTAATTCCGTCTCAGACAAGAGTCTTATAACAAAAGTTTACAGAATACTCCTGGTCCTCCACAAGAAAAAGACTAATAACCAAATTACAAAATGGGCAAAAGACATAGAAAGAATTTTAACAGAGGAAAATATTCGAATGGCAAACAGACACATGAAGAAATGCTCCAAATCACGGGCAATAAGAGAAATGTAAATCAAAACCACAATGAAGTACCATCTCACTCCAGTAACAGTGGCAAAGTTTGACAGGGCAGCAAGTAATAGATGCTGGAGAGGATGTGGCAAGAAATGAACTTTTATACACTCTTGGTGGGACTGTAAAATGTTGCAACCATTCTGGAAGGCAGACTGGCGCTTCCTCAAAAAGCTGAACATAGAAATTCCATATGACCCAGCTATTCCACTACTTGGAATATACCCTGAGAATATGAGAACTGAGGCACAAACAGATTTGTACACCAATGTTCATAGCAGCATTATTCACCATCGCAAGAACATGGAAACACCCCAAATGTCCAACCACAAACAAATGGATTGAGAAATTATGGTACATTCACACAATGGAATACTATGCAGCACACAGGTGCAAGAATTTTGCAAATTATTACTTAACTTGTGACGGACTGTGTATGTCCATTATGCTGAATGAAATAACCAAGTCACATAAGGATAAATATTGTATAAAAAATATTGTAGAATGAATATAAGGATCCAGGAGGAGTGGGAGAGGCTGGGAGCAGAGGGATGTGGATGTGCAGGGGGCAGGGGGGATTAATCACTGGGTTGTACAATTTGATGGGGGGTGGTAAGGGAAATGGAAAGAATTTTTTCAAACTAGTGGAAAAATTAAAAAAAATTTAAAAAACAAAACAAAAATAAAAGCTTGTGAATGGCCATCTAAGCTATCACTACTGGTCTTCTCCTGTCCAGAGCAAAGGGGAATGTGTTGTCAGGTACAGTCCAAGCAATCACCACTCACAGCTATACTATGAACAACAGATCTGAACCTTGCCCTATCCTGCAACATCCTCATGATCTTAGAAATGCCCTAAACAATGATTCAGTCACTGTGTCATTCCACTGTATTTAGAGCCTTCATCTTTCTTGGACCCTCCACCTTTCCCAGCCTCATGGGACCTCTCCTGACATCATATCTCAAGGAGAGATCTCTCCTGACAACATACCCCAAGTATGTGAGATGAAGTTTTACCAACTTCCCTCTAGGTTGGACTTCCTCCAAGACAGACTTGTTTGTTCTTTTGGCAATTTGTGGGATATTCAGTACGCTTCTCCAACACTACAATTCAAAGATATCAATTCTTCTTTTATTCTTAATCACTGTCTAACTTTCAGATAAGTAAGAATCAACTGAAAACACCATGGCTTGGATTAGGTGCACCTTTGATCTCAAACTGACATATTTTGTCTTTAGCACTGTTGAGAAAAACAGATTTTCCCATCGTAACATGTATTTTGATTTCTTGGCTGCCGTTACCATGGATGTTGATTGTGGATTCAAGTAAAATGAAATCACTGGTGACTTCATTTTTTCTCCATTTATCATGACACTAACTATGGTCCAATGGTGAGGATTTTAGTCCTTTTGATGTTCGATCTGCAATCCATATTGACGGCTGTGGTTTTTGATCTTCTGCAGCAAGTTCTCTTCATTTTCAGCAAGTAAGATGATGCCATCTGCATAACACAGGTTGTTGATGAGTTTGCCTCCAATCTTGATGCCACATTCTACTTCATATAATCCAGTCAAGTACCTTTCCTCCAGATTTCCATAAAGAATACAAAAGGTCATTTCAAAGAAAGAGTAGGAAGAAAAAGCTGAGATGGATGTTAAAACAGATTCTGAATTATTGCACTAGGACACCGAGAAGCCAAATCAAAGGAAAGGCATCAGGGTGGTAAGGAGCTGAACAGAAAATTTCAAAGAGCAGCTTGGAAAGACAAAAGAAAAATATAATAAAATATGCAAAGAGATGGAGTCAGAAAATCAAAATGGATGAACTCGCTTGGCATTTCTCAAGCTGAAGGAACTGAAGAACAAATTCTTGAGTTGCAATACTTAAAGATGTTATGGGCAGAATACTGAAAGACCCAGGAAGCGTCAAGAGTAGACGGAAGGGGTACACAGAGTCACTGTACCAAAAGAATTTGCTGACCCAGAAGAATTTAATGAAACATCATATGATCCAGAGGTAATGATGATGAAGGAGGAAATTCAAACTACTCTAAAGCAACTGGATAAAAAAAAAAAGTAACAGGAATTGATGAAATACCAACTGACATATTTCAACAAAAAGATGTACTGGAAGTACTCATAAGATTGTGCCAAGAAGTCTGGAGGACAGCTACCTGGCCAAATGACCAGAAGAGATCTATGCTTATTACCATTCCCAAAATAAGGTGATTCTCTCTGTAGCAACAAGATATTTCCATTGGAACCAAGGGTGAGACATACTCTGACTCGAGATTCTCTGGCAAATGAAGGATGCACTGATGTTGACTGAAACTTGCTTAGTGTATGCTGATAACGCTCAATAGAGATTAGTGTTCATACTATAATTCCTTCATTGTTGTTGTTTGAGTACTGTGGAGTCAGAACCGGCACATAGCTGACCCTCTGACGGGCTTTCAGAGACAGCTGATTGCACAGGAAGAGATTGCCCATCCTTCTCTCATGGAGCAGCTGGTGGATTTGAACTGTGTGCCTTTGGGATTGCAGCACAGCTTCTTCTTACTAGGCCACCAGAACTCCCTATTCATTCATTAGCATACAGAATATTTTGAAGATTCACTATGCTTTAATTTTATTTTTATACCTGGAAAGCTGGTAAGGAAAACAAGGTGTTAATTATAATTCACTAGACTTTATTAAGATTAACCTATTTGTATGACCTGTCTCTTTTCTAACTTTATAAGGAATTTTGCCGCACTCATGTCTAGACTAGAATCAACATGGATCCAGCAAGGCTATGCCCTCAGGAGCAGATAGTGTCTAGAGTTTACTAGGATGAAGGCAGACCTTAGGCTCAGTGTCTACACAGCTTAGAATTTAGCTTAAGCATCTGTGTACCTCAAGCAAATCAAGTCTTTCCCTCAACAATTTATGTGGTGTTTTTCAAGTCTGTATGACTGGACTGCTGCCTTGATTTCTTATCTTTTTCTCTACTGAAAGTAGAGTCACTTGTTCAAGACCTTAAGAAGGTCTGGTAAGGAATAAGTGTCTTATCCTAGGGATAAGTGCCTAGGGATCTGACCCAGTTTCCTCTCCTAGTTCCTGGCTATGACCCAGCTCCAAACAAAAAGGTCAACCAAAAACCACAACAGAGCTACTTGCCTGACTTTTAATCATCTTCATTAGCTAGACACTCTTGTGATAAATTCTTGCCTTAGAAACAGAAACCAGTCAAGTTCAAGTCTGCATTCATGCCATTCTCAGGCTACTTTGTCATGTGATGATTGGCCTATGCTGCTGAGGTCTGTGCACTGCTGGTGCAGAAGCTTGTTGAAGCTATGACAATCTGGAGGGGAGAGAGAGAAATTGCATTGAGAGGGAAAAGATTCAGTTGTTAGAGGAATAAATTAATGAAACTTGTACAAAATCCTCTCTTGAGCAGTGGAGTAAGTTAGAAAAACACATTCATTAAGGGATAATGCTAAGTTTGTGCCATCTTAATTGGGTTAAGATGTCTCTTGAGAAAGAGATCTTTTTCTATACATAATCTGATGCCAACACGCCTAACCATATGTCTTAAAAAGAGACTTCAAACACTGACAAAATCAGCTTTTAAATGGGCCAACTTCACTTTATACAAATGAGTTTAAAACCAACAGTTGTTCTGAAGTAACAATTCCCAACTGAGGTCAGAAGAGACCCTTTGCCTTCCTCTTTTCTTGCCCTCCTTTCTGTGTTCCTTCAATGGCTTTACACTTGATCTATTTCTGACCATGTTCTGCCTTCTGGACTTGGCATTTGACTTGGGAATAATCTTGGTATTATTCCTGGGATTAACCTTGGTTCCCAAAGTAAGCTAGATTTGGGTCCTCCAGCCATGATAGGTTGCTTCAGAAAACTTTGTATAAATGCTTTTCCTGACTAAGTACAGTTCAGAAGCACTGATGACCTTAGATTTTGTTCCATATGCTGTATATCTGGTGGTGTAAACTATAGCGAGTTGTGCTGCTAACGCAAAGGTGACACCTCTTTGATGGTTCAGATCCATCAGAGGCTCCTCAGGAGAAACATGGATGATCTCCTCCTGTGTGCTTCGTTGTTGTTAAGTATGTCGAATAGATTGCGACTCATAGTGACCCTATGTACAAGAGCTCCAAACCCTGCTCTATCCTGAGCCCACCTTATTGTCTTGGACACTCCTACCCCCATTACTCTAGTAATTACTGAGTGAGTCAACCCGTCTCACCGAAGGTCTTCTGCTCCTGCGCTGTCCCTCGACCCTCCCAAGCATAATGTCTCTTTCCAAGGACTGGTCCCTCTTTGCACCATGCCCAAAGTACGTTGGATGGGGCTTCAGAATCCTTGCCTCCAAGAAGCAGCCTGGCCTCACCCTCTTCAGGATGAACCTGTTTGTTCTCCTAGCAGTCCTAGAGTATATTCAATACTCTTCACCAGCAACACAGCTCAAAAGCATCAATTCTCCTTCTATCATCCCTAGACTTTGCCCAGCTTTCTGATACATAGCATGTAACTGCAAAGACCTTGGCCTGGATCAGGCGCACTTGGTCTCCAGACTGACATCATTGCTCTTCAGTACTCTGGAGAGGTCCCTGATAGCAGACTTTCCCTATGCAATTTGTCTTTTGATTTCCTGGCAGCTGTTACCAAGACTGTTGATTGTGGAGCCAAGGAAACTAAAGCTGTTGACAATCTCAATCTCTTCACCGTCTAACATGATGCTACCAATAGGCCCAGTGGTGAATATGTTTTTTTTCTTGATGTTGAGCTTCAATCTATATTGAAGGTTGCAGTCCTTGACCCTCTACAGCAAGTGCTTCAGGTCCTCTTCAGTTTCAGCAAGCAAGGTTGTGTCATCTGCATAACGCAGGCTGTTGATGAGTCTTCCTCCAATCCTGATGCCACATTCCTCCTCACAGAGCCCAGCCTCCCCAACAACTCACTCAATGGCCAGCTATTAGTCAACGACAATGAGTTTGAGTTTATGGAGGCCACTGATTAAGACCATCACTTTGTTAATGGAAAGACGAGTCTCTTCACTAACTGGAATCACTGGTCCTGTCTATGACAATCTTGTCTAATAGTTTTCAATGGTTCATTTAAAAACTACAGCAGAACAGGACAAAAATTTTTTCCTATAGGCAGAATGATGTGTTTTGGGTCATGTGACAGGAATGGTAAAAAAGAGGATCATTTATTGGAAAATATGCAAATCACGTACTCATTCATTAAATCTAGACACCAAGGAGTTGTTCCCTTGGCTTCTCCTCTCCATTTATCACCACCAATTGGTCAACAATTCCTGTAAATTGTAATTTTTAATAAACTGTAGCAAGTTGTGCTGCTAATGCAAAGGTGATGCCTCTTTGAAGGTTCAGATCCCTCAGAGGCTCCTCAGGAGAAAGACTGGGCAATCTCTTCCTGTGTGTTTTACAGCTTCCCAAAAACTCACTGGAGGGTCAGCTATTAGTCAATCCCTAGGGCAATGAGTTTAAGGACAATGATTGGTCACTATCTCCTCTGTCCTTGTTTATTTCTGACTCTTAATACTTTTCACTTGATTATGCTAAGTGGTCCCACTACTTTATGTCTGTACCTCCCATCCTAAACCACTCTTCATGAAGCAGTCAGATCTTTCTGGTGTAAAAACCAGGTTAGTTCATTACTCAGTTTGGTTTTTTTTTAACGTACATGCAATACTTTTATTTTAAACATGCCAGGAAAGCCTTTTCAGAGTCTATTAATTGAAAGCAAGCAGCAGTATACAGATCACAAGAAGCAACATGTTAACAAGCTCAGCACATAGCATCCAAAGCAAAGAGGCACGAGACAATGAATATTCATGCAGTATTAAAAAATCATATGAAGTGTACTGCCTGGCAGGGGAGGTGAAGAGAAAAAATGGTCACCTGCACAATCCTCCAGTTCTAATCTCCCAGAGCCGTCAAATGCGGTGCATGACAGCAAGAATGGGTGGGAGGGAGGGAGAGATGGAAAGAGGTGTTTTCCTGCCTATTATTACATTTGTTCAAAATATATTTTCATATGCCTGGCAATATATAAGTATGTAGCTAAGTAGTGAAACATTTATCTATTAAAAAGAAATACTAACATTTGGGAAGATTACTAACATAACTGGGGAGGGGGTTCTCTTCTGCTCTAACGTTGTGATAGTTCTTTAAGGGACTGTTGGGTATTATTACACCGTACATATGTGTCTCACTAACTGTGGCATCACAAAATGGT
>NW_006400074.1:723924-731195 GCF_000299155.1 Elephantulus edwardii
AAACAATACTCAAAACATTCATAGGTCTTTTTTTTTTAAGAGAAGAAATTAAATCAGTTGGAGCAGGCATAAGCTAACTAAAATCTTATGTAGAATGAAAAGGGCTAAGGAGAAGAAGAGAGGAAAAAATACAATTGTAAAGGTATTGGCTCTAAAATATTCTTTAACTATTTTAACAAGATAACCAAGAAAGCCAGCGTCACCAAGCTGAGGATATTTTCTTTCTTAAGTACATTCCTCTGTGAAATTCTGCATATTCGGTAAGTAGTCAGTTAGTATACAGGGACATTAAAATATTCATGACGTGGCTTTGTGCCAGGGAACCGCTGAACCTCCTGCAGGAGATCCGCTTGCTCGATGGCTTTCAGGACATTTTTCTTGGACGTTTCCTGAACTTCCCCTCCCAGAAGAAACTCATCCAAAATAAAATACGCCTTCTCAAAATTAAAGATGATGTCAAGTTCACACACACTGCCAAAGTACTTGTCAAGGAGTTCCACGTAACGATGAATTATTTCCAGGGTAATGAGTTCATTGTCCTGATCCTCAATAGCACAGCAAAAGTACAGACTTGCATATCTCTTGTAAACAATCTTCAGATCTCGCCACTCGAGAAAGCAGCACATTTTAGGCTTCCGAGCCAAGACGGTTTGGACGAGTTCCCTTGTGATCTTTTTTTTTCCTCTTTGTCTGACAGGGGGACATACCATTTCTGCAGTCGCAGCTTCCCCTGACGACTAAAAAGCATCATAAACTGCACTGCGGCAGCGATGGATTCTCGGCTGGGAGCAGCGACTAAGGGGAAACCCCTGTCGCTGCGCTGAGGAGCAGCAGCCGTGTTGCTGAGGGGAGGGGACCGGCCTCATTACTCAGTTTTAACATACATTCTAGCTCTTTATAATTTTAAGAAACAGTTTAAATGCCTTAATCTAAAACATGATCTTCACGATCTGGCATTTACTCAGCTCCCTTACTTTATCTTCTATCACATTTCCTCTTGCATGTTCTTCTACTCCAGCTATTTAAAGAGGATTCTTTTCAGTGTACTTAGCTAATCCCTACTCACCCTTCAAGACAGCAGGTAACCTGAGCAGGATGCCTTTTCTGACTCCTTGAATTTGCATCCATAGCATCCTCTGTGCCCCAGCTTTTAGATCTGAACTTGCTGTGCTATCTTCATGACATTTATTAGTTTGTTGGCCTTCTCAGTTATAGGAGAGAGCCTGACTTTTCATTTGGTCCTAACAGGACTCAGAACCCAAAGACTTCTTTGAAATGATAAAAAACAAAGATATTACTTTAAGGACTAAGGTTTCCTGATTAAGGCAATGATATTTTCAATCTTTTCACATGTATGTAAAAGCTGGACAATGATAAGACGACCTAAAGAGAGCTGATGTATTTGAATTGTGGTGTTGGAAAAGAATACAGAATATGCCATGGACTACCATAAGAATAAACAAGTCTGTCTCAGGAAAAGTGTAGCCAGAATGCTCTTTAGAAATGAGGATAGATTTTTCTCCACTTCTCACTTTCAGAGAATGACCCATCTCTTTCTCTGGGACGTATCTTTGCTAATAAAACAATCTTTACTTTCACCTTAGAGGTGGGGGAAAGAAAAGAGGGTAGTAAGACTTCACCATACCTATTTTGGACCTGTTACCAGGAGGGAGAGAGAGCTATGTTGGCCTAGTGGACAGAAAGTTATGCTACCAAGCCCAAGGTAGGTGATTTTAATCTGCGGTCCTAAGGCCTGGTTCAAATTATTTTTCTGTCAAACATTCTTCTAGGTGGTATAGCACTGGTCTATGCATTACTGTACAGAGGTAACTCGTGGTTGCTGTGATGCCAAACACTGTGACACAGATGTGTCAAATGCAATAATGGTTACCCATGGTGGACAGTGTTTGCCTGGAAGCAGGAGTGGCATCCACTTCTGAAATGGCTTGCCTCGGAAACTCTATGAACAGTTTTCAGGCCTTTAGTTCATAGTGTTGCTATTAGTCGTCTACGACTCAACAGCACCTAACAACTAACACCATCAGGAGGAACCTATACCTGGAGAAGCATATCATATTGGTAAAATAGAGGGTAACAAGACCTTTAATAGGATGAACTGGTATAAAGGCTCTAATAATAATGAATTCAAGCATAATGATTCAAAGGATGGAAAAGACTAGGAAGTATTTTCTTCTGTCATCACTAGGGACCAAAACTAACTTGACAACTGACAACAATAGTATTTGAGTTATAATCTGTATCTCCTAGTTAACAAATTAGCCTTAAATGAAGAGTAATAAACAACTTACAATCATGCATAAGGAAACAATGTAAAACTCCCTCTTATGGAATCCTTAGGATTCTGTTTCATCCTTTCCTTTTCCTTAAACTTATTAAAAAATTGACAATTTCAGGGAATATTCACCACCATGAATGCAATACAAAGGGCGCAGATACAATCAAGGAATACATCATTCCCCTTTAATACAATAATGCTTTTTTTAACAGGTGCCTGTTGAAAGGAGTAAGGATTTAATCAATTTCACTACTGTAGAAAAAAAAATTAACACAAGTGTCTCATTGTAGCCAGTATCGTCATACAATCTAGCTGTGAAGGGAATGTTTATAATACTTCAGAAATTATTCCATTTTTCTCTGCTCTTCCACCTTTCCCAGCATTAGGTCTTTTTCTCAGGACCAGCCACTCCCAATATCATGCCTGAAGTATGAGAGACAAAATTTCATCATCCTTGCTTCTAAGGAGCAGTCTGCCTGCACTTCCTCTAAGATAGATTTCTTTGTTCTTTGGAAGTCCATGGGATACTCCGTATTCTTTACCACAATTTAAAAGCATCTCTGGTATCCTTATTTACTGTCCAACTTTCAGATGCCTAAGTGAAAATAATATGACTTGTATTAGATGCAATATGTATGGTTGAGTGTCAACCAATTCTTTTTTTAATATCCTAATTTTTTAAAAAATATTTCATTGGTTTGTCTACATTGTTTCATTCATGTACATAGTTTGCTTGTTGTTTTTTTATGCCCCCCCCCAAACTCTGCATCCCTGTGACTTCTCCCGTCCGGTATCTACACACCTTACAGGTTATCATTCTGTTTTGGTACAGTGACTCTCTCTATTCATTTTCTTTTAACACTTCCTGATCCTTTAGTATTGCAATTCGAGGCTTGTTCTTCCATCCTTTCAGCTTGAGAAATGCAGAATGTGTTGTTCCCTTTAGGTTTTCTAACTCCAGCTCTTGGCACATTTTGATATGATACTTTGCTTTGCCTTTCAACATCGGGTGTCAGTCCTGAAGAAGGTCCTCTTTCTCTGTACATGTGGAGCAAAGTTTTTGTCTCCTTTAGCATCTGCAGGCCAAATGTCCTATGGGTATCTCCACAAAGTCTCTGTGGCTCTTAATGTATTTCACTCCTGGTGCTTATTTCCTGAGGGTACTGAGGTACTCGCCTCACCTATATCAGTCCACCCTTCCACTATCAATCCCCTTCCTCCTAACTTTCTATGTGAATTTGGCTTGATGGTGCACAGGTGTCCTATAAATAGTCTTACAAGTGCAGAATGAGAATCACATACTGACAATCACCGACAGAGGTAGGAAGGGAAAGGTTCTGAGATTAAACTGTGATGGATGTTTCAGGACAAGTCAGATGTTATTGACAGGTGGAAATAAGTGAGAAGTTAGGAGAACAATTACGGCTTAGAAGTGCTACAGAAAGCAGTAGCATCAAGGAGGTAAAAGCAGGTAACACCATTGCTGCTAGGAGGACTGGGCCTGAAAAGTATCCCACTGATGAAGTGATATAGTATCTCACCAATGAAGTGAGGTGTTTCAATGGCAGAGGGAGGAAGAATGCAGATGAGACAGATTTCACCTCATTGGAGAATGAATGAGAACAAGAAAGGAAATAGATAATTTTGACTATAAAGGAAGATAGAAGAGTATTCCAGTAGCAGGATGAGGAAGGGTTTAGAGGTTTTGTTTTGTTTTAATGATGGGAGAATCTTGAACAGGTAGATATGGAAAGAATAAAAAGTAACAATAAGACAAACAGAAGTAAATGGAAATTTTTACTAATGTATACTCTGTGTATTAACAAGCTAAATATGTGGGCTAGATCAAGCTTACTAAGTAACTAATAGTAACTAGCTCAAAATCATTAGAACAAGGCCAGGGGCTGAGAGAACTGACCATCAGTTGCTCATATGCATGCTCACACTGAAGCCAAAGACAATGAAGCCAAGTCCATGAGGCCTAGGTAAGGCTTAGAGACAAGCCCTCATCTGTCCATTTATCATATCACTTTCATACTCTCTATGGATTTACAGTGATGTGGGAAGCTATGCCACTGGTATTTCAAATACTCAGCATGGCATTTTCAATCACCTCTTAGACATATACAATTTGAACAATGAATAAGGAACACCAAGGAAGAAGCAGTGATTTTGAAGATGGATTGTTTGCAAAGAATTTGAAATATACCATTGACTGCCATTAGCGTAAGTCTCCTCCCATGTGATTAACTGCCTATGAAAATCTGTGGGAGGGTAAGCTCTGGGTCAGCTCTGACTCGATAGCACACAACAAGAGATCTTAGAATAAATACAGCCAAACTGAAGGCTGGCAGTTCTAATCTACCAGGCACCCAGTGAGCTGAAGATGAAGCAGTCTGCATTCACAGAGATTAATAGGCTGGAAACCCCGAGGGGCAACTCTACTCTGTCCTATGAGTCGCAATGACTCAGAATCAACATATACGCTAAGGAACTCTGCTGGCTCAACATTTATTATTAAAAAGTTGATAATTCAAATCCACCCAGAGGCTTTGTAGGATAGACTTGGTCATGTACTTTAATAATGATTGTTGTTGTTAGGTGCCATTGAGGAAACTTATCAAGTTCATGTGTCAGGACTTTGTTAAGTGCCACTGAATACAACCCATAGTGACCCTATGAATAACAGATCCGAACCCTTTCCTATCCTGTGCCATCCTTACACTCTCTGACATACTTGAGCCCATTGCTGCAGTCACTGTGTCAATCCATCTCATTAATGGTCTTCCTTTTCTTTCACTAGTCTTTCCTAGCAGCATGTCCCTTTCCAAGGAAAAGCATCTCTTAGCAACATGCTCAAAGTATGTGATATGAAGCTTTACAATCTTTGCCTCCAAGAAGTATTCTGGGTGCACTTTTTCTAAGACATCTCTGTTTGTTCTTTTGGCAGTCCATGAGATGTTCAGAACTCTTCTCTAACACCAGAGCTCAAAGGTATCAATTCTTCTGTCATCCTTATTCACTGTCTAGCTCTCAGATACATAGCAAGTGAGAAAAAGACCATACTCTAAATCAGAGCACCTTAGTCTTCAAACTGACATCACTGCTCCTCAGTAATTTGGAGAGGTCCAGCCAACGCAATATGTCTTCTGACCTCCTGTAGAACTGCCCAATAGGATTTCCTTCATGGGAACAGATTTCTGAGTCTTTGTTCCTGCATTGCCAGGAAGCACAAGCAGATTCTAACCCAACCTCTTGAGCGCTTAACCACTACCCCACTAGGGCAGCTGAGGTAACTGCATCACCTGGGCAACTTTACTGTCACATGGGATCAGTGTGAGGCTTGACCTGATGGTACTTAACTATGTATACATGGAGAAAAGTACATAGTTAAGTTGAGCAAGCATCCATAGCATATCCCAATTACAAAAAGGATGAGAAAATATAGCTAATACTGGAAAATTTCAAGAGAGAAATTATGTCTACTTATGTTTCTGCAGGTAACATCTAGCAAGTTTAAAGGTAGACTGTTGGTAATTATCTAGTAAAAAAATAGTATGTGAATTCTTTTTGGCCCTGTTTAATAATTTGAAACTAATGGTGGGCTCACAGGTTTAGTCTAGGAAAGCTAAAAATAAGAACACCAGATGTGTAACATCTAGAATGGAGATTATATAGGCTGTGAAGAGTACTGCATGAAGAACAGCAGTAAGACTAGCATTATCTATGTCAAAGGTACAGATTAATGCTAAGTCATACTGCTATAATGTGGGGTTAAGCTATAATTCTGTAAAGACTAATAAATGAAATACAAGATTATGAAGATATTCCTGATAGACTATTGCTGTTGTTGTGTGCCATGGAGTCTGAAATGACACAAAGCTACCCTTCCACAGAGTTTCAGAGGCAGGAGATTGCCCGGCTTCCTGTGGAGCAACTAGTGGATTCAAATTGCAGCAAGTAGTGGATTCAAACTGTGTGCTTTTGGGATTTCAGCACAGCTTATTAGAAAGCTGCAATGACTCACTTTAAAACAGAAATACTCCTGGGCTTATTTTACCTCTGGATATAGCTCAGGAGCCTGTATTATAAACTGTAAGTGTAATGCTCAGAGCACGACCCTATTCTACAAGGAGACGAATGTATTCTCACCTCGTAGTTCCTATCTGCCTCTCCAGCTCTGCTCGACTCCTTGAATACTGGAACTTGGATTTCTGGGATGTTCTTTGCGCTCTGAGTGCCTTTGGTCTTGGCATCTCTGATATTCCCCACCCCTACATCTCCTAAAGAATGCCATTCTAGCTCCACCTGGAGGATGAGCAGTTGAACGTGCCCACCTGTCACCTGATGGTGCCACTGTTATGCTCTATAGCCACTTCTTTACCAACCAAAGCCAAGAGACAGAGAGCAGTGAGAGACATTTTTCTTGTCCTTCAGCTTAGAAAGGACTTGTTAAGGGTGTGTCTCTACACTTACCTTACAGATGTAAGCCTTTTGTTGAATATTGTTTTTAGTCCTGGAGGAGCAAAGCAATGCCCAGTGGTTCTTAAGACCTGGCAATTTGCTCCCAGAAAGATCAAAGCCTAGAAAGCCATGTGGGAAAGTTCTACTATGTTGGTAGGGTTGCTACGAGTCAGAATAATGAGACATGGTTGCACAGTGGTTAAACACACAGGTGATCCATATCTTAGACCATACACAAAAGCCAACTCTAGGTGGATCATGGACCTAGGACTAAAACCACAGACTATAAACTTCATTAAAGAAAAGCTTGGAGGAACTCTAGAAGTCCTAATTCACAACATAAACAGTCTTCCAAGTATCCTGAAAAATCTACAACCAGGAGAAGATAAAATAGATGAATGGGATCTTCTTCTTTTTTTTTCTATAATTATATTTTATTAATTTTCATAAACATTTACAGAGATTTTGGGTTTCCATTCATTCACCGCCGCACCATTCTCTCTACCCTCCT
>NW_006400074.1:733717-740334 GCF_000299155.1 Elephantulus edwardii
TAATTAAAAAAAAGATAAAAAACAAACAAACAAAACCCCATACAGCTGATAATCAGAAGGTTGGTACCTGAAACCTACCAGCTACTCTGACCTAGAAAATCATGGCAGTCTGCTCCTGTAAAGACTATAACCTTAGAAACTATCTATAGTAGATCTACCTTACCAGGTCCCAGGTGTGTGGATCGACCTACCAGCAATGGGTTTACGTTTAGTTTGTGAGGCAGGATAGACTCAAACAACAGGATTGATCATCTGGGGATATTAGGAAAACTACACAGATTCCTGATCTAGCATCACAGAATCAAGAGGGCTGGAATGTAGGCTAGGCAGTAGTGTTTTAACACCTTTCCTAGGTAATTCTGCCACAGCTGGCCTACAGATAAATCTTTTGTTGTTGTTATGGGCCACTGAGTCACTTGTGAGTCATAGAGACCCTATGTACAATAGCTCTGAATCCTGTCCTATCCTAAGCCAATCTCACTGTCTCTGACACACCACCCCCTTTACCCTAGTTAATATGTTAATTCATCTCATCTGGGGTCTTCCTCATCTGTACTGTCCCTCCAACTTTTCAAGCATGATGTCCATTTCCAAGTACCGGTTTCTCATGGCCACATGCCCAAAGTATGTGAGATGGAGCTTCAAAATCCCTGCCTCCAAGGAGCAGCTTGTTTTTACCTTCTCCAGGAGAGACCTGTTTGTTCTCTTGGCAGTCCATGGTATAAATGTTCAATGTTCTTCTCCAGCACCACAACTCAAAGGCATCAATTTTTCTTCTACCATCCTTATTCTTTGTCCAGCTCTCTGATGCATAGCAAGTAATTGTGAAGACCATAGCTGTGAAAACCATAGCTGGATTAGGTGCACCTTGGTCTCAAGGCTGACATTGTGGTTCTTCAATACTTGGAGAGGTTCCTAAAAGCAGATTTTCCCAGTGCATATCATCTTTTGATTTCCTGGTACCAAGAGTGATGATTGTGGAACTAAGCAAGCTGAAGCTGTTAACTATTTCAATCGCTTCTCTGTCTTTCATGATGCTGCAAACTGGATTAGAATCTGTTTTCTTGATGTATTATATAAAATACCATTCCAGTCCTTCTCTGCCTTAAGAGTTAAGTCACTGAGGTCAAGGCCACAGAGGCCATATGTATAAGCTAAAGCAGCACAAACAGATCATGTGACCTTGTTTACCCTCATCAATAAATTGGGAGTGATAACAGCAACTACCTCATAGAATTGAAAATAAAATAATAAATTTTAAAAATCACTTAACTGTATCAGGTATAGAATAAAGATCTAATATGCACACTATTACTATGAGGCTATTGCTATTTCAGGTAAATAGGAAAAGGAAGTGGCAATAGAAAGGAAACCTCTTTGAAGAGTTTGCTGTATTTCTTACTACTCTGTCTTGCACTATTTCGGAACCTCTATCTCCCCTTGGGGCCTCTAATGTTTTGAGCATTCTATCTATAATGCTCTTCTTCTGCTTCTTCACCAGTCCACATTTAACTCATCCATGACTCAGCTCAGACACCATTTTTTTAGGAAGGCTTTCCTCAAGCCCCAGGTTAGCATCTCTCTTCTGTGCTCTGTCTCTGCACTTCCTCTTGTGCTCTATCTTGGAGCAGAGGCACTGCTGAATATTCAGATTCTCATTGCCTCACTAGACTGGTTCTTTGAGGGCTGACTCTGTCTTACCAACCACTCTGGTTTTCCTTCACCTACTCTCATCAGCACAGCTGAGCAAAGCAGGACCTATCTCAGAAAAAAGAACCAGGCTGTTCCAGAAAAGCCTGGGGATTTTTTACTAAGATTAATTGTACATAAGTCTTTGGGTGCCCTAAGTTTGCATCCATGGGCTGGTTCTCTGTCACGGTGCTGAGTGAGAACTATGAGTCAAAGAGAGGTAATAGTAAAATTAAAAACAAAAACAAATGAAAATCCAACTCAGTGCTGTCGAGTTGGTTCTAACCAACTCAAACCACATAGCAGCTCAAACCACAAGGGTTCTGAAACTGTAAATCTAATAGGAAGAGGATGCACGTCTTTCTCCCTTGGAGCAGTCTTTAGATTCCAACCCCTGACATTTTGGTTAGCAGTGCAATATGCTACACACTATTACACTACAGTAGCATTTCTATGATAGTCAAACTTGAAACAATGAATTCAGATGATTCTCAAGACTCCAGACCAAACTGTGCAACCCTATGGTTTTACCCCTACCCACCCTCACCCCTCTGCTCCCAACCCTTCCCACCTTCGTTTCCCATACATGTTTTACTAGTTACCCTTTTATTTTTAAAATAATGGTGGTGGTCGTGGGGAAATAAATGGGAAGGATCTGGGCTAAAAGACAGGGTAGTGATGGGCAAGGTCTAATAGGGATTGATTTCATAAAACATAATGCACGAGAATGATTGCATGAAACACAGTATGGATGAGGAATAACATGAAACACAATGTATATACACTTTGTAAGCAAATCAATTAAAAAAATAATTCAGGCCAAAGAACTCCTATTAAATGACCAATTCAAAATAAACAAAGAAAACATTAAAAAAAAAGGTAATTCAATGGGAATTTCTGTTTTAATAAATCAGAGATTTAGGAGATTCATGAACTTGATTTTACTAGCTGTTAAAAAAAAAAAGAGAACATAACTAAGCCAAGTCTATTGGGACTTACAGTGATCTTGCAGGACTTCAGGGGGTTTACATTTCAAGGAAGCCGACTTTGTCTTGAGGAGCAGTTGATAAATTTGCACTGCCAACATTCCAGCTACAAGACAAATAGCTTAACCCTAGCACCATTAGGGCTCCTTGATGAAAGAAAACAAAAATATACTATTTATTTTTAAAGACAATATTTATAAATAAAAAAATAACATTCATTTTGACAGCTAAACTTTCCAGTCACTCAGGCTCATGATATAGCTGAAACATGGGGCCTAGGAAATGGATAAGGAGTGCCAGTGGCAAGGAGCGTAACAAGACATGCTGGTAACCAAGAGCAGCACGAATCCACTAGCTTCTCTGCAGGAAGAAGATGGGCAGTCACTTCTGTAAAGATTTACAACCTTGGCAACTTGAGGAGGGTTCTAAATCAACCTGACAGCAGTAAGGGTTGAATAAGAGGGACATCACCCTGATTTAAATATCTATTAGGGCTTAACATATTAAATGACATCATGGATGATTCCCAGATCTTACCTTTACATCAAGAAAATTATATAGAACAGCACTGAGGGTTTAACAACAGACTCTAAACTTAATCTTGGTTTATATGATTTCCAAATATGCCTATTCTCTTTAGAATAAGAATTCTCTCTAGGTGGAAAATTCCCAGTTTCTGTTCTTCACAATAAGTACTAAGGAGAAGCTGCCTAGGATTAGGATAAGTCTCTACAAAACATTCGGGACTTTTATTCTTTCTAGAGTCAAGAGATCTGGTGGTGTAGTCTGTAGGAGGTTGTGCTGCTAAAGGCCACACCACTCAGAGGGAGAAATATGCACAGTCTCCTCCTGTGGAAACAGTCTTAAGAATCAGTTGTTATTTTGACAGCAATTAAGTTAAAGTATACGGGCTATGATACTATTCAGAGTCTTAGGATAACGCTTAAGGACCTTAAGCTTGAAAATTCTCCTTTACTTGCTGGGCTTGTTAAACTCCAGAAATTTTAAAAACATTTTCTTCAATTGCAGAACAAATTATGCTGAGTGGCATAAGTCAGTCACAAAAAGACTATTATAAGACCACTATTATTAAACTGAGGAAAACCTGAAACGCTTGCTGCAAAAGGTCAAAGACTGCAGCCCTCACTATGGATTGACTCAATATCAAGAAAACAAAGATTCTCACCACTGGGCTGATTGGCAGCATCATGATGAATTGTGAAGAGACTGAGATTGTCAACAGTTTTAGTTTGCTTGGCTCCACAATCAACACTCTTGGCACCAGCAGCCAGGAAATTAAAAGATGAATTGCACTGGGAAAGTCTGCTGTTAGAGATCTCTCCAAAGTACTGAAGAGCAATGATGCCAGTCTGGAAACTAAGGTGCGCCTGATCCAGGCCATGATCTTTGCAATCACTTGCTATACATCAGAGAGCTAGACAATGACTAGGGATGATAGATGGAGAATTGATACCTTTGACGTGTGGTGTTGGAGATGAGTATTAAATATACCATGGACTGCTAAAAGAATAAACAATTCACCCTGAAGAAGGTGAAACAAAGCTGCTCCTTAAAGGCAAGGATTCTGAAGCTTCGTCTGACATACTTTGGACATGATGCAAGGATAGACCAGTCCTTGGAGAGGGACATCATGCTTGGGAAGGTGGAGGGACAGCATAAGAGAGGAAGACCTTTGATAAGATGGATTGATTCAGCAACTAGGGTAAAGGGGGTAGGTGTGTCAGAGATAATAAGATTGACACAGCATAGAGCCGGGTTTGGGGTTGTTGTACATAGGGTCATTATGAGTCATAGGCAACTTGGTGACACATAACAACAATTATTGAGAGATAAGGAAAAGTTTATACAGAGACCCAGTGTTGGAAGGGGTGAGTGGGATGGGTAAGGAGGAATAGAGGAGTAAAAATCAATAAATTAAGTTGGGTGAAGGGACAGGCAAGACATAATGAAGGGATGATGGTTGCTTTTGTTAGGTGCTATTGAGTCGAGAATGACTCATAAGGACTCTAGGAATAGCTGATCTGAACCCTGACCTATCCTGTGTCATCTTCATCATCTCTGACACATTTAATCCCATTGCTGAATTCATCAGGTCAATTAATCTCATTGGAGTCTTCCTCTCCTTCACTTACCCTCATCTTTCCAAGCATGATATCCCTTTTCAAGGAAGAGCCTCACTTAGCTACATGTCTAAAGTAAGAAAGATGAAGCTTCAACATATTTATCTACAAGCACCACTCTGCCTGTACTTTTCCCAAGACATATCTGTTTGCTGTTTTGGCAGTCCATAGGATATTATGTACTATTTGCCAGCATCACAACTCAAAGGCATCAAGTCTTTTTCTTCTGTCATTCTTCTCTATTGTCCAGCTCTCTGATGCATAGTATGTGACTGAGAAGGTCATTGCCCAAATCAAGAGCATCTTGGTCTTCAAAACTACATAATCATTCTTTGGCATTTTGGAGACAGAAGTCTTGCAAAATGCAATATGTCTCCTGATTTCCTATCTGCTGATACCAAGGAAATTGTCTGTTAATCCAAATAAGATTAAATCACTGCAAAGAAAATACAGAGCCTGAACTAAGAAAAACAATACCCTTCACAATAGCGAATCACAAGATTAAATACTTGGGAGTAAATCTAACCAGCAGTACAAAGGATCTCTTTAAAGAAAAGTATAAAACATTACTACAAGAAACAAAAAGAGACCTGGAAAAGTGGAAGAATATCCCTTGCTCATGGATAGGAAGACTCAATATTGTGAAAATGGCAATACTACCAGAGGCAATTTACACATTCAATGCAATTCCAATAAAAATACTAATCCCATTCTTCAAGGAGATGGAAAAGGTAATCTCCAGTTTCATTTGGAATGGAAAGAAGCCCCAAATAAGCAAAGCACTCCTTAAAAATAGAAAAAAGGTAGGAGGCATCTCACTGCCTGATTTCAAATCCTACTACACTGCTGTGGTGGTTAAGACAGCATGGTACTGGTACAATGAGACACATAGATCAATGGAATAGAATTAAGAACCCGGAAATCAGCCCATCTACATATGGTGAACTGATTTTTGACAAGGAAATTAAATCAGTTAAGTGGGGAAATGACAGCTTTTTAACAAATGGTGCTGGCAAAATTGGAAAAAATATCTGCAGAAGACGCAAGCAAGATCCACACCTCACTTAATATACAAAAACCAACTCAAGGTGGATCATGGATCTAGGACTAAAACCAAGGACTACAAACTTCATTAAAGAAAAGCTTGGAAGAATTCTAGTAGTCCTAATCCACAACATAAACAGTCTTCCAAATATCCTGAAAAATCTACAACTAGGAGAAGATAAAATAGATGAATGGGACCTTCTAAGAATCAAATCCCTATGCACATCCAAAAACTTCTCCAACAGGATAAAAAGGGAAGCCACAAACTGGGAAAAAGTATTTGGTAATGACTTTCAGATAAGGGACTTATATCTAGAATTTATAAAATACTTGAGCAGCACAACAAGATAAAGGTAAACAATCCAGTTGAAAAATGGGCACAGAATATGAACAGACACTTCACCAAAGAAGACATTCAGATGGCCAACAAACACATGGAGAAATGTTCAAAATCCCTAGCTCTAAGAGAGATACAAATCAAAAGAAACTATGAGATATCATTTCACCCCAGTCAGAATAGCAAGCCACAAATGCTGGCGAGGTTGTGGAGAAACTGGAACCCTTATTCACTGTTGATGGGAGTGTAAAATGTTGCAACCACTGTGGAAGGCGGTATGACGCTTTCTCAAAAAGTTGCAAATAGAGATACCATTTGACCCAGCAATTCCACTACTGGGAATACATACCAAAGAGACCATAACTGACACCAAAGCAGATATATGCACACCCATGTTTATCGCAGCTCTGTTCACAATAG
>NW_006400074.1:740434-740965 GCF_000299155.1 Elephantulus edwardii
AAGGCATTCAGATGGCCAGCAAGCTCAAGAAGAAATATTCTAAATCCCTAGCTCTAAGAGAGATGCAAATCAAAACAACTCTGAGATATCATCTCACCCCAGTAAGAATAGCAAAATTTAACAAAACAGCAAGCAACAAATGCTGGTGAAGTTGTGGAGAAACTGGAACCCTTATTCACTGTTGATGGAAGTGTAAAATGGTGCAACCACTATGGACAGCAGTGTGGTGCTTTCTCAAAAAGTTGCAAATAGAAATACCATTTGACCCAGCAATTCCACTGCTTGGAATAAATACACCCCCAAGAGACCATAACTGACAACCAATCAGATATATGCACACTCATGTTTATTGCAGCTTTGTTCATGACTGCAAGGAGTTGGAAACAACCTAAGTACCCCTCAACAAAGTAATGGATAGAGAAGCTGTGGTATATTTACACAACAGAATACTATGCTGCATTGAAAAACAAGGAACTCATGCAATATTATTCAAAATGGGTAACCCTGGAGGACATTATGCTGAGTGAAATA
>NW_006400074.1:742587-776182 GCF_000299155.1 Elephantulus edwardii
TGGAAGGTACTTGGGGTGGCAGGAGGGGTGTGGGGGGATTGTGTCACAGGGAGGGAGTGTTTCTTTTACTTCTGAAAGAGAGGAGTAAACTGGGGAGGGGGAGGGCTGGGCGGGGAGAGAAGTGCAGCAATGAATGAAGGGAAATCCAAAATCTCTGTAAATGCTCATTAAAATTATTTAAAAAAAAGAAAAAAAGATTAAATCACTGATAGCTTCGGTCCTTTCTTCATTTATCATAATGGTGACTGCTGGGAAGTGCCTTGTTTTCTTGATGCTGAGATGTAATCCACACTGAAGACTATATCCCTGATTTTCTGCAACAAGTGTTTCATATCCTCCTCACTTTCAGCAAGCAATGTTGTGTCATCTGCATAATGCAAGGTGCTAATATGCCTTCCTCCAATCCTGATGCTACACTTTTCAGAGTCCAGTTTCACAAATTATTTGCTCAGCATGCTTAAAGATTGACTAGCTATGGAGAAAGGATACAACCCTGATTCACACCTTTCCTCATTTTAAAGCATGCAGTATTCCTTTGCTCTGTTTGGACAAAAGCTTCTTGATTTCTCATGAACACAATTAAGTGTTCTGGGATTCCCATTCTACTCAATGTTAGCCATAATTTGTTATATCCACACAGTGAAATGCTTTTGCAAACTCAATAAAATACAAATTGATATTCTTCTGGTATCTTCTGCTCTCAGTCAGGACACATAATATGCAGACATGGCAATTAATGTAATACAATAAAATGTCTATTAATGGTTGAGTGAAAAAGCAAATAATATTATCTCAAAAGAAACTTTATAAAAGTTCTCTTAATTCTTGATCCTTCTTTATAGTGTGTTAGAGTTGTGCTGCTGTCAGAGTAGTCTGAATCTATCAGATACTACGCTGGAGAAAAACGGGCCCTTTCTCATAAGATTTTTCAGTTTCTTACACATCGAACATTGGGTCACTGTGAGGAAGAATTGACAAGACAGCAGTGCGTATGGCTTTTGGCTTTTTAGTGGGAAGTCTTAAGAGCTCTTATGGCTCTATGGTTAAGGCATTTGGTTGCTAAACAAAAAGCCAGTGGTCAGTATGCCCTAGCTGCTCTATGAGAGAAAGCTTAGGCAGTTCTACCCTTTCTTATCATTATGAATCAGGATCAGTTCAAAAGCAGTGGATCTGGTGAATAGTCTAGACTGAAGTTTGCTCACTGTATGTCCTTTTGGATTACCTCTGGCTACATCAAAAGTCCTGAACTGAAGAGAATCGTCAATTTAAAGTCTAAGGTACATCCTGAGTCAAGTCATCATCTTTCCAATCACCTTCTATGCATCTGAGAGCTGGACAATGAGTAAAGATGACAGAAGAAGAATTGATGCTTTTGCAGTGTGGTATTGAAGGAGAGTGTAGAGTATTGCATGGACTGCCAAAAGCACACACACAGGTAAGTCTTCATGAAGTACAAACAGAATGCTCTTTGAAGCCCAGGATGGTGAAGTTTCATCTCACAGACTTTGTGGACATGTTGTTAGAGGAGAGGTTATTCTTTGGAGAAAGTTGTCATGCTTGGAAAAATGGAGGGTCAGCAAAGTAGAGGAAGACCCTCAATGAGATGGAATGATACAGTGTCTACAGCAATAGGCTCAAATGTATTGGGGATGATAAAGATAAGATAGGGTTCAGATTTGTTTTTCACAGGGTCACTACGAGTTATCCACAACTTAACAACAACAAGAAGAAGAAGTGGCTATTTTATCAATGTTGTTATTAGGTAGTGAGTTGAGTATGTATCAAAATCACTGTATCAATAGCAGACACTGTGTCAATCCATCTTGTTGAGGGTCTTCCTTTCTATTGTTGACCCTCCACCTTTGTAAGCATGATGTACCTTTCTAAGGAATATCTTAACAACAGCCTCAAAGTATTTGAGATTAAACTTTTCCATCCTTGCCTCTAAGGAGTACTCTGGCTACACTTTCTCTTCAACACCAACACCAACAACTCAAAAGCATAGATTCTTTTCCTGCCATCCTATTCTTCATTCAGTTCTCAGATGCATAGCAAGTGACTGAAAGACTACTGCCTGAATCAGGCACATCTCCGTCTTTAAAGTAATACCATTGTTCTTTGGTGAGCAATGTACTTTGGAGAGGTCCCTGATGGCAGACCTGCCCAATGTCTTCTGATCTCCTGACGGCTGGTACCAAAGGTGTTGATTGTGGATCAAAGTAAGATGAAATCATTGACAATTTCAGTCTTTTCTCCATTTATCATGATGTTGTCTACTGATCCAGTGGTGAGGATTTTTGTCTTCTTGATGTTGAGATGTAATTCCTGTTGAAGGATCTTCTGCAGCAAGTATTTCACATCCTCTTCCCTTTCTGCAATGAAGGCTGATCTTCTATGAGCTAATTAGCATCTCTGAAGTAATCCTTACTATAAATTTTATTCCTGAGGTACTACTGTCCCTTTCCCTCACCAAGTGTCCTTGAACATCTGTTTTCTGGTATTTCATATTTACAGTGTATTTCTACTCTCATGGGGGGGGGGCAAAGAATTTTATGTCTATGAAGAATTTTAATTCTGTGTAGCAGCTGGCTGATTTCCCAACCAAAACTATGTTAGAAGAATTATAAAAACTGACCTAAAATAATAAGATTACATTTTTCTGTTGTCACTATCATATGAAAGTGGAAAATGAGTGTTGGTGCCTAGTTTGACTTATAGCAGAGCTTATGCAGCACACACAAAGCTCCTCTGAGGGCACCACAGGTGAAGCATCTCAAAGAAACATGCAGGGATCTGCCACAGCAGTTGATCACATCTGAATATTGAGGCATTCTGGGCAGTATAAAGACGGGTCATTTCCTCTTGTGCAGTTTATAGTATCAGAAAACATGATCAAAGATCAGCTGGTTGCAACTCCATGGTAATGAACTTTATTATAATGGGCCAAAAAACAAAGAATTGTTTTAAGTATATGGCTCTAAATGAAAACCACAGGAGTAGTTCTTACTTCAGACACTAATCTATCCAGGGTAAGCAGCTATGGAGATTTACTTCATGATGGGTAATGCTTCACTTAGTAAAGCCAGAAGTGCTTTAATTGGTTAAATAAATGATGATACAGATATCCAGTTAAATAGTGCTTTAAACAAAGAGCACAGTGAACAAAATCTGCTAATTCTGTGTAAGGATCAATATGATTGCAATTCCCTAAATGTGCAATAGATCCATTCTCATCTTCTCACTTTTCTATGCTCATCACCAGCCACTCACTAACACTCTCTCTCATTCCTGGACACTGAGATTGAGTCAGAGTTCACACACTGGAAAGGGCATCTTCCTTTGGACTGTCAAATATGCAGATGCTAGGCCCTGATACATAAACCAAGAAGCAGCTGTCTAAACAAACAAGAGAATGCTGCATGGTTTAAAATCAAGAAAGGAGTGTTTCAATATGCTATCTTTTCTTTAATACCATTCAATCTGTATGTTGTGCAAATAACTCAAGAAGATGGACTGTATGAAGAAAAATGCAGCATCAGGATTGAAGGAAGACTCATCAACAACCTGCATTATGCAGACAATACAACCTTGACTGCAGAAGATCAAAGATTACAGATTTTAGTATTGATTATATTTCAGTATTAAGAAAACAAAAGTCCTCACTAACAGGCCAAGAGGCAACATCATGATAGATGGAGAAAAGACTGAAGTTGTTAATGACTTAATTTCATTTGGACCCACAATCAACAATCATGAGAACTGCAGATAAGAAATCAAAAGATCTGTTCATATGGAAAATCTGCTATCAAGGATCTATTCAAAGTGCTAAAGAGCAAAGATGTCAGTTTAAAGACTAATCTGTGCTTGATCCAAGCCATGGTCTTTTCAATGACTTCCTATGCATCTTAAAATGGGATAATGAATAAAGAGGACAGAAGAAGAACTGATGCCTTTGAATCATTGGCATTGGAAAGAGTACTGAATATTCCACAGACTGACAAAACAAAACAAAACAAAACAAAAAGCTTATCTTTGAGGAAATGCAATCAAGTATTCCTCAGAGGCAAGGATAGTGAAACTTCATCTCACATATTTTTGACATATTTTCAGGAGAGATCTGTTGTTGGAAAAGGCATCATGCCAGGAAAGGAGGAGGGTAAGAGAAAGAGGAAAACTCTCTACAAGACAGATTGATATAGTGACTGTAACAATGAGCTCGGGCATATGAGCAATGGTGAGCATGGAGCAGGATAGGGCAAGGTTCAGACCTGCAGCTCACAGAGTCACTATGAGCTGAAGTCGACTTAATGGCATCTAACAACAGATGACACAACCCTGCTTGCTGAAACTGAGGAGGACCTCATGCACTTGCTACAGAGGGTCAAGGACTGCAGCCTTCAGTATGGACTGAGACTCAACGTCAAGAAGACAAAGATTCTCACCACTGGACCAACTGGTAGCATCAGGATGGATGGTGAAGAGATTGAGATTGTTCACAGCTTCAGTTTGCTTGGCTCCACAGTCAACACTCTTGGCACCAGCAGTCAGGAAATCAAAAAGCGTACTGCGATGGGCAAGTCTGCAGTTAGGGACCTCTCTAAAGTACTCAAGAGCAACCGTGTTTCTCTGGAGACTAAGGTGTGCCTGATACAGGCCATGGTCTTTGCAATCACTTGTTATGCATCAGAGAGTTGGACAATGACTAGGGAGGACAGAAGGAGAATTGATGCCTTTGAGCTGTGGTGCTGGAGAAGAGATTCATCCTGGAGAAGATTAAACCAAGCAACTCCTTGGAGGCAAAGATTCTGGGGCTTCATCTGACATACTTTGGGCATGTTGCAAGGAGGGACAGGTCCTTGGAGAGGGACATCATGCTTGGGAAGGTGGAGGGACGGCACAAGAAGGAAAGACCCTCTATGAGATGGATTGATTCAGTGACTGGGGTAATCGGGATGGGTGTGTCAGAGGCAGTGCGACTGGCACAGAATAGAGCAGGGTTTAGGTCTGTTGTACATAGGGTCGCTATGAGTCGCAAATGACTCGACGGCACATAACAACAACAACAACAACAACAATAATTCTTTCTGGGTTTCATTGTCTCTGTGAGTTTATTAACTTGCTGGAATGAGTCACAGATTTTAAAAAATAACTTAAAAGGTAACAAATGAAGAGAGAAATAGGTGGGATCGGTGATAGAAGACAGAGCTTCTAACTTAAAAAGGGATGCATTATCCTCTAGTCACCGAGAAGGAAGCTCCTCTGAGCCTTATGGCTCATGATATTATCAGTGTCACCACGTGGCCATGATACATTACATCATGTCCTGCAAGACTGAGTCAACACTTGAGTCCCAGTTAGGCCTTCTTGTTCTGGCTATTCCCTACACATTAGTCGTGCGTTTTGGTGTGATGCAGAACAACTTAAAGGTAAAACTGGTAATTCCACATCTCACTAATAGGATACAATTAAAAAACATTGTACATTAAAAAAATTTTTATTGGTTTTCATATAATTCCTTTACATTGTGTTTTATTCATATACATTGTGTTTTACACAATCTTTGATTTACATTGTGTTTCATACAGTAATTCATATATATTTTGTTATTTTTAACTGATTTGCTGACAAAATTTATACACATTGTGTTTCATACTATTCTCCATTCACACTGTGTTTCATACAATCATTCTCATGCATTATGTTTTATAAAATCAATCATCATTGGATATTGCCTATCTATGAGCTGCTAAAATCATAATTCAAATCAAAATTAATTCAAAATCATAACTGCGAATGAACTCTACCAGTTTGGGTAAACCAAATAATAAATAACAAATTGATGAACCAACCATGGGGAGGTGGGGGTAAAGAAAAGAAGGAAGAGAAAAAAGAAATGGATTGCTTTGTGGTCACTTCATCACATGATTAAGGTTAGTCTGCTGGAGACTGATGCAACAAACCACCAAGACTATGGCACTCAGTGACCGGAAACTGAAATCACCTCATGACTCAATGTCTACTCAAACAACTGATAGTCATATAAGGTGACTGAAAGAACAGAGGGAGGAATGCACTCCTTAGAACAATTAACCTTACAAGAGCAAAAGCTGTTTTTGTACAGGAATAAAGCTTAGAAGGTAGAAATAGTGTTGGTAGGTGCCATCAAGCTGACTGACTAATCCCTACCCTCCGAACTGAACCTTGCTCTTTCTTGTACTATGCTCATGAATTCTGTCTTGCTCAAGCCCACTGCTCTAATCACTGTCAATTCATCCCTTAAGGGTCTTTCTTTTTCTGACCATATACACCTTGCCCAGCATGATTTCCTTTTCCAAGAATTGGTGCTTCCTGATAACATGCTCAAAGTTTGTGAGAGGAAGTTTCACCATCTTTGCCTTGAAGGAGGACCCTAGTTATGCTCCCCCCAAGATAGTTCTTTTGACAGCCCGCAGGATATTAAATACTCTTTGCCAACACCTCAATTCAAAGGCCTTGAGATTGATCCTTTGTTGGCTTTCCTTAATCACTGTTGAACTTTCAGATGCATAGACAACAACTGAAAAAGACCAGGATTAGGCACACTTTAGTCTTTACAATATTTGCTCTTTAATACTTTCAAGAAGAGATCCTTAACACTAGATTTGATAATGCAAACTAGATTTGATTTCTTAGCTGCTGCTACCAATGGTGTTAATTGTGGATTCAAGTAAAATGAAATAGTGGATAACATCAATCTTTTCTCCATCTATTTTCTTCAGCTTCAGTTTAAATTTGCACATGAATAACTGATACATCTGGCTTGGTTTTGACTGCTGATTATGGGAAGCCAAATTTCATACCAAATATTATATGAAAATGTTTGTTCAGGAATTGAAGGAATTACAAATTTATAAGTTAGGATTTCTCTAGTGACAGATCACAGAGAAGGAGCTGTTCCCTGCAGACAAGAGACAGCTAGGGACCCCTACAGAGGGAGTGTTACTACATGAGAAATATTTCCTGAGCTAAAGAATTAGGTTGACAATAGAGAAAAATTCGGCTTTATTTACAAGGAATTCCTTTTATGATTTGCTTCCCCTGATTATCAATAAATACACAGAGAGGCATGGCTTGAGGCCCTTCAGTCAAGAACTGCTGGCCCCTGTCTTTACTCTGTTTGCCTCATTAAGAATGATAAAAATGTTTTACCCTTAGTCTGAGTCTGCAACAGCTGACAATGAACTTCTCCAATGATTCTTTCCATAGAAGTAGAGCCTAATATCTATGCAGTCTATAAAGTGAGGTTCATGTGTTTTATAAAAAAAAGGCATTTGCAATGAATCAATCATTGATTGTACAGAATTGAGTCATTCTATCTCCAGTCTTCATTCTGTCACCAAATCTGTAATTTCCAACTACCAGTCCTTCTCCTTTGTTTCTGACTTTTCCATTCCAGTCACCAATTACTAATGAATAATGGTTGTATGTTCAGTCAATTTCAGGTTATAGAAGGTGAGATCACTCATTTTCCTCTTCTTTGGCTTTAGTTGTTGGTGTGTATATTTGAATAACAGCTGTATTAACAGGTTTTTCCTGTATGCACAAGGATAGTTTCCTATCACTCACAGCATTTTACTTTAGTGTAAATCTTGAAGTGGTCCTTTTGACTATAAATGTAAATGCATTCTTTATTCCTGGCCTAAGAGATCACATTATGATTCATTCAAAGAGGCAAAGGGGGACTGGAAAAACCCACTAGGACAACAGAGAACAGTAGACAAATGGGGTTGTGGTGAAGGAACAGAAAAGTGTAATGGGATCTTATTTGAGAGAGGGTGATAAAAGGTATTGAGCAATAGTAAATAGTTATATAAAACACAATATATATGAATTATTACATAAAATACAATGTCTAAAAATGAAACCATTGCATTAGACCAGATGAAAGAAAGAACTGTTTAAAAAGAATATATGATTAAGCATTATATGCAGGACAACAGCCTAGACTAAGAGGTACATCATTGCAAAGAGGACTGGGGGGAGGTTTTTTTGGTTATTGTACCACAATTGTTGTATGCTTATGGACATTTAGACTGTTTCCATTTTTTTTCATTTTTTGCTATTATGAATGATGCTATGCTGACTGTACATGTACATATCTTTGACCTTCAGGTCTCATTTCCTTAGGAAATAGTAGAATTATGCAACAACGAATGATTATGAAAAATAAAGGTTAACTAGGGGAGGGGGAAGGAAGGGAGGGAGGGTAAAATGTGTAACAATGAATAAAAATCTAACTTCTCTGAAAATATTCATTAAAATAATAATAAAAATAAAATATTTTTTAAAAAAGAAACAATGCATATGAATGAAAACCATTTCGGTTTTTGTTGTGTTTTTTTTTTTTTATCACTGGTTTAATGTTTTTGTTGTTTTTAATAATTTTAATGAACATTTATAGAGATTTTGGATTTCCATTTATTCTCTGCTGGACTTCTCTCCCCGCCCAGCCCTCCCCCCGCCATTTTGTTGTTTGTTTTTTTTTTTAAAAAGAAATGGTTCTCTAACTCCAGTCATTGGATACTGTACTATAATAGTTTGTCTTCTGTAGCCATTGTTTGAAATCTTCAACTCTTTACTTTTAACCTTCCTTTAGCTTTAGCATCTCTACATTCTGAAACACTGTAGGTAGTATGATCCACTTGTGATTAATAATGATGAAAATGACTACATCCCCCTTCACTTATGCTCAAGATGTAGATTTTTTTTTCTGTAGATGTAGATTTTTATGCATTTCACTAACCATTTCTAGTTTTCCTAGGTTCTTATTTAAAATATTTCATGTTCTAAAGATTATTAAATGTTTGCAATTGTTTCTTCTCATGTTGAGGCTTAGCATATTATCAAATGAAAGGCTTCATTTTGTGTAAGTTTTACTCCTTTCTCCTCATTAAGGTAGATTTACTTTAACAAAGAAGAAAACACCAAAATGGATGTCAGAAGAGACTCTGAATATTGCACTAGAATGCCAAGAAGCCAAAGCAAAGGGAAGAAATCAAGAGGTTAAGGAGCTGAATAGAAGATTTCAAAGGGCAGCTCAGGAAAACAAGGCAAAACATTATAATGAAATGCGCAGGGAGCTGAGCTGTGAAAACCAAAAAGACGGAACTCACGTGGCATTTCTTAAGCTAAAGGAAAAGAAGAACAAATTCAAGCTGTGAGCTGCAATGCTTAAGGACTATGGGCAGAATACTGAATGATTCAGGAAGCATTAAGAGAAGATGGAAGGAGTATACAGAGTCATTGTACCAAAAGGAATTGACTGACATAGAAGAATTTGACAAAACAACATATGATCAAGAGGCAATGGTGAAGGAGGAAGTGCAGACTGCTCCGAAGGACTTGCAAAAAATAAATCCCCAAGAATTGATGGACTACCAATTGACATATTTGAGCAAATGGGTGCTTCCCTGGATGTACTTACCAAGTTCAAGAAATCTGGAGGAACTACCTGGCCAACTGACTGGAAGAGATCCATATTTATTCCCATTCCAAAAAAAAAAAAAAAAGGTGACCCAACAGAGTGTGGAAATTATTAAACAATATCACTAGCACTAGCAAAATCCTGTTAAAGATCATCCAGAAACGACTGTAACAGTACCTTGACAGAGAACTACCAGAAATACAAACTGTGTTCAGAAGAGGTTGTGGCACGAGAGACAGTATTGCCAATGTCAGACGGATCTTGGCAGAAAGCAAGGAGTACCAGAGGAATGTCTATCTGTGTTTCATTGACCATGCAAAGACATTTGACTATGTGGGTCACAACAAATTGAGGCTAACCTTGAGGAAAATGGGAATCCCAGAACACTTGATTGTGCTTATGTGAAACCTATGCTTGGATCAGGGGGCATTCCTCAGAACAGAGCAGGGAAACACTGTATAGTTCAAAATCAGGAAATGAGTGTGTCAGGGATGCATCCTGTCTCCACACCTTTTCAAACTATATGCAGAATAGATCGTTCAGGAAGCAGGAGTTTATGAGGAAGAGTGTGGCATCAGGACTGGAGGTAGACTCATCAACAACCTATGTTATGCAGATGACACAACCTTGCTTGCTGAAATGAAGAAGACCTGAAACACTTGCTGCAGAAGGTCAAAGACTGTAATCTTCAATATGGATTGAATCTTAACATTAAGAAGACAAAGATTCTCACCACTGGGCCAACTGGCAGCACCATGACATATGGAGAAGAGATTGAGGTTGTTAACAATTACATCTTGCTCAGCTCCACAGTCAAGATTCTTAACACCAGCAGTCAGGAAATCAAGACGAATTGCATTTGGAAAATTTGCTGTCAGGAACCTCTCCAGAGTACTGAAAAGCAATGATGTCAGTCTAGAGACTATAGTATGCTTAATCCTGGCCATGGGCTTCGCAATTACTTGCTATGTATCAGAAAGCTGGACAATGACTAAGGATGACAGAAGAAGAAATGATGCCTTCGAACTGTGGTGCTGGAGAAGAGTCTTGAACTACCAAGAGTCATGTACTGCCAAGCAAACAAATATGTCTGTCTTGGAGAGGTTGAAACCAAGTTTTTCCTTGGAGGCTAGGATTATGAAGCTTTGTCTCACATACTCTGTGCACATGGACAGGAGAGACCTGTCCTTGAAGAAGGACATCATGCTTGGAAGGGTAAAGGGACAGCACAGGAGAGAAAGACGCTCGATGAGATGGATTGATACAGTGATTGGAGCAATGGGAGTTGGTGTGTCGGAATTAGTGAGACCGGCTAAGGACAGGGCAGGATTCGGAGAGACTGTAAACAGGGTTGCTAGGAGTCACAGGCAACTTGATGACACATAACAACAACACTTTGATGAAGCAGCTTTTTTTCCAGTTGAACTTGATGAACTTCCAACTTGAGAAGCTTATCTTCTGGTTGTTGTTGTTACGTGCTGTCAAGTTGCTTGTGACTCATAGAGACCCTATGTACAACAGGCCTGAACCTTGCTCTATCTTGTGCCAATCTTACTGTCTCTGATACACCTACCCCCATTACTCCAGTCACTGAATCAATCCATCTCATCAAGGGTCTTCCTCTATTCCATTGTCCCTCCACCCTTCCAAGCATGATGTTCCCTTTCCAAGGACTGGTCCCTCCCTTCTTGCAACATGCCCAAAATATGTCAGATAATGCTTCAGAATCCTTGACTCCAAGGAGAAGCTTGGTTTCACCCTCACTAGGATGAACTTGTTTGTTCTCCATGGTATATATATTCAATACTCTTCTCCAGCACCACAGTTCAAAGGCATCAATTCTCTATCATCCCTAGTCATAGTCCAGCTTTCTGACACATAGTAAGTAATTTTGAAGACTATGGCCTGGACCAGGCACACCTTAGTTTCCAGACTGACACTGCTGCTCTTCAGTACTCTAGAGAGGTCCCTGACAGCAGACTTTCCCAATACAATTCATCTTTTGATTTCCTGGCTGCTGGAACCAAGAGTGTTGATTGTGAAGCCAAGCAAACTAAAACTGTAAACAATATCTTCTGGTAAAATATTAAAAAAAATGTTCAGCTGCTATTTATAGTGTTTCCGAGGGTCTATTATTTAAGATGTGGATGGTAAGTCCGGCTTCTTGGTCTGTAAGCATGGCTAAAACCTCTCCATCATCACTGTTCCTCAACACAGTGACACAGCTTGCCGTATCTCACTAAGATAGGAGTCACCACAGTCTGACAAACTGACAGCCAAGTGGTGCTTAGTGATAAAGCTGGCGTTTCAATTCAGTCTGCTCTCGATCTCTGGTCTTTAAAGAAAATGGAAATAAAACTCCATTTTAAAGAAAGAGAACTTTCCCCATCATACCCCAACAGTATGCTCTAAATCAAGTAAAGTACAAAATTAAATCAAACTTTTTACTTAACTTTGTAGTGAAAATATGAATATGAGTTCTTCTCAAATCTTAGAAGCACTAACTCTCAGCAATACCTAATATGATAAAGAATATCCTTCTTCAAAAGCAGCCAAATCACAGTTAATTATTATCTTAATTAACTAGCGTTACTTTAACAGAAATATCACATGAATCAGTGGCTTTAACAAACAAAAAATTATTTCTTCACAGTTTAGGAGTCTAAGTTCAAATCCAGAGTGCCAGCTTTGAGCGAAGGTTTGTGTCTCCATTAACAATGGAGGAAAGTCCTTTCTCTCCTGGATGATCTTTATGGTGCCTGGCATCTCTCTTCCTTGGCCTCAGCTTCGTTGGTTTGTTTAACTAATCTCTTTTAGATCTCAAACACTGATTTAAGACATCCGGCCAAAATTCTTTTTCATTAAGAAAACAAAGATAATCCATTCTCAAAGGGACTATAGTCATATAGAGTTTAGGTTTACAACATGTGTTTTGGAGGAACACAATTCATTACATAACAATGATGAAGACAACAGAAGTGCTCTCAATAAAAACATAAAGTACAAATAGCTACTCTTCTGGTATTCTTTGCTTTCATCCAGGATCTATCTGACATCAGCAATGATATCCCTGGTTCTATAGCCTCTTCTGAATCCATCTTGAAGTTCTGGCATTCTCTATTAATGTACTTGTTCTAGCCAATTTTGAACTATCCAGCAATATTCTGCTTGCATATGCTACCAATGCTATTGGTTTGATAATTTCCATAATCTGTTGGATCACCTTTCTTGGGAATAGGAACAAATATAGATCTCTTCCAGCTGTCCTCCACACTTCCTAGCTTAGACAAGTAAGGATGTCCAGGGCGGCATCTGTTATTTGAAACATGTCAGTACGCATTACATAGATCCCCATGACTCATTTTATTACAATACCTTCAGTGCAAAAGACCAAAGACTGCAGCCTTCAATATGGATTGCATTTCAATGTCAAGAAAACAAAAATCAGTCACTAGACTGATAGGCAACATCATGATGGATGTAGAAAAGATTGAAACTGTCAATTAGTTCATATTGGATTCACAATCAATACACTTGATATCAAAAGTCAGGAGATCAGAAACTGTAATGCACTGGGAAAATCTGAGGTCAGGAACCTCTTCAAATTATGTCAGTTTGAGGACTAACGTGCGCCTGATTTAGGTCATGGTCTTTTCAATCACTTGCTATGCATCTGTGAACTAGACAATGAATAAGGATGACAGAAGAAGAATTAATGTCTTTGAGTTGTGATGTTGGAGAAGAGTGCTGAATATCACATGGATTGTCAAAAGCACTGATATGTCTTGGAGAAGGTACAGCCAGAGCGCTCCTTGGAGACAAAGATGATAAAGCTCTGTCTCAAATACTGTACATATGTTGCTAGGGGAGGCTGTACCTTGGAGAGGGATATTATGCATGGAAAGGTGGAGAGATGGTGAAGAAGAGAAAGACTATCAACTAAACGGTTTGACAAAGTGACTGCAACAATGGGCTTGATGTTTTAAAGATAATGAGGAAGGCATAGGATTAAGACTAGATTCAGATCTGTTGTTCATAGTACCAGATTTTATGGTACCTAAAAACATCATGAAAAATGGAAAATTGTTATTTGCAAAAACTTTGACTTGGATCAGGCACACCTTAGTCTCAGGACTGACATCATTGCTCTTCAGCACTCTGAAGAGGTACCCGACAACAGATTTTCCTAATGTGATTCATCTTTTGATTTCCTGATGGTTGGTGTCAATGGTGTTGATTGTGGAACCAAACAAGCAGAAATTGTGAACACTCTCAATCTCTTCTCCATCTATAATTGTGCTTCCACTTGGTCCAGTGGCGAGAATCTTTGTTTTCTTGATGTTCAGCTTTAATTTATATCGGTCCTTGACCTTCTGCAGCAAATGCCTCGGTCCTCAGTTTTGGCAAGCAAGATTGTGTTACTTGTGTAATGCAGGTTGTTGATAAGGCTTTTTCCAATCCTGAAGAAGTCCATAAAGCCCAGCCTCCCAACTATTTGTTCCTCAAATATATTGAATAGGTGTAGAGCCAGGATCCTGGATACACATATTTCCTGCTTTTTGAACCATGCTGCTTTTTCTTATTCTGTTTTGACAACTGTTCGGGATTTCTTTTTGTGTTTTTGTTTTGTTTTGTTTTGTTTTAAATTCAAGTATAGGTTTTGCAGTAATACAATCAAATGTTCTGGGAATCCCATACTTCTCAAGGTTAGCCATGATCCAAGCCATGGTTTTCAAAATTATTTGCTATGCATCAGAGAGTTAGATAATGGCTAAAGATGACAGAAGAAGAATTGAAGTCTTTGAGTTGTGGTGCTGGAGAAGAGTATTGAACATACTATGGACTGCCAAGAGAACAAACAGGTCTTTCCGGGTAAAACAAAACTGCACCTTGGAGGCAAGGATTTTAAAATTCTTTCTTACATACTTTAAGCGTGTTGCTAAGGAGGGGCTAATCCTTGGAGAAGGACATCAGGCTCTGAAGAGTGGAGTGTCAGCATAGGAGATGAAGACCCTGGATGAGACAGACTGATACAGTAACTGGCGTATTGGGAGTAGATGTGTTGGAGATAGCAAGATTGGCTCAGGATAGAGCAGGGCTCAGGGCTATTGTACAAAGGATCACTATGAGTCATAGATGACTTGATGGCACATACCAATTAAAACAACACTGCTATTTGCAGATGATATGATTATGTATCAATAAAACTCAAGAGAATAAACAGAAATAAACAGATGTACCCTTGGGGTTTTAAAACACACTTCTTAGATGGATCAGTAGAAAATAAACACATATAAAATATATTTTATATATATATAAAGAAAATGAAATCAAATCCACAAGAACCAAAGTTTGACCTTGAGTTTAAAAACCATCTCAGAAACAGGTTTGAAGCCTTGAATACTAATAAATAAAGAACAGGTGAGCTGTGGGAGGAAATCATCCATGAAGAATGCAAAAGGTCGTTACAAGGATAGAGGAAGAAGAAATGACTAAGATGAATGTCAGAAGAGACTGTGAATATTGCACTAGAGCACTGAGAAGCCAAAGTAAAGGAAAGAAATCAAGAAGGAGTTGAATAGAAGATTTCAAAGGGCAGCACAGGAAGACAAAGCAAGTATTATAATGAAATGTGCAAAGAATTAGTCAGAAAACTGAAAGGGATTAAATCCTCAGCATTTCTTGTTGTAATTTTTTTTTTTAATGTGTGCACCGTCAAATTGGATCTGACTGGTACAGGAGGTGATTGATTGTTCCTCCTTCTTCAGCAGAGCATCTGGTGGATTTGAACCGCACAACTCTGGTATTGCAGTGCCGTTTCTTGCCACTAGACCACCAGAGCTCACCAAATCCTCATCATTTCTTAAGCTGAAGGAACTGAAACACAAATTCAAGCCTCAAGTTCCAATACATAATGATGCTATGAGCAGAATGCTGAATGAAAACTGATGGAGGCATCAAAAAAAGATGGAAGGAGTATATAGAGTCACTACCAAAAAGAATTGGCTGACACAAAAGAATTTCAAAACAGCATATGATCAAGAGGCAACGGTGATGAAGGAGGAAGTTCAAGCTGCTATTAAAAAAGTTGCAAAAAACAAGGCCCCAGGAATTGATGGCATACCAATGAACATATGCTGCCCTACTCGTGCTTATCAGGTTGTGCCAAGAAATCTGGAGGACGACTACCTGGCCAAATGACTGGAAGAAATTAATATTTATTCCCGTTCCCAAAAAAGGTGAACAGAGTGTGGAAATTATTGAACAACATCACTAACATCACACACAAGCAAAATTCTGCTGAAGATTATAAAAAAATTATTCTAATAGTACATTGACAGAAAACTGCCAGATGTGCAAACAGGGTTTAAAAGAGGCTGTGGCACTAGGAACATTATAGTCAATGTTAGATGGATCTCAGCTGAAAGCAAAGAGTGCCAAGAGAAATGTCTGTGTTTCACTGACTATGCAAAAGCATTTAACTGTGTGGATCACAACACATTATGGCTAAGCTTGAGATGAAAGGGAATCCCAGAACACCTATACTTGGACCAGGAAGCAGTTCTCAGAACAGAGCAAGGAAACCAGGTGGTTCAAATTCAGAAAATCAGAGATACATCCTATCTCCACACCTTTTCAAACTACATGTGGAACAGATCATTCAGGAGGCTTGACTTTGTAAGGAGGAATGTGGCAACAGTACTGGAAGAAGACTCATCAACAACTTGCAATATGCAGATGACACAAGCTTGCTTGCTGAAATGAAGAAGACCAGAAGCACTTGCTGCAGAAGATCAAGGACTGGAGTCTTCAATATGGACTGAAGCTCAACATCAAGAAAACAAAAATTCTCACCACTGGGCCAACTGGCAGCAGAGAAGTGATAGATATTATATAAACAATTTCAGCTTGCTTGATTCCACAATCAACACTCATGGTAGCAGCAGTTAGGAAATCAAAAGATCAATCACATCAGAAAAATCTGCTGTCAGGGACCTCTCCAGAGTGCTGAAGAGCAATGATAGAGACTAAAGTGTGCCTTCTCAGAGCCATGGTCTTTGCAATTATTTGCTATGCCTCAGAGAGCTGGACAATAACCAAGGATGACAGAAGAAGAATCGATGCCTTTCGGTTGTGGTACTGGAGAAGAAAACATATCATGGACTGCCAAGAGAACAAATAAGCCTGTTCTAGAGCAGGTAAAACAAAGCTGCTCTTTGGAGACAAGGATTTTGAATCTCATCTCACATACTTTTGGGTATGTGGCCAGGAGGGACCAGTCCATGAAGAAGATTGTCATGCTTGGAAAGGTGGCAGGACAGTGCAGGAGATGAGATGGATTGACACAGTAACTGGTGTAAGTGGGTAGGGGTGTCAGAAATTGGCTCAGGATAGGACAAGCTTGAGTCTATTGTACATAAGGTACAAGTGACACAACAACAACAACAACAACAACAACAATTTATGTTTTTTTATGTACCATCAAATCAGAACAGACCCATAGCTGACATTTCATTGGGCTTTCAGACATAGTGAACTGCACAGAGGAGACTGTCTATCCTTCTCCCGCAGAACAGCTGATGGATTAGAACCATGTGCCCTTGGAATTGCAGCACAACCTCTTATCATTAGTCCACCTGAGCTCCCAATTTTTAAAAATAGCTTGGATTACTGCATGAAATGGAAGAGACAAAAACAAATACATAAACACATATGTAATTGCATATTCTAATAAATTCTTAGAAAAAGTTAGAAAAAAAATGTTCTCCAAAACGAAACAAATCAAAACAATGATATCAAGAACTGGTGAAGACCTAGATGAAGAAAACTCTTAAGTCTTACATTTTTAATGTAGTAGTCACTCATCTAGAAACTTATTTAAGAACATCAAAGATTACCAATAAACTCTTTACAACACTTAAAGTTTAAATAAGCAAAAAAAAAAAAGTTTAAATAAGCAAACACCACATAAAATCCACTGCTATTCAGTTGACTCATGGCAACCTTCCACTGGATTTTTGAGGCTGCAAATCTTAACAGGTAGAGACTACTGACCTTTTGTTAGCAACCCAACACTTAACCAGTAAGTGACTAGGGATCCTTTTTAAAGATTTTTTAAGTTTTCCGTAGCAGAAGAATCCTAAATATTTTAGGCACATTCTTTTGCTAAAATCTTATCAACCATAAAGAAAGACATTTGATGATCATTTAATGACAAAGGAAAAAGTTAAACATACCCTGCTGAGCAAAACCCCATAAAGGGGACAGCAGAGAACAGAGGACTCTTTGAGACCTTGAAATGTTCTTTAAACCTAGAACTGAGCTTCTCTCTCAAGACAAACTTGGTGAAAAAGCAGTTGTTGTGTATTGTCGAGTCAGAAGTGACACTTAGCTGACCCTCCAGCAGGCTTTCAGAGGCAGTAAATGGCACAAGAGGTTGTCTATCTTCTTTTTGCAGAGAAGCTGGTGGGTTTTAACCATGTGTTAGCAGTGCAATTCCTTACCACTAGTAAAATAGCAGAGGAGGATGCAAAATCAATGATAATACAAAGAAGATGGGTGTGTTACTTAAGAAACATCAATATGAGAACAAAAAGACTAACAATTACTCAAAAGCAAAGATGAGAAGATAAAAGGGCAGGGAAACTAGAGTATTAGAAATGGAACAAACAGAAAACAGGAAGGGTATATTCTCACAGCGTGATAAATGCAACTGAACAATCTGTGTGGGAATTTGTCAAACAGAAACCTAAATTGCTGTGTAAAGTTTGACCCAAACTCTACAATATATTACTTTAAATAAATAAAATTGCGTATAACTGGAGAAGCTGGACCACATGAAGATGAATGTGGCATCAGGATGGAGGGAGAAACATCAACTGTTTTTCAGGTAATCCAACTCTGCTTGCACAAAATGAAGACTTGAACTACTTAAGAACATCAAAGGCTATGGCCTTCAATATGGATTACATTTCAACAGGAAGGAAACAAAAATCCTCACCACTGGATCAATAGGCAACATTATGACAGAGAAAAGATTGAAATTGAGGACAATTTAATTTTACTTGAATCTACCATCAACAACTAACATTCAAGAAATCAAAAGCTGAGTAGCACTGCCAAATCTCCTATGAATGAAGCACCTCGTTAAAGTGCTAAAGAGCAAGGATGTCAGTTTAAAGATTAAGGTGCACCTGATGCAAGATATGGTCTTTTCAATTGTTTCCTATGCATCTTAAAGTTGGACAATGAATAAGAATAGTGAAACTTCATCTTACAAACTCTGGTCATGTTGTCAGGAGGGGTCAGATCTTAGAAAATAGATCATGCTGGAAAAGATGGAGAATAAGAAAGAACATCAGACTCTTAAGATGGACTGGCATAGTGACCTTAACAATGGGCTCAAGGATGCTGGAGATCATGAGGGCAGAGCAGGATAGGGCAAGATTCAGACCTGCTATTTAAAGGGTCACTATGAGTCCATTGACTCGTGGGGCCTTATCTTTAGTGCAGCTTGAACTTCTTCTTTCATCACCACTGGCTCTTGATCATATAGTACTTCTGAAATATTTCAGTGTTGGTGACTCTGGGTAGTCTACTTTCTTTTAATGCTTCTTGGATCATTCAATATTTTGTCCATAGAGTCTCAGTATTGCAACTTGAGGTTTGAATTTGTTTTTAAGTTATCTCAGCTTGAGAAATGCTGAGTGAGTTTATCCCTTTTTATTCTCCAATTCCAGCTCTCTTGCACATTCCCTTATAATACTTCATTTTGTCTTCTCTAGATGCCTATTGAAATCTCCTGTTCAGCCTTTCTATGTCAGCATCTCTTCTCTGTTTTGGCTTCTCAACACTCTAGTGAAATTTTCAATCTTTTCTGACATCCATTTTGGTTTCTTCTTTCATCCCTGTCCTTGTAATGACCTTTTGCATTCTTCATGGATGATATCCTTAATGTCATCCCATAATCTTCAATTACTGGCATTCAGTAATTGAATTAAATTACTGGTGTTCAGTGCCCCAAGTGTATTAAGATGATTTTTAAATTCAAGCAGGATAAATTCAAGGTCCTATTTTTGTTTTTCTGGATTGGTTTTAATTTTCTTCAGCCTCAGTTTGAACTTGCACATGAGTAATTGATGGTCTGTTCCCAAGTAAGCACACTGTTGTTGTTGTTGTTAGGTGCTTATAGTGATCCTTAGAAACCTTGTCCTATCCTGTGCCATCTCATAATTTCTGATATATTTGAGCCCATTACTGCCATCATAGTGCCAATCCATCTTGTTAAGGATCTTCCTCTTTTTTTGCCTATCTTCCATCTTTCCAAAAATGCTGTCCCTTTTCAAGGAAGCCTCTCCTAGTAATATGCCTAAAATATGCGCAAATAATATGCTCAAAGGACAGCTGCATGGCTGATTGACTGGAAGAGGTTTGTATTTATTCTTGTTCCCAAGAAAGGTGATACAACATAATGTGGAAATTATTGAACAATATTACCAACACTGCATGCAAGTAAAATATTGCTGAAGATCATTAAAGAAAAACTTTGGCAGAGAACTCCCATAAATTAAAATTCTATTTAGAAAAGGCTGTGTGGCACCAGGGTTATCATTGCTGATGTCAGATGGATCCTGCCCTAGAGTACAGCATACCAGAAGAAAGTCTGTTTAAGCTTTATTGACAATGCAAAGGGATTTGACTGTGTGGATCATATCATACTATGGGTAACATTGAGAAAATGGGGATACATGAACACTTAATTATGCTTATGTGAATCCCATGCCAAGACCAAGGGCCTTTTGTACAAACAGAGCAAACAAACACCACATGGTTTAAAATTAAGAAAAGTATACATCAAGGTTGTATCCTCTCTCTTATCTATTCAATGTACACCAAAGAAATTATTCGAGGGGCTGAACTTTAGGAAGAAGAATGTAGTATCAGGAATCAGAGGAAGATTCATCATGCAAATGACACAATCTTGCTTGCTGAAAGTGGCGGATCTAAAATAGTTGCAAAAGATCAAAGACAACTGCCTTCAATATGGATTACATCTCAACATTAAGAAAACAAGAATTTACACCATTTGACCAATAGGCAAGATCATGATAGAAGGAGAAAAGACTGAAGTTGTCAACAGTTTCATCTTACTTGAATCCACAATCAGTAGTCAGGGGACCAGAAGATGTATGCCATTGGGCAAATCCTCTGTCATGAACCTCTGCAAATTACTGAGGGGCAATGATGTCAGTTTGAAGACTAAGATGTGCCTGACTAAGGTGAGGGTCTTTTTAATCATCTGCTATGTAAGTGAGAGCTGGACAATGAATAAGGATGACAGAAGAATTGATGAGCTGTGGTGTTTGAGAAGAGTAATGAATATCCTATGGACTACCAAAAGAACAAGCAGGTTATCTTAGAAAAAGTACATGCAAAATGCTCCTTGGAGGCAAAGATGACAAAGCTTTGTCTCACATACTTTTGGTATGTTCTTTGGAAAAGATATTCCTTGAGGAGAAAGGTGGAGGGTTGTGGAAAGAGAGGAAGACCCTCAAGCACATGAACTGACTCAATTACTGCTGCAAGGGCTCGAATATGTCAGAAATTATGAGGATGGTGCAGAATAGAACAGGATTCAGATCTGTTGTTCATAGACTTACTAAGAGTCATACTCAATCCAATGGCATCCTAATGAGTCATAGATGACACAATGGCCTACAACAGCAAAACCCACAACCACTCACCATCTTTATGGATTGAGTTATATACCACACAGAATACTGAATTATCTAGAAAGTTTTCAAGAAAATGAATGAATATATAGAGTCATTGTACCAAAAGGAATTGGCTGACACAGAAGAATTTAATGAAAAATGTATGAGCAAGATCCTCTGGTGATGAAGGAAGAAGTTCAAGCTGCTCTGAAAAAACGGCAAAAAAATCAAGGCCCCAGGAATTGATGGCATACCAATTGACATATTTCAACAAACAGTGGCTGCCCTGGTTGTGCTCACCAAGTTGTGCCAAGAAATCTGGAGGACAACCACCTGGCTAACTGATTGGAATAGATCTATATTTTTTCCTATTCCAAAGAAAGGTGATCCAACAGAGTGTGAAAATTATTGAACATTATCATAAATAGCACATGCAAGCAAGATCTTGCTTAAGGTTATCAAAAAACTACTGGAACATGAAGCAAGTACAAACTAATTTATAAAAAATTTCAAAAGCTGGAGAGGTAGTGAGGTGCAGTTTTAACCTGAGAAGGTTATGAAATAGAGAGGGCCAAGAAAGTCAGTTGCTGTTATACAGAGTTGCTATTTATATTAAATCAAAGAGGAGGTCAGTAAAAACACAGCAAAATACATCTACATAAGTTAGAAAACAGAGGGGAAACAGTATATGGTGTCCTATTTCAGTACAGCAAATATATTTACATAAGTTAGAAAATAGAGGGGGTAAAACATGTGGTGTAATATTTTAATTTTTTAAATATTAACATTTTCAAGTAATGAGAAGGTTTAAAAGAATAGTTTAATGAACACTTATGTGCCTTCCATTGAGGTTCACATTGTCAGCAACTTCCTCTTTTTGCTTAATCTATACCGACATGCATTTTTATCAGAATTATTTTATGTTTAAATGTTATTAATTTATTATGCTTTGAATTAAAGGTTACAAAGTTGGGTTTGTATCTCAACCATTCACATATATTTTGTTTTAAACCCTAATCACAGTCCCCACACTGTATCATCACTCTTCCCACATTTCTCTATGATTCTTGTTTCCATTCATCCTTCTATGTTCTCCATTCTTACTTTTTGAATTTTTTCATTATTGTTGTTGTTATGTGCCGTTGAGTCGCTTGCGACTCATAGCGACCCTATGTACAACAGCCCTAAACTCTGCTCTGTCCTGTGCCAATCGCACTGTCTCTGACACTCCCATCCCGATTAATCCAGTCACTGAATCAATCCACCTCATAGAGGGCCTTCTTCTCCTGCGCTGTCCCTCCACCCTCCCAAGCATGATGTCCTTCTCCAAGGACTGGCCCCTCCTTATAACATATCCAAAGTATGTTAGATGGAGCCTCAGAATCCTTGCCTCCAAGGAGCCACCTGGTTTAACCCTTTCCAGGACAAATCTGTTTGTTTTCCTAGCAGTCCATGGTATTCTCAATATTCTTCTCCAGCACAACAGCTCAAAGGCATCAATTCTCCTATCCTCCTTGGTTATTGTGCAACTCTCTGATGCATAACAAGTGATTGTGAAAACCATGGCCTGTATCAGAGGCACCTTAGTCTCCAGAGAGACACCATTGCTCTTCAGTACTTTGGAGAGGTCCCTAACAGCATACTTTCCTATGGCAATGCGCCTTTTAATTTCCTGGCTACTGGTGCCAAGAGTGTTGACTGTGGAGCCAAGCAAACTAAAGCTGTGTACAATCTCAATCTCTTCACCATCCATCCTGATGCTGCCAATTGGCCCAGTGGTGAGAATCTTTGTCTTCTTGACTTTGAGCCTCAATCCATATTGAAGGCCCCAGTCCTTGACCCTCTGCAGCAGGTGCCTTAGGTCCTCTTCAGTTTCAGCAAGCAGGGTTGTGTTATCTGCATAACGCAGATTGTTGATAAATCGTCCACCAATCTTGACCCCACATTTCTCCTCATAGAGCCCAGCCTCCCAGATAATCTGCTCTGCATATAGGTTGAGAAGGTATGGAGATAGGATGCATCCCTGGCGTACGCCCTTCACAATTTTGAACCTCGCAGTGTTCCCTTGCTCTGTTCTGACGACTGCCTCCTGGTCCAAGTATAAGTTTCGCATTAGCATGATCAAGTGTTCTGGGATTCCCATTCTTCTCAGAGTCAGCCACAGTTTGTTATGATCCACACAGTCAAATGCTTTTGCACAGTCAATGAAACACAGATAGACATTCCTCTGATATTCTCTGCTTTCAGCTAAGATCCATCTAACATCAGCTACAATATCCCTAGTACCACTACCCCTTCTAAACCTAGCCTGGACTTCTAGTGCTGTAAACTTGACTACCACTCATAACCACCTTGTGGACCACAGTGCTGAGCCTTGCCCTATGTGGTGCCATCCTTACAGTCTCCAACATGCTTGAGTCCACTGTCACAGGGTTAATCTATCCTATTGAAGGTCTTCGTCTCATTTGCTGTCCCTCTCCCTTTCCCAGCATGTTACTTTTTTCCCCAGGACTGGCCCCTCCTGACAATCTGCCCAAAGTATGAGACAAAGTTTCACCATCCTTGCTGTTAACGAGCACCTTGGCTGTGTTTCCTCTAAGACAGTTTGTTCTTTTGGAGGTCCATGGGATATTCAATACTCTTCTCCAACACCACAGTTCAAAGGCATTGATCTTCTGTTTTTTCTTATTCCTTGTCTAAATTTCAGATACAAAGAAAACGAAAACAAACAAATCATAGTTTGTTTCCAGTACACCTTTGCCTTTAAACTCATATTGTTGCTCATTAGTACTTTGGATAGGTCCTTGACAGCAGCTTTTCTTACTATCTTTGGTTTCTTAACTGGTGGAGGGTCCGAGAAAGAGAGGAAGACTCTCATCAGGAAGGATAAGCACAGTGACCATAACAATGGGCTTAAATATATCAGATTGTAAGAATGTTGCGGGACTGAGCAAGATTTAGACCTGTTGTTCATAGGGTCACTATGAATTGTAATGGACTCACCGGGACTTATTAACAACTAACACATGTGTGGACTGTGGATCCAAAAGAAAATTATTGACAATTAACTAAGATTTTCTTTTTTTTCTATCATGATGTTGGCTATTGTTCCAATGGTGAGATTTCTTTTCCCTCTCTGGCTGTTAAGATGTAATCCATATTGAACACTGTGATGCTTTGATCTTTTGCAGCAAGTGCTTCAAGTCCTCTTCTCTTTTAGCAAGGAAGGCTGTTGTGAACTATGTAACAAAGGCAGCTGCTGAGTCTTCCTCCAATCCTGAAGCCATGTCCTTCTTCATACAGGTCAGCTTCTTGAATGATTTGCTCAGCAGAGAGATTGAATAGGTGTGGAGAAAGGATACAACCCAGACACACACCTTTCCTGGTTTTAAACCACGTAGTGTTCCCTTGCTCTGTTCAGGCAGCTGCTTGCTTCTTGGTCCATGTATAAGATTTCCATGAGCACAATTAGTGTTCTGGGATTCCCCATTTTTCTCAGTATCATCCATAATTTATAATGATGCATGAAGCGAAATGTCTTTTTGTAGACAATAAAGAAAAACAAGTAAACATCTTGCTGGTATTTAGCTGTATCCAGCAAAGATCCACTTGACATTAGCAATGATATCCCTTGTCTCACAGCATCTTCTGAGTCCAGCTTGAATTTCTGGCAGTTCCCTGTGGATGTACTATTTTAGAATAATATTCAGCAAGATTTTATTTGTGTGTGATCCTAGTGATCAATAATTTCCACATTCTGTTGGATCCCCCCTTTTTTTGAATGGGAATAAATATAGATCTCTTCCAGTCAGTTAGCCAGGACACTGCCTTCTAGTTACACGTTGATGTGTTTTTGTTTTGTTTGCTCACACAATGCCATCACCTCCCGAGGTCTTAATTTTTGCTAAGTCCTCCAGTACAGCAAGAAGTACAGAGGATGGGAAACAGTTTAGATAATACTATTAGAGAGCAGAAAAAATCCCAAATGCCGGATATCCTCTGTAACAACTAAATATGTAACAGCATGGTCAGGGAAGGAGAGAGGAAAGAAATGGAGAAAACTAATCAAGTATAATGTTTAGACTGTGACTTGAAAATACCAATTGTAAAACAATATTTTTGAGCTAATCAGAAAATTTCAAAATTGACTAGTTGTTGGATGACACACTAAGGAATTACTGTTAATTTTGTTAGTTGAGATAGTGGTTTTGTGGCTGTGTGAAAAAAGATACATCTTAAAGGATACACATCTAGGCATATATGGGTGAAATAATATGATGTTTTCTTTAATATGCTTCTTATATATAAAAGGAAACAAGTGGAGATATGGTCAAGCAAGTATAACAACATTTGATAATTGTTTATTTTCAGTAATAAGAATATGAGTGTTTATTTTCGGCAAAAGGAATATGAGTTCATAAAGTTCTCTTCAATGAATTTTTGACACATTTTGGTGATAATTAATTTTTAAATATAAAAGAGAAGCACCTATCTTAAGATACAAAATCTGAACATAAGTTGATAAAATATATTTGCATTACACTGTTATTTAAAAACAAATGTGAAGGAAACTATCTTACATACACTCCTTAAATATTTTTACCTACTCTGACACTCTTGGCACCAGCAGCCAGAAAATGAAAAAAAATGTATTGTGATGGGAAAGTCAGCTGTTAGGGACCTCTTCAAAGTACTGAAGAGCAATGGTGTCAATCTGCAGACTAAGATGTGTGTGAAAGAGTCCATGGTCTTTGCAATCACTTGCTATGCATCAGAGAGCTGGACAATGACTAGGGAGGATAAGGAGAATTGATGCCTTTGAGCTGTGGTGCTGAAGAAGAGTACTGAATATACCAAGGACTGCTAAGAAAATAAACAGGTTCATCCTGAAGAGGGTTAAACTGGGATGCTCCTTGGAGGCAAGGATTCTAACATACTTTGGACATGATACAAGGAGGGACCCGTCCTTGGAGAGAAACGTCATGCTTGGAAGGGTGGAGGGATAGCGCAGGAGAGAAAGACCCTCTATGAGGTGAATTGATTCAGTGACTGAAGTAATGGGGTGAGTGTGTTGGAGACAATGAGACTGGCACAGGACAGAGCAGGGTTTAAGGCTGTTGTACACAGGGTCACGATTAGTTGCAGATGACTTGATGACACATAAAACAACAACAACTACTCAGATTAGGGTGGGTTTTTTTAGTGGTTTTAGGGTAATAATGCATAATTTTGCTAATGAATTTTTACATTGTTAAAAGATAAGTTACCTATTGTTGATAATCATTACACTGGAAGGTGGAATCCCCAAAACACCACAGCTCTCCATAAGTTCTTTCTTGCGGATCTCTCCTTGATTATAGAAATTTCCTGAAGACAACAAAAAATATTGTTTCATTAAGAGAGGACTATCAATTCACTCATTCTTTTCTGATTTTGTTTCACAAGAATTTAATCTATATTTATGGTTATTATTAAAGAGGTCAACAAACTAGAACACTATATTCAATATTACAGAGAGATTACTGGCAGCACTATTATTAGAATCACTATTTACAATCCTTCTCTCTATGTACGTATCTAAAGAACTCTTGTGGCATACTATGGCTGTAGCATATTGTAATGATAACCAAAAGGTATGAGGTATGAATCTACCAGCTTCTTTGCTTATTATAATTTGTTGTTGTTGTTGATGATTGCCTTCGAGGTGAGCACAGTTCATAGAGACCCTATGAACAAAAGGCCTGAAGCCCCTCTACAACTATCAACATTTATCAAAATTCAGTTTCCGGAGGCATGTTATTTAGGAAGTAGATGCCACTCCTTGAAAATCCGATGGACAGTCGCTACCTTGCCCTATCTTATGCCATTCTCATCATCTCTGATATACTTGAGCCCACTGATGTATCTGTACATATATATGTTGATCTCAATTTTTGACATATTCTAGAGATGGCACGACACACAGTCGAAGAGTATTGACCAAGCAGTGAAAAAAAATGCAAACTTTTGCATCTATCTATCTATCTATCTATCTATCTATCTATCTATCTATCTATCTATCTATCTATCTCATGCATCTTTTACATGTCTTACTAATATAGCCACTCAGATATACTTCTGATTGACTTTGTTAGTCTTCATGTATCAGTTAAACATTTATCGTGAAGACTAGGTTGCTACTCTTGAGAATATTTACCGTGAAAACTAGGTTGCTACTCTTGAGAATTCTAGGAAAATTTGTAAGACTTATTCAGGAAAATACTGTCCTTTATAGACAGAGTACAGCAACAAGTTACTGTGGCCTCCTCCTGTGGATCTGAACCACACCGGCAGCCCCAATAGTTTACAAATTCTTTGTTTTCCCAACAGCAGCCCCAATAGTTTACAAATTCTTTGTTCTACACTCCTTAAGAATCAAACTCCCTGTTGTCAAGGTGGAACCAACTCAAAGCTGACCCTCCAGCAGGTTTCTTCCCCCCGCCCAAGTTTTAAGAGGTTGTAAATCACACAGAAAGACTGTAAATCATTCCCACTCTGAGCAGCTCCTGGATTTGAACCCTCTGTCCTTGGGTTGGCAGTGTATCTCTTTATCCACCAGAGCTCCCTAATTCCTTAAGAATATTTCTGGTAATAACTCTGTCAAGTCTGTGGTATAGCTGTTAAAATGCTCATCTATTTATGGAAGTTGACAGTTTGAACTTTCCGTTTTCCTATAGAAAAGTGATGTGACTATCAGCTTCCATAAAGACTCACCCTGAAAACCCTTTTGAGCCAGTTCTATTCTCTCCTATAGGCTTCCTAGGAGTTCAAACTGACTTCAATGAAGTGGGTTACGTATTCTAACAAACAATACACTTAAGTCTGGAAAACTTAAATGACATTTATGAGCAACTAACTGACTGGTGCACTCGTTAATTTAACTCTCCAGCAAATCACTGCACATGCCATTTGTGAAAGTCATTTATTTTTTCCAAGTCACAGTTTCTTCATCTGTAAAAGGAGGATAAAATCCACCTCAGAAGGCTTGTCTGCAGACTGTATGGGATAAGATGTAGTTCCTGACATATGATGGGGTTCTATTTCAATGACTCTGTCATAAGCTGGTTTCTTCAACTATTTTTGTTTCATTATTATTGACTTTTATTATCAGTATCTTTATAGATCCTAATATTGAACATCTGCTCAAGAATAATAAGACCAGCAAATTATATGTTATAATACAAAATTCCAATTGATATATTTCAACAGATGCTGCCCTGGATGTGCTTAGTTGTGCCAAGAAATCTGGAGGACAGCTACCTGGCCAACTGACTGGAAGAGATCAAGATTTCTTTCCATTCTAAAGAAAGGCCTGACAGAGTGTGGAAATTATTGAACAATATCATTAATATCACATGCAAGCAAAATTCTGCTGAAAATGATAAAAAAATGACTGGAGCAACATGTCAGCAGGCTGGGTTTAGAAGAGGTCGTGGTACTAGGGGTATTATAGCTAATGTCACAGAGATCTTGGCAAAAAGCATAGAGTACCAGAGGAATGTATATCTGGGCTTCATTGACTATGCAAAGGCTTTCGACTGTGTGGATCACAACAAGCTATGGCTGACTCTGAGAAGAATGGGAATCCCAGAACATTTGATTGTGCTTATGAGAAACATGTTGTTGATATGTGCTGTCGAGTCGCTTGCGACTCATAGCGACCCTATGTACAACAGCCTTAAACCCTGCTCTATCCTGTGCCAATCGCATTGCCTCTGACACACCCATCCTGATTACCCCAGTCACTGAATCAATGCACCTCATAAAGGGTCTTCCCCTCTTGCGCCATCCCCCCAACCTCCCAAACATGATGTCCCTCTCTAAGGACCTGTCTCTCCTTACAACATGTCCAAAGCATGTCAGACAAAGCCCCAGAATCCTTGCCTCCAAGGAGCAGCCTGGTTTAGCTCTCTCCAGGATGAATCTGTTTTCTTGGCAGTCCATGGTACATTCAATACTCTTCTCCAGCACCACAGCTCAAAGGCATTAATTCTCCTTCTATCCTCCCTAGTCACTGTCCAACTCTCTGATGCATAACAAGTGATGGCAAAGACCATAGCCTGTATCAGATGCACCTTAGTCTCCAGAGTGACACCATTGCTCTTCAGTACCCTGGAGAGGTCCCTAACAGCAGACTTTCTCATTGCAATACATTTTTTTATTTCCTGGCTACTGGTGCCTAGAGTGTTGACTGTGGAGCCAAGCAGACTAAAGTTGTTAACAATCTCAATCTCTTCACCATCCATCCTGATGCTGCCAATTGGTCCAGTGGTGAGAATCTTCTCCCCCTCCCCCAACTCTCGGGAAAAACTTTGCCCCGCCCACAGGTACAAAAGGCCCGTAGAATGAGAAACATATACCTGGACCAAAAACCAGTCGTCAGAACAGAGCAAGGAGACACTGCATCGTTCAAAATTAAGAAGGCCACCCATCAGGGATGTATTCTGTCTCCATACCCTTTCAATCTGTATGTAGAACAGATCATCTGGGCTTCTGGGCTGCATGAGGAAGAACGTGGCATCAGGATTGGTGGAAGATTCATCAACAACTTGTGTTCTGCAGATGACACAACCCTACTTGCGGCAGAAGGTCAAAGACTTAAGTCTTCAATATGGATTGAAGCTCAACATCAAGAAAACAAAGATTCTCACCACTGGGCCAACTGGTAGCATCAGTATGGATGGTAAAGGGATTGAGATTATCAACAGCTTTAGTTTGCTTGGCTCCATAATAAACACTCTTGGTACCAGCAGCCAAGAAATCAAGACAAATTGCATTGGGAAAATCTGCTGTCAAGGACCTTTCCAGAGGACTGATGAGCAACGACATTAGGCTGGAGATGAAGGTGCACCTGATCCGGGCTATAGTCTTTACAGTTGTGTGCTATGCATCAGAGAGCTGGACAGTGACTAGGGATGACAGAAAGATAATTGATGTCTTTGAGCTCTCGTGCTAGAGAAGAGTGTTGAGTATACCATGGACTTCTAGGAGAACAAACAGATTTGTCTTGGAGTGGGTGAAGCTGGGCTGCTCCTTGGAGGCAAGGATTCTGAAGCTTTGTCTGACATACTTTGGGCATACTGCAAGGAGGGACCAGTCCTTGGAGAGGGACATCATATTTGGGAGATTGGAGGGAGAGTGCAGGAGAGGAAGACCTTTGATGAGATGGATCAATTCAATGATTGTGATAATGGGAGTAGGTGTGTTGAAGACAATGCGGTTGGCACAAGATAGAGCAGGATTTAGGGCTCTTGTATATAGGGTCGCTATGAGTCACAAGCAACTCGACAGCACATAACAACAACCTTGTATGTAGCACATATTACTAGTGATGAGATTTTCAAAAGACGATTTGTCACAAGTGGAATATGCTTCAAGTAGGGAGCTACCTGCACATATGAAATTACCTAGTCCAATGCCTACCCCACAAAGTACTGTTTTACCTTTCCTAAAATCTTTGCCACTTTTTCCTTTCTGCTTGAATTATGACTTAACTTCATTTTCTAGATCAAATGTTACTTACTTTGGGAAGTCTCCTTTTCCCTGGCAAGCAGTCATTTTCAGTACTCTGCTCAGATTATTTTTCTCAAAGATCAGATTAATATGTCACTGACCTTAAAGGTATGTCTCATACTTGAAAGAGTAATAAAAATATAAAAAGTAAAATAAAATATATAAAATAAAAATATAAAGAGTAAAAAATTTAACCACAAAAGGACAAATAATCTAGTCACAAACTAAGTAAATGGCTGTTTTGCTTAAGAAGACATTCAAATGGCAAGCAAAAAATTAAAGATGCTCAACATTACTGGCCAACAAGAAATGTGGGCAAAAAACATGATCAGACACTGTAAGAGGGTGTACTAAAAAGGCAGGTGGTTTGAATCCATCAGTTGCAGCTCGGAATAGGGATGGGCACTCTCCTTTCATGATTGACAGCCTCTGATAATCCACTGAAAGGTCAGCTGTGAGTTGGTTTTGACTTGATGGCACACAACAAGAGTATACTGTGAGCTCTGGAGGTGCAGTACATAGGGAGCTGCACTGCTAATTAAATGGTGGCAACTCTTCGGCAGTTTGAATCCACTAGAGGTTCTGGGAGAAAGATAGGTAATCTCCTTTCATGCAATTTATAGTCTGAGACTTGGTGAAGGGTCAGCTATGAGTCGGTTCCAACTTGATCGTAACAAGTTAATGACTGTTGAGTTGAGCATGTGTGCACGCATGCACATGTACATGTGCACACATACACAAGCACACTCATGTGGATATAACAAGTGTTGGTGTAAATGTGGGGTCATAAGACACCTTATCTATTGCTGATTAGCATTCAAAATGGTACAATCATTGTAAAAGCTTGTGTGGCAGTTCCTCAAAAAATTAAAAATAGAACTACCATACGATCCATATATACTCTAAAGACTTGAAAGTAGAGACTCAAAGAGACTTGTATATCAGTGTTCACTTAAGCATCATTCACAAGTACCAAAAGGTTGAAATCACCTATATGCCTATTAACAGATGAATAAAATGTTATACAAACAAAATGTTATACACAAATAGTACACATACATTGGATTACTACTTAGCCAGTAGAAGAAATCTCAATAGGAATGGAGCTTTAAAATATTATTACACTTTACCAAATAACTCAATCACAAATATTCTATGGCCTCACCTACATAGAAAGATAAGAAAAAGCAAACAGATAGAGATTATAGTTTATTAGTGGTTACAGGAGCAGAAGGGGAAGAAAGAGATTTATGGTAATGGAAAAATTGCCTTAAGGGTAGAATGGCATGTGTGATTGCTGTAATTGCTTTAAGTTGCATATTTGCAAAAAAAGGATCTGGAAAACTTTGTGTGATGCATGTACAATAACTTTCTTTAAATTGTTTTTAAAAGAGCAGCTGTAGAGACTATACAATGAAAAATCTCACAGAATTTGATTCTTTAGTTTGGAGGTTTAGCATCACGGTTTATGGGTTATCCCAATTAAACGGTTTAATGCTTCTGTCTCACCACCTCATTAATTGCATAATGCTTGGGGTCTTAATTTTACAAATGGCCACCCAAGATACAACCAATTATAAGTTCATACATAATGAATAACAGTGAGTAAGCTTTAAGTTCTGACAGGACAGCAGTGAGTTTGTCTCCTCTCTTGCTGATCATGTACTTTTCAAGCATGATATCTTTTTTCCAAAGCCTGGCAACTCCTGAAAACATGTTTAAAGTATTTAAGACAGAATTAGATCACCCATACGAACATCAAGTAAAGAGACTTCACTTATTGGACTAATTAATCCAGAGGAAAAACTCTCATGTAAAACCTTTTAATTTGGGCAAAATCCCGAAAACAAAACTCACTGCTATCAATTTGGTGGCACAGTCTGTAGGGCTGCACTTCTAAGTGACTGGCTTCCCTTCTCTGGTGGTTCAGACCCACTAGTGGTTCTGAGATAGGAAGAAGGCAAACTCCCCCATGTGAGGTATGGCCTCTGACATGTTCTGGAGGATCAGCTATGAGTGGGTTCCAACTCCACAGCAAAGAGTTGTCTGAATGGTGACTCCCACATAAGGCTTTTAAGGCTGCACATTTTTAAGGAAGGAGACGGACTCATCTTCCTTTCTCAGACTGGATGATGTATTCAGACAACTGGATATTTGGTTAGCAGCCAAACATAACTATATCATATGAGTGCATTTTCAAGTTTTGCAAGGGTTACTCTATTATTAAGATGTCCTTGTGGTACAATGGTTAAGTGCTCTAAACCTAATCAAAAGGTATTCACTTCAAATCCTCAGTGGCTGTGGGAGAAAAGTCTTCTGGAATGATCATAACCCTGTAAGTCCTACAAGGGAATTCTGCCTTGTCCTCAAGGTTACTTACCACAAACCCCAGCTTTGAACTGCATGAATCCAGGTAAGAGACAACCATTACACTGTACCAAGAAAGGAACACTCTAAAAAGAGTCAGAACACAGCTTTACATTTTTATTGTTATCATCACAACGTTTATTCTTTTGGATTAGGTAGAAATTTATTTTGTGATAGGTGTTTTAGGCTCCTCTCAAATCTAAACCCCTGCTTCCACATGCATCCCCTATCACTTTGCTTCCAGCGAGTGAGTCTAAGGTATACAAGTAACTCAAACCCTAAAGGAAAGACTGAGCATACTAGTAGTCTGGGAATACCACTGTGAAAAATTATATGTTGTTGTTATGTGCCGTTGAATCGCCTGTGACTCATAGCGACCTTATGTACAACAGCCCTACACTCCTCTCTGTCCTGTGCCAATTGCACTGTCTCTGACACTCCAATCCCAATTATCCCAGTCACTGAATCAATCCACCTCATAGAGGGCCTTCCTCTCCTG
>NW_006400074.1:777279-779650 GCF_000299155.1 Elephantulus edwardii
CAGTTACTGAATCAATCCAGCTCATAGAGGGACTTCTCCTCCTGCACTGTCTCTCCACCCTGCCAAGCATGATGTTCTTCTCCAAGGACCAGTCCCTCCTTACATGTCCAAAGTATGTCAGATGAAGCCTCAGAATCCTTGCCTCGAAGGAGCAGCCCGGTTTAACCCTCTCCAGGATCTGTTTGTTTTCTTAGCATTCCATAGTACACTCAATACTCTTTTTCCAGCACCATAGCTCAAAGGCATCAATTCTCCTTCTATCATCCCTAGTCATTGTCCAACTCTATAACGCATAACAAGTGATTGCAGACAATGGCCTATATCAGACACACCTTAGTCTCCAGAGTGACACCACTGCTCTTCAGTACTTTGGAAAGTTCCCTAAAAGCAGACTTTCCCATCGCAATACATCTTTTAATTTCCTGGCTCCTGGTGCCAATTATGTTAACTGTGGAGCCAAGCAAACTAAAGCTGTGAACAATCTCAATCTCTTCACCATCCATCCTGATGTTGCCAATTGGTCCAGTGGTGAGAATCTTTGTCTTCTTGACATTGAGCCTCAATCCATACTGACGGCCCCAGTCCTTGACCCTCTGCAGCAAGTGCTTTGGGTCCTCCTCAGTTACAGCAAGCAGGGTTGTGTCATCTGCATGATGCAGATTGTTGATAGATCTTCCACCAATCCTAACCCCACATTTCTCCTCATAGAGCACAGCCTCCCGAATAATCTGTTCTGCATATAGGTTGAAAAGGTATGAAGACAGGACACATCCCTGGCGTATGCCCTTTCCAATTTTAAACCATGCAGTGCTTCCTTGCTCTCTTCTGACAACTGCTTCTTGGTCCAAGTATAGATTTTGCATTAACATGATCAGGTGTTCTGGGATTCCCATTCTTCTCAGAGTCAGCCACAGTTTGTTACGATCCACACAGTCAAAAGCCTTTGCATAATCAATGATACACAGATAGACAGTCCACTGGTACTCAGTGCTTTCAGCTAAGATCCATCTATCATTAGCTACAATATCCCTAGTACCACGACCCCTTCTAAACACAGTCTGGACTTCTGGCAGTTCTCTGCTTACGTCCTGTTCCAGTCGTTTTTGGATAATCTTCAGAGAATCTTGCTTGCATGTGAAATAAGTGATATTGTTCAATAATTTCCACACTCTGTTGGGTCAGCCTTCTTTGGAATGGGAACAATTATAGATCTCTTCCAGTCAGTTGGCCAAGTGTTTGTTCTCTAGATTCCTCAGCACAACTTGGTGAGCACCTCCAGGGCAGCATCTGTTAGCTGAAATATGTCAATTGGTATACCATCTATTCCTGGGACCTAATTTTTTTACTATTTCCTTCAAAGCAAACTGAACTTCTTCCTTTAGTACCGTAGGCTCTTGCTCATATTTTGTTTCATGAAATTCTTCTGTGTCTGCCAATTCCTTTCGATACAGTGACTCAGTATATTCTTTCCATCTTCTTTTAATACTTTCTAGATCATTTAATATTCTGCCCAAAGCATCCTTGATTGTAGCAACTTGAGATTTGAATTTGTTCTTCAGTTCCTTGAGCTTAAGAATTGCTGAGTGAGTTTGGCCCTTTTGATTTTCTGACTCTAGCTCCTTGCACATTTCATTGTAATATTTTGCTTTGTCATCCTGTGCTTCCTTTTGAAATCTTCTATTCAGCTCTTTGGTACCTTCAGTTCTTCCTTGTGCTTTGGCTTCTCTGCCCTCCAGTGCAATATTCCGTTTCATCTGACATCCATTTTGATCTTTTCTTCCTTCCTTCTCTGGCTTTGTAATGAATGTTTGCACTCTTCCTGGATGATACCGTTTATAGCCTCCCACAACTCATCTGGTCTTCGCTCATTAGTGTTCAAGGCCTCAAATCTGTTCCTGAGATGGTTCTGAAATTCAGGTGGAATAGACTCAAACTATCTGACTACACACTCACAAAACTGGAGTGTGTTTACAGAGCTGGTTTTATTGTATTTGGATTAAGGAATTTAAGAGATATTAGGGAGTCAAAGTATAATATCATGTAAATTTTCTTCACTAAGAAGCAGCCGGCACAGGCCGAGACCTGGAAACACAGAGGACTCCCACAATAGCTTCTGACAGGCCTCAGGTAACAAGCCCCAAGGTGGAGCCTAAACCGGCTGGGCCCTCAGGCCAAGAAGGAAAACACAATCTATACAGGAGTTCTACAGGACATATCACCTTCCCTTCAGAGACAGTACAAGTAAACTTAAGAGACACTGGACACAGGGGGAAAAAAATCTCTCTGACAAGCTGTCAAGTCATGGGTCGGACAATAGGACATTAATTCTGAAGGCATTTGGTAGAAGTGAAGTGGTATCCTGCTGGAGGGT
>NW_006400074.1:783045-823471 GCF_000299155.1 Elephantulus edwardii
TGATTCAGTGACTGGGGTAATCTGGATGGGTGTGTCAGAGGCAATGAGATTGGCACAGGATAGAGCACAGTTTAGGGCTGTTGTACATAGGGTCGCTATGAGTCGCAAACGACTCGACGGCACTTAACAACAACAACAAGTTTGGTAACAATTTCAACAGAATTTCTTAGGTCTTTCAGCAATTCTTCACATACACATCTTAGAACAGTGTTCAAGAACAGTAGCAATTCAATTTTTAATGTTTTATAATGAACATATTCATTTAGTGGTCTATGTTTCTTATGCCAGGTGGTATAGCAATGGTCTGTGCATTGCTGAACAGAGGTAACTCGTGGTTGCTATGATGTTGAACACTGTGACACAGATGTGTCAAATGTGATAATGGTTACCCATGGTGGACAGTGTTTGCCTGGAAGCAGGAGTGGCATCTACTTCTGAAATGGCTTGCCTCCGGAAACTCTATGTACAGTGGTCAGGCCTTTCGTTCATAGGGTTGCTATGAGTCGTCCATGACTTGACGGCACCTAACAACAACAACAACAACAACAACAACATGTCCTTTATACAACTATACATATATGTAGGCATATGTATAAATACTGGTAGTACATGCTCAAAATTTTTACAGTAGGAAAATGTGGCCAAAAAGGTTTGGAGAAAACATAAATGAGAGTAATGGAAATTATATAAAACTATCTGTATATAAGTATGTGTGTATAATTTCAGATAGAATTTTATGCTTAATGAAGTCTTCAGGTAGTAAGTTTTTAGTCATAAATTTTAATAGAAATTAAAATCAACTTATAAAGTATCAAATTTATATAAAAGGGGAAATTCTTATTTTAATTAATTTATATTTTACATCTTATTTATTCTAGACAAAATAGTATTTGGTTAAGAATCAAAAGGAACAAAGCCATACATAGCAATACAACAAAACATGCAAACTCTCGCCTTCATTAGTCCTTTAGTCATTCAGTTTCCCACCCAGAAATTTTTGTTAGAATGAGAAATAATCAAAAGTCAGGCATCATGGTCCAATACCTGACCTATTAATCAGGAATTTGGAAAATGTCCTTAATTCTTATTTCAGTTTCAAATGTAAAATGTTGTTGTTATGTGCCTTCGAGTCGCTTGTGACTCATAGCAACCCTATGCACAACACCCCTAAACTCTGCTCTGTCTTGTGCCAATCACACTGTCTCTGACACACCCATCCCGATTACCCTAGTCACTGAATCAATCTACCTCATAGAGGGCCTTCCCCTCCTGCGCTGTCCCTCCACCCTCCCAAGCATGATATCCCTCCTTACAACATGTCCAAAGTATGTTAGACGGAGCCTCAGAATCCTTGCCTCCAAGGAGCCACCCGGTTTAACCCTTTCCAGGATGAATCTGTTTGTTTTCCTAGCAGTCCATGGTACCCTCAATACTCTTCTCCAGCACCACAGCTCAAAGGCATCAATTCTCCTTCTATCCTTCTTAGTCACTGTCCAACTCTCTAATGTGTAACAAGTGATTGCAAAGACCATGGCCTGTATCCGACGCACCTTAGTCTTCAGAGAGACACCATTTCTCTTCAGTACTTTGGAGAGGTCCCTAACAGCGAACTTAAATTCTGTATTAGAGTCTATCCAGAATAATAGAAATCCTATCAAGTGTTCACAACAGAAAAATTTATTACATTCTCAGAGGGAGGATCTAAGGGCCACCTACGAAGCAGTGAAATGCCTCAGAAATTAGCAAGAGTGAAAACCAAATTATCACCAACCCCAGGAGACAAAATGAGGAGACAATATTATCTGAATCCCCAAGACATCTGGGGTTCCCAGAGGAAGCACAAACCAAGAAGGTAGAAACTACTTCTATCAGCATGTGTTTATAGAACCTAGTCAGAAAAGCCATGATTTAAACATGAAACTGGATTTTCACTTAATGCGACTCAAGTCTGGGTTATTCGTATAAAATAGAAATTGTGTCTTTAAGGATAGTAAAAATAATTTTTTAAATTATTGAGCCTGTACCTATGGAGCCACTATCAAGAAACATTATTATAATCTATTTTCAATCAGTGGAGCCCCAGTGGTACAGTGATTAGAACACTTGGCTGCTAATGGAAAGGTTGGAAGTTTGAATCCACTCGTCCACAGAAGAAAGATGTGATAGGCTGCTCCTATTGTAGATTTATAGCCTTGGGAACACTATGCTGCTAGAAGTTCTACCTTGTCCTACAGAATTAGTGAGTTGGAAACAATTAGAAGGCAGCAGATACAGTTTTTTAGTATTACAAATATATCCATATTTTTGAATACTACATTCACTCTGTATTCCTAAAAGAACTACATTGTAAACATGGAAAACTTACATAGTACTGACTTTCACTAATGAAAATCCCTTTCTTTGTTTTTCTTACCTGTAACTTGCAGATGGTCATTACATAATAAAAATTCCCCCTGAACGTGGCAGGCAGGCATATTTGTAGCAGCTGCAAATGAGCAGTATACATCGCATGAGAATGGTGTTTAACTCCTTGCTACATGCACAAAAGTTAGTCAGTACCATGCATTTCTAAGTATATTTGCTTATGATTTCCATTCTATATTTCTACCAGAGAGTACTAATGCAGTGCTCTTTCTCCTATAGTATCTTTCCTTGTCACTGTTCATAGGCAGTATTTGTCAACTTGAAATTTTTTTTGTATTTGAAATGGTATCTTCCCTATTGTTCATTAGAGACATTATCGCCAATGTCAGAAGAATCTTGGCAGAAAGCAAAGAGTACCAGAGGGATATCTATCTGTGTTTCATTGACTAATTTCATTTCAAAGTCATTTGACTGTGTTGATCACAACAAATTGTGGATAACCTTGAGAATGGGAATCCAAAACAGGAGGCAGTCCGTAGACCATAGCAAGGAAACGCTGCATGGTTCAAAATGAGGAAGGGAGTACAGCAGGGATGTGTCCTATGTCCATACCTTTTCAATCTATATGCAGAACAGATCATTTGGGAGGCTTGGTTTTAGGAAGAGGAATGTGGCAACAGAATTAGAGGTAAGACTCATCAACAACCTATGTTATACAGATGACACAACCTTGCTTGCTGAAAATGAGGAGGACCTGAGCCACCTCCTGCAGAGGGTCAAGGACTGCAGTCTTCAATATGGATTAAAGCTCAAAATAAAGAAGACAAAGATTCTCACCACTGGGTCAACTGGTAGCACCATGATGCATCCATGGAGAAGAGATTTAGGTTGTTAACAGTTACAGCTTGCTTGGCTCCACATCAACTCTCTTGGCAACAGCAGTCAAGGAAATCAAAAGACAAATTGCATGGGGAAGTCTGCTGTCAGGGATCTTTCCAGAGTACTGAGAAGCAACTACGTACGTCAGTCTAGAGATATTCAGGCCATGGTCTTCACAATTACTTGCTATGCATCAGAAAGCTGGACAATGACTAAGGATGACAGAAGAATTGATGCTTTCAAATTGTGGTGCTGGAGAAGAGTCTTTAACATACCATGGACTGCCAAGAAAACAAATCGGTCTGTCTTGGAGAGGGTGAAACCAAGTTTTTCCTTAGAGCCTAGGATTTTGAAGCACCGTCTCACATACGTTGGGCCTGTGACAGATCCTGGAAGAAGGATATCATGCTTGGAAGGATGGAGAGACAGCACAGGAGGAAGACTCCAGATGAGATGGACTGATACAGTAAATAGGACTACAGGGGTAGGTGTGTCGGAGTCAGTGAGAAGTCTCAAGATAGGGTAGGCTTCAGAACTGTTGTTCATAGGGTCACAAGTTGACTTGATGGTACATAATAATAACAACGTTTCATTGGCATTTCTTTCATTGCTCATGTTTGAAGTCACTGAGTTAAGAGTCAGCTCAGCAGTACCTTAGAACAACATGAGAAACTAAAATTTTTGACCTTATTAAGCAATAAAAATTCAAAGCAGTCTTAAGTTCTAAAATAATCATTTTTATAACAAATTACAAACTATGCTAGTTCAAAATAGGGAATGTCTACAAGGTTACCTGACAAATGTATAGGTATGCTCCACTTTACTGGCCTTTGCAGACATATGTTTTTCACAGATTGAAGGTCTTTGGCAATCCTGACACAAACAAGTCTATTGGCATAATTTCCCCAACAACATGTCTCTGTATTGTCTTTGTGTCTCTGTATTGAATTTTGGGAATTTTCACAGTATTTCAAATGTTGTCAAAGCTCTGGTGGCCTAGTAAAAAAAAAAATTGCTGCAATCCTGAAGGCATGAGGTTCAAATCTACCAGCTGTTCTGCGGGAGGATGGGCAATCTCCTCCTAAGTGATTAATTGACTCTGAAAATTCACAGAAGGGTTAGCTTTGGGTCAGTTCAGACTCAACAGCACACACACCACTACCACTACTGCACATTTAACATTGTAGTATTGTGTAAACACAACTTTTATTATGTAATGGTAAAAAAAAAAACCCACCCCAAAAACTGTGTGACTCCCTATTGCAATATTCATTGTAATGCAGTGGTCTGAACAAAATCTTGGAGGAATGCTTATATTGGATCAGAAAAAACAAAGAACAGCACTTTGAGAGTGAGTATATCTTAATAAAGAATACCTTAAAAATTATTCCTGATTAAAATACATTAAAAATAACTTGCTAAATTCTGTTTTAGGAAACATGTTGGATCAGATGTCTAAAGAAACTCTCAGCATAGAACAGTTTAAAAGGAAAGATGAACATGTTTTAAAATACATTGCTGAATTAGCAGAGAAACAAAAATTATATTAATAGACCTGAAACCACAGTTAAGCATGAATCCAGAGAGATACCAGAGAAAACTGAACCCAGAGCACCTGCCTTCCCTGGTTGCCTAAAGGACAGGGAACAAGAAAGTTTAGGCACCAATAAAGAGATCTTTACATAAAGATGTCTGTGCATAAGGATACAGAGGAGTTATTTACCACAATTATTCTTAAGCAGTGAAGATTATGTTTTGGGGAAATAAAAAACCAACCAACCTTTTGAAATGCTGATGTGTTTGGCATTCCCGCAGTGGCAGGCTATAGTAGTCAGACACACTCCGGAGCAACTATTTCACAAAATACTAAGTTGGGAGAGGCTGGAGAGCATTACGTTGAGCAAACTCAATCTTATAAGGACAAACACTGCACAAGACCATTATTGTAAACACAGAAGGATAACTAGTGAAACATGTATGGGAATTCAAGGGGGTAGGGCTGAGAATGGGTAGGGGTGAAACTACATACAAGGTTGTACAGTTTGGTGGGTGGAGAAGGGCTAGTAGATGGGAAGGATCCGGACAAAAAAAGACAGGGTAATGACGGGCAAAGTCCAAATGTGATTAATTTTATAAACATAATGCATGAAAATGATTATCTGAAACACAGTATCAATGAAGAATAGTGTGTAATAATGTATATAAACTTTGTAAGTAAATCAATAATAGTAATAAAAAGAATATGGTAGACTACACTAAGAGCAGCAGTTTAAAATTAAAAGAATAGAACATTGTATAAAATGTAACTTCAGGGAAAAAGGAGTAGGAACAGAATCGGAAAAACACAAGACAAAACACGGCGAGATCTTGGACAATTTTACAAAACCGCTTTATTTAGACAAATTGTCCACACAATAAAACTACCCCAGAGTATGCATACTTCATTAATATATCGTTAGGCACTGATATTTATTCTGCATTTTAAGAGAAGATTAACTCTTTCAAAGGCCATTCACTGAAGCCTGGCAGAGAAGAACTGGGTTATCTCTAAACCTACCTTCTAGTGCAAAGATTTATAAGGTCCACTTCTATTTGACACGATTTTTTTTTTTTGGTGCACACAGATGATATTAAAAACGGCAGGAAGGTCCTCTGTTATCACTAGAAGTTACGCAGGCACGATGCAATATGGAGATTTTTCTTGGTCTAGGTGCAAATAAAGAGCTTCCACAAAATAACGAGTACGGACGGTCGCAGTTCTCAACAGAAACGGAGGTTTCGAATGGAAACAATTCTGGGCCTTTCTCATCTGCTCGAAATGGCTAGCGGCCAGTGGAGTCAACAACGGCACTGCCCGTTGGGAGACAAAAAGTCTCCCCGAGCGCTCCTCCCCGACCTCCCCGAGGCTGCTCCTGACCCTCGCCCAGGCTCCCCAATTCCCTGGGTGAGGCGCCTAGAGAACTTCAGTGGATTCGCGAAGCTCTCTCCACACGAACACTCGCTGGCGTAAGGTGGCTAAAACTGGATGACACACAGAGCCGAGGACCCCAGCCCCGCGTTCCCTCCACGCCCCTACCTGTGGAGAAACAGAGCAAGGACAGCTGATGCTTCAGACGGGTCAAGCCTAGCACCGTGGGAGCAAAGAACATGGCTTCATCGTCGGGGTGCGCGATGACCAGGAGAGTCCGGCCTTGGGCTGTCAGTCGGCCTAACGGTTCCCTACTTTGCATTAGGTCCAGGGTCGTCCAAGCCAAGAGAAAACCCCACGTTAGAGCTGCTACTGCTAAACACACAAAGACTACAGCCATGCTGAGAGACGCCGCGCCTGCGCACTAGGGCCGGATTCCGCCGCCTCAGGCTCCGGTGGGCAAAGAGGCCGGCAGGAAACTGTTCCGCAGTTAAACCTGCCCAGCAGCCCACACCGGTGGGTTTACCTTGGGGCTCTCGCAGTGGCAGACTACAGACACCTCTAAAGCATTTTATCAGGTTCTGTTTTTGCAGCATTTTACGAAATTTTCTTGTCCCCTGATAGGTTTCAAAGCTGAACGGAGCCGCATACGATCGTTTGGTTGCAGTCTTTATGGAAGCAGGTGCCATGTCTTTTCACCCACAGAACAGCTGGTTGGTTCCAACCAAAGAGCTTCCAAGTGCTTAATCCTTGTGCTGCCAGAGCTCCTAAAGTATGAGTTTAAGGGGATTTATAAAGTCTTGTAGGAAACGCGGATGGAAGCTTTCCAAAACAGTTCGAAGCAGAAGTTTGTTTTCTCTGCTTAATGTTGGGATGCAGAGAGGTAGACTGTCTACAGGGAAAGGATGTGGTCGCAAGGAATCATCATTTCCCTAGAAGAGTGAAGCAGAGCGGCATGGTAGTCGCGAGGGTCCCAGGCTCCATTTGAAAACTCCCTTGGATTGACCAAGTGTTTCAAATCAGCCTACTTTGGCATTTCAGCCAGCTCTTGATAGGTTTTGCATTTGAGAGTTCTAGAAAGCAGCTGCCGGACGTCCAGCGTTGTCTGTCACCTTGGGCTTCAGCTAATTTCCCGCGCGCGGGTTCCCACCGCTCCGCAGAGGGGTTACCCGATGCCAGGTCAGGCCTCGGGGCGCATCGCTCGGTGTGGCTCGCGGTGGGCGCGCCGGCCAGGTCCGCCCGGGTTGCGCGCCAACCACCCTCCGCCCGCGGGAGCGCACCGCCCCCGACCGAGACCGAGGTGAGGGCACGAGGCGGGCCATGACCCAAAGAGCTCGCGTGCAGTAGGAGCGGCGTCGCCAGCGGAGGGAGCTGGTTGCCCAGGCCCCCGGAAGGAGGAGGAGCCGTGCAGTAGCCGGCGCAGGAGCCGCCTTCGCCGCGGCAGCCTGGCTGAGGGAGGGAGAGGGGTGTCTCAAGATGGCGGCCGGGGTGGCGAAGCAGCGGCGGCGGCGGCGGCGGCTGGCGTGAGCTCCGGGTCGGCGGCGCCGCACGCGGTCCCCGGGTGAGGACGCGCGTCTGGGCCGCGCCCTGCTGCCCAAGCCAGGGGCGCGCCGGCTCGCACGCTCCGCCCGCTCCCGGTGAGTAGGCCCTGGCTCGGGCAGCTCGGCCTCCGGGTCCGCGCTGGCCCAGGGGCTCTCGAGGGTGCGCTGGACACTGGCCACAGGCACGGCTGCGCCGCTAGGCGAGGGCCGTCGCGGCCCGGCAGGGTCGGGACTTGTCTCCGCGTTGGGCCCTCCCGAAAGCTTCGGTGGCCAGCGGGGCGAGTCCAGCGGGAGCGAGGGCCAGCGAGGGCAGGCTGGCGGAGTTGAGAGGGAACAGGGCTGCGTCCTGGCCGGGCTCGGGGAGGATGTCCGATGGCCAGGGCGCGGCGGAGGCTGGAGGGCTGACCGGAGGAGGGGAGAGGCGCCGTGTCCGCTCTGGCCCGGCCGGCCAGGGCGCAGTGCTCGGCGGACGTGGTGGCTGGCTTGGGGTGTGGAGGACTTGGGGAGGTGACAGCGCAGACCAGGGAGTGGGGAGCTCCTGCTTCACCTTTGTGAGCACCTCAGGGTGCCTGGAGAGCAGTGGGCAGTGGCGAGAATGACCAGGACTAGAGCCCTTATCTTTCATTGTTTATTACTGATACTGCTTTGTGCGAGGTCGAGCAGTGTACCGTGAGAGCCTACAACTGAGTAGTAATTAGTTTTAACGGGAAGAAAAGGAGTTCTTTGAAGTCCCGGACTTAGGAGTAGGCCTGTATTAAAGACAGGGGAAAAGGTGCGGGCGTAGCGCTGTTTAGGAAAAGTATTTGCTTAGGATGTGTCCATTTTCCCTGAGAGCTGGCTTGCCACAGGGCGGCTGCAACAGTTGACCGAGGACAGTAGTGGAATGAGCAATTTTAATCTTTGAGAATTCGGTGTCTACTTGCATCACATTTGCTACCTTATTTATTTTATTCTAGTTGTATTGAAGTGTACTTTCTTCATGTGCACCCTGGGGAGGAAGGAGGCAAAACGAGACTGCGAAAAAGAGCAACAGGCCTGGGACTTTAAAATGCCTGAAAAGATTCATTCATTTCTTAAACACTCTGTGAGCAATGTCGCGGGTAACATAGGTGACTGTCTTGTGGATAATTGGAGAGTTGATGACATTGTTTCGTTTTAAGTAGCTTTTAGAAAATGGTTTTACTGAATGAATTTTAGAATAATATTTAGACCCAGTAAAAATTACAGTAGAATTAATAGCCACAAGTTGCTTGAGAAAGAGACTTTAAAAACATTTGCTCATTTTCTTCTAATCCAGTGGAAGTTTATTTTAATATTTGTAATACTTACTTATTTTTGCCTTGCTTTAAAGCATACATAGTAATAAACATCAATACAGTGTATATATAAACTAACCTTGACCTTCATACTTATATGTGTTATATATACTGTAATGTATTTGATTGGCAAACAATTATATACATAAGTAGATACTTTGTGAAGTGATTACTTGCCAGAGTAAAATGCACTTCTTTCTTAAAAAAATATTTGTCCTAATATGCATTCTTCTGGAGAAAATGCCTTAGTATGAGTCTTGATTTATCTTGTAACTATGTGACATTATGGTAAATGATCTGACCTCAGTATTTGAGTTTCCTCTTCTATATAGGAGACTATCTGCATTCCCAGAGTTCATTGTTGAGTGTAAAGGTAGCTCAAAAAACCAGCACCACCAACAAAACACTGTGATGTCCAGTGGCAACCGACCCAGAGCTACCCAGCCACACTGGGTTTCTGAGGCTGTGAATCACGCAGGAGAGATGGCCCCTCTCCGGAGGAGCCTCTGGTGGATTTGGGTTATCTATGCAACTTCCTATGGAGTAAGCCACCAGAGTTTGCTAAAGAAGTGAAATTTTATTGTACAATGTGACAGGTTTATGTATCTGTAAAGTAGTAGCAGCTCCGCCTGTGTTTCATGATACTTAAACTTTGTATCTTGTAATGTAGGTATTTATGCCCCTTCTGCTGGTGTAGTCTATAGGGAATTACACTGCTAACCCAAAGGTCACACCTTTCTGGCGGTTTGAGTCCACCATGGGCAATCTCCTGTGCAATTTACAGCCTTAGAAACCCACCCGAGGTCAGTGATGTCGTCACTTCCACTAGACGGTAGTGAGGGAGTGAATGCAGCTTATTTCTCACCTACTGAGGTCACCAGAAATCCTTCCATGATATGATCTTTATATTTAAGATGCTGGCAAGACTATATTTTCCCATGGGTAGGTTATTGACTCTGCGAATATCTAATGAATGAACAGAATTCTAACTGGGAAAAATGTGTTCCTAAAATGTATTAGCATACACCTGTTACCTATAGTGGCCTGTCTACATAGTGGTGGTTTTTTGACCTCTAGAGAACATGTTTTAAGCGCATGTTTTGCTAGGCTTGATCACATAGTAAAATGTAAATGTTTGGTGTGTTCATTTAATTTTTTTTATTGATTTTAATGAAAGTTTACAGAGACTTAGGGTTTCCATTCATTCATTGTTGCACTTTTCTCCCTGCCTACCCCCTCCCCCTCATTTTAGTTTTTTTTGGTAAATGAACTATGAGATCTTAGAAATGAACTTGTGTTTTTGTTGTTATCTTTTGTTGTTTTCAATTGAGTGAAAACTTATCCCAAGGCTACTCACTCAAGTTTAGATCAGTGAAAGAATTTTCCTCAAATTTGTGAAGTGATGATAAAGATTTTTATTGCCATTGCTATCTGTTCTGGAAGGCAGACGCTTTTATAGGTAAATGCCAGTTTTTTTGTTTCATTTTGTTGCTCAGTTTTAATTGTATTTTATGGCTTATCATAATTTTAATTTAAATTCTTTCTGATACCTGGAAATCAGAGATTGCACATATTTAATAACTTCTATCTGTTCTTTTACAGATACTGGATTTTATTATAAAAGAAGTAGAAGTTAATCAGAATTTATTTTATACAGACTTACTTATAAATCTGAGAGTTACTTTACCTCATTCACTTGTGAGGTATCTTTTATGTTGAAAGTCCATTATTAAATGCTTTAAAGATAGAAGGCATGAAAAAAAAAGGCATGCCTGAGCATATCAATTACAGACATAAATAATTCAATCAGTAGACTACCTTTTATTCTTTTTTATTAAATTTTTGTTATTTTGTCCTTTCTAGGTTTGAGTATACAAAAAGTGAATTTTGATTCTTTTCCATCAGGACTGGAAACTATTGGAAAAAGCAATGAGAAATTTATGTAATGTTACATTAATTACATGTGTTTTTTTGTTTTGTTTTTGCTGTTGATTTGAAACCAACTCAGATCTCTTTTGGGATTTTTCAGAGGCTTGAAATTGCATGAGAAACAATTGCCTGTCTTTATACTGCAGAGCTGCTGATAAATTCAGACTGCCAGAAAGGTATACAGCCTTTTGGTTAGCAGTACAACTGTGCAGTAGACTAAGCCATTAGGTCTCCCTATACTTTTTTTTTTTAAATTTGTTTTATACTTGTTTATTTAGTGAGTTTGTATACATTGTTTTTCTTATAATTGTATTTTGTTGTTGTTAGGTCCCATCAAATTGACTGACTCACTGTGACCTTATAAATAACAGACCTAAACCTTGCCGTACTCTGTGCTATCCTTAGGATATTTGATATGCTTCAGTCTGTTAATACAGGCATTGTGTCAGTCTATCTCATTGAGAGTCTTGATTTCCTTTGCATCTTTTTGTTTTTTAAATATATTGTTGTAGTCAGGTTTACTATTTAGCTGTCAGAGGGATCTTGGCTGAAAGTAAAGAATACCAGAAGAATGTCTATTTGTGCTTTTGTTTACTGCAAAGGCAATTGACTGTGTGGATCATAACAAGTTGTGACTGACATTGAGAAGAATGGGAATCCCGGAGCGCTTACTTACGCTCATCTGAAATCAATACCTGGACCAGGAGGCTGTTGTGCCAACAGAGCAGGGGAACACTGAATGGTTTAAAATTAAGAAGGGAGTGTGTCAGGGTTTCTCTGTACCAATTTAATTTGTAAACTGAGCAAATTATTCGAGAAGCTGGACTCTCTGAAGAGGAGTGTGGCATTAGGATCAGAGAGAGACTCATCCATAACCTGCGTTATGGAGGTGACACAACCTTGCTTGCTGAAACTGAGAAGGAGAAGCACTTGTTGCAGAAGATCAAGGAATGCAGTCTTCAGTATGGATTACACCTCAGTGCCAAGAAAACAAAATACTTAACACTGGACCAATAGACAACATCATGATGGATGGAGAAGAGATTAAAACTGTCAACAACTTCATTTTTCTTGGATCCACAATCAGTACACTTGTTACCAGTAGTCTGGAAATCAGGGGACTTACTGTACTAGGAAATTCTACAGTCAAAGACCTCTCCAAATTATTGAGCAGTGATGTCAGTTTGAGGACTAAGGTGCACCTGATTCAGGACATAGTCTTTTGTTATACTCATTTGCTATTCTTCTGAGAGCTGGACAGTGAATAAGGATGACAGAAGAATTGATGCCTTTGTGCTGTGATGTTAGAGAGGAGTAATGAAGATCCCATGGACTGCCAAAAGAACAAACAGATATGTCTTGGAGAAGGTGCAGCCTTCTTCTTGGAGAAGTGCTCCTGGGAGAGACATAGATGATAAAGATTTGTCTCACATATGTTGGGCATGTTATAAGGAGAGACTTTTGCTTGGAGTGGGACATCATACTTGGAAAGGTGGAGAGTCTGTGAAAGAGGAAGACCCATAGCCAAGTGGATTGACATGGTGACTGCAGCAGTGGGCTTGAGTGTGAGGATGGCACAGAATAGGACAAGGTTCAGATCTGATGTTCATCGGGTGCTAAGAGTTTGTGCTTGACTCACTGGCACCTGACCACAACCACAGCCACCACCATTTCATTGCATTTGAGAATCTAAGACCACATAGAACTCCAGATGTCCCTTTAGATTACTTTTTTCTTTTATGTGGCTCTTAATTTTACTTAGCGATGACCTGAAGACCAAGTTTGTATTTGGTAAAATAAAAACTAATGATATATAGAGTTAGAAGATACAGCAGCCATAATGCTCCTTAAAAGAAGGATGGGGTGACCATATTAATGAATAAGGTTATTAGGATAGTTTAAAGAGAGGGAGTTCTAGTAGTGTTGACTGTAGGAGACTGTGTGGCTGCCCCAAAGGCCTTACCTTCCTGGTGGTTTGAATCCACCAGTGGCTGCATGGGAGAAAGATGGGCAATCTACTCAGATTTACAGCCCCAGAAATCTGCTGGAGGGTCAGCTATGAGTCAGTTCTACTCAATGGCAGTGAATTGAATTTGAATCCCTAGAGAAGGTCACTGGAATAGAGGAAGACTCAGTGAGATGGATCAGCAAAGTGGCTGCCGCAGTGGGTTCATACAGCAGTAATTGCGATGGTGGCACAGGACCAGGTGGTTCATTCTGTTGCATATAAGGTTTCCCTGACTTGTAAACAGTGTGGCACCTAACAACAGAATACAGATTGATAGAAATCCTTGTAGTCTTATTTGCTGTGCTGGAATCCTGAAGGCATGTGGTTTAAATCCACCAGCTGCTCCGCAAGAGAAGGATGGGCATTTTCCTTCCGTGTGATTAATTGCCTCTGAAAACCCGCTGGAGGGCCAGCTGTGGGTCCATTCTGACTTGATGGTGGTCTACCACAACCACCACCACCACAACTTGTTTCACTAGTGAATAAAACTGACATTATTAGAAGTCAAGTTGTCTGTGTAAGTTGAAGTTGGGCAATAGCAGAATTCAGGTTTCCTGTCTTCCAGTGTAATGTTCATTTGACTGTAGTATATCATCCTGGAGATGTGATATTTAAAATTCAGAAGTCTCAGATTTGTTGCTTTGAGTTGGAACCACCTCAGAGCTGACCCTCCAGTGGGTGTTTGGGAAACTGTAAATAGCACAGAAGGAGATTGCTCATCTTTCTCTTGTGGAACCCGCTGATAGGCTCAAACTGCCAGAGAGGGGTCTACCACCTAACTCCCTGCCAGAGCTTTCTCAGAATCATCACTGGCACTTGTTTAGAACAAAAATTGTTGTGAATGGTAATGAGATAATTTTGGATAATCAGCTTAGTTATCAAATTTAAGTTGCCTTTTAATTAAAAATTTCTGAAATGAAAACATTGTTTCAAAAAGTGAGTGTTCCTTTAATCTGTGAGTGATAGGGTACACCAAATCACAGCCACTGTTATTGGGCCTGTTCTGATACCTGGTGACCCTCTAAGGAGTTTCCAAGACTAAATCTTTATGGGAGGAGACTGTCTCACTTTCCTCCTGTGGAGAACCTGCTCAGTGTGGATTGCCATACTTGACCTGCAGCCCAGCTTGTTTGTAATGGTGGTTTTGACCCGCCAGGGCTGCTTCTGTGATAATAGCTTCAATGGAACTGATTTATTTAATTTTTATTCTGCTTTGAGGAGTATCACCTTAAATAATAATGTCTAGAAGATACTTGAACCGAGTGACATTTTACTGAATTTAAGTACTCTCTTAGAGCATGGAAAATTTATTTTGTGTGGTTGGATATCTCTGAGACCCTCAGAAGTGTTAGCTTGACTATTTGTACAATAGCTGTTATGTACTTCACCTTCTTTCAAACATCTGTGGTTCTGTCTTTTTTTTTTTTTTTAAGTGTAAAGGACTTTAGTTATACAACTCTAACATAAATAGCATGAATGGGAACTTTAGTCTTAATATTCCATTAAAAAATTAATTTGTAATTCTGTGTTTTTGGGTAGGTATTCTTACAAAAATTTATTTTACAGGTGCTCATTAACATAGTAATTTGTAACTCAGTGAACTTATAGGACAATCGAACTATCTCGTCATTTTGGTTTTTTTTTAAGATTCATTTGTTGTTGCATAAATGAATTTTCTTCTCTCCTCCTTCCCTCCCCCTCTCCCAGTCCACTTAGCAATACACTTCTTGCTACAGATGAACTACCTCTTAAAGTTTCCAAAGACTGCCACATCTTTCTCATTTGGAGTGATGGATGGATTTGAACTGCTAACCTATTGGTTAACAGCTGAACACTTAGCTCTTGTGCCACCAGGGCTCTTTATTCTTCTGCTTTAAGTTTTTAAAACTGTAAAAATATATATTAAAAAAATTGCCGGTCTCAAATTTCTTACATGAACAGTACAGTGACATTAAGTTTATCACTCTGAGCAATCACCACCACTATCCATTTCTAGCTTTTTTCATCACCCTTAACAGAAACTCATTGTGTCCCAAGAAATGACTCTCTTGCCTCCTCCCTTGTGCCTCTGGTAACTAGCTTCTAATAAACTTTAGGAAACTTCAGGCTAACTATTAGTAAGTCTTTTAGCTGTAAGGAAGATCATATTTTTTCTGTCCTTTTGTAATAGAAGTCTTTGACGTTGCATAATATTTTCAGTGCTCATCTATCTTGCATGTGTCAAGAATTCATTTCTCTTAATTGTTGTTGTTATGTGCTATGGAATCACCTTCCACTCATAGCAACTCTGTGTACAGTAGCTGTGAAGCCTCACCCTGTCCTGAGCCAGTCTTACAGTCTCTCACACACCTAACCCAATTGCCCCAGTTGTGTCAATCCATCTCATTCAGGATCTTCCTTTCTTCTGTCCCTCCACCTTCCTAGCATGAAGTCCTTATCCAAGGATTGGTTGGTCCCTCATAGTCATATGCCCAAAGTATGTGAACTGTAGCTTTAAAATCCTAACTGTCAAGGGGTAGGTTGGTTTTACCTTCTCTAGAACAAGCCTGTTTGTCTCTTGGCAGTCCATGGTATGTTCAGTACTCTTCTTCAGCACCACAACTCAGACATTGACAGTTCTTTTGTCATCCTTAGTCATTGTCCAGCTCTGTGATGCATAGCAAGTAATTGTGAAAACGATAGCCTTAATCAGGTGCACCTTAGTCTCTAGACTAACATCTTTCCTCTCTAATACTTTGGGAATTCCACGACAGCAGATATTTCCAGTGCACTTTGTCTTCAGATTTCCTGGCTGCTGGTGCCAAGATGGTTGATTGTGGAGCCGAGCAAGTTGAAATTGTTAACAATTTGTCTCTTCTCCATCTGTCATGGTGCTGCCAATTGGCTCAGTGGTGAGAATCTCTGTCTTCTTGATGTTGTGCTTTAGTCTATATTGAAGACTGCAGTCACTGACTTTCTGCAGCAAATGCTTCAGGTTCTCCTTAGTTCCAGCCAGCCAGGTTGTGTCATCTGCAAGTTGTTGTATGATTCTTCCTCCATTTCTGATCCCAATAAAGTCCAGCCTCCTGAGTGATCTGTTCTGCATATAGATTGAAAAAGAGACAGGATGCATCCCTAACACACGCATTTCCTGATTTTGAATTATGCAGTGTTTTCTTTCTCTGTTCTAATGACTGCTTCCTGGTTCAGGTATAGATTTCACATGAACATAATCAAGTGTTCTGAATTCCTCTTCTTCTAAAGGTTAGCCACAATTTGTTATGATCCACACAAATGCCATTGTATAGTCAGTGAAGAACAGATAAATATTCCTCTGGTACTCTGCTTTCAGCCAAGATCCATCTGACATTGGCAGTGATACCCTAGTGCCACAGCCTCTTCTAAATCCAGCTTGAATTTCTAGTAGTTCTGTGTTGATGTACTGTTTCAGTCATATTTTTATAATCTTGAACAAGATTTTGTTTTCATGTGATATTCTAGAATTTCCACACTCTGTCAGATCACCTGTTTGTGGAGTGGGAATAAATATGGATCTCTTCAGTCTGTTGGCCATGTAATTGTCCTCTAGATTTCTTGACACAACCTGGTGAGCATGTATATCCATTAATTTGTTATTTTAAAATTTATAATCTTTGCACTAATACTGAGCTCTATGTAAGATTTTCTTATTCTCTTTGACTTGTAAAATAGTATTGTTGTTATGTACCATTGAGTTGCTGCGACTCATAGTGACTCTATGTACAACAGCTCTGAAGCCTGCCTTGTCATGAGCCAGTCTCACTGACTCCAGCACACCTACTCCCATTGCCCTAGTTATATCTCATTGGGGTCTTCCTCTCCTGTGCTATCCCTCCATCCTTCCATGCATGATGTCCTTCTACAAGGATAATTCCCTCCTGGTCACATGCCCAGAGTATGTGGAACTTCAAAAACCTAGCCTCCAAGGAGTAACTTGGTTTCACTCTCTCCAAGACAGAGCTGTTTGTTTTCTTGGTAGTCCATGGTATGTTCAAAACTCTTTTCCATCATCACAACTTGAAGGCATCTGTTCTTCTGCCATCCTTAGTCATTGTCCAGCTCTCTGATGCATAGCAAGTAATTGCGAAGGCCATGGCCTGGATCAGGTACACCTTAGGCTCTAGACTTACATCATTGCTCTCACTACTCTGGAAAGGTCCCTGACAGCAGATTTACCTAGTGCCGTTTGTCTTTTGATTTCCTGACGTCTGGAGCCAAGCAAGCTATAACTGTTAACAACATCATTCTCTTCTCCATCCATCATGGTGCTGCCAGTTGCCCATATAAAAGTTACTGGGCTAAGATATATGTGCTATAACACGTATTTTTAAGTGTACGTTTCATTGACACACTGTGTTGTGCAACTTTCACTGTTAAGAGTTTCCATAAGGAGTTTTTCCCTTCAATCCAAACAGAAACTTAGTACTTTTTAAGCTTTTGCTTAAAGACTTCTTATTGCTATTGCAGACTTTCATGGTTAAAAATTGGGAAAGGTCTATGTCATAGTTTTGTCCTTTCTCCATATCTGTTTAATTTATATGGTAAGCAAATTATTTGAGAGGCTGGATTCTATGAGGAAGAATGTGGCATGAGGATCAGAGGAAGACTCATCAATAATCTTCGTTATGTAGATGTCACAACCTTGCTTGCTGAAAGTGAAGAGTATTTGAAACATTTGCTGCAGGAGGTTAAATATTGCAGCCTTCAAGTTGAAATACATCTCAGTATCAAGAAAACAAAATTCCTTGCCACTGGATAGATAGGCAACATCAAGATAGATGGAGAAAAGATTGAGACTGTCAGTGACTTCATCTTACTTGAATCCACAATTAATACATTTGGTACCAGCAATCAGGAGATAAGGAGACATATTGCACTGGGAAAGTCTGCTGTCAGGGACCTTCCCATATTGTCGAGGAGCAGTGATGTCAGTTTGAGGATTAAGTTGCGCTTTATTCAGACCATGGTTTTTCAGTCACTTGCTATGCATCTGAGAGCTGGTCAGTGAATAAGGATGGCAAGGAGAAGAATTGATGCCTTTCACCTGTGTTGTTGAAGAAGAGTACTGACGAAAGAACAAACATGTCTTGGAGAAGGTGTAGCTAGAGTGCTCTTTGAAGGCAAGTTAATAAAACCTCGCCTTACATTTTTTGGGCATGTTGCTAGGAGAGATTTTTCTTTAGAAAGGGATATCATACTTGGATAGGTAGATGGATGATGAAAGAGAGGAAGATCCTTAACCAAGTAGATTGACACAGTGACTACAGCAATGGGCTTTAGTGTGTCAGAGATTTGTGAGAATAGCACAGGTTCAGATCTGTTGTCTGTAAGGTCACTGTGAGTCATACTTGACTGTACTTGACAATAACCACAACAACAACAGCCTTTAAAACTAGTAACCAGACCCACCATGGTTGAATCAATTCTGTTTGGTTTCTCAAGGGCCATAAATCTTTACAGGGAGAGACTGTCTGCCTGTTTGTCTTCTGTGGAGCAGGCTGGTGGATTGTAACAGTTCTCTTTTTGATGAGCAGCACAAGATGCTACCCCAGCCCTTGGTAACTCAGTGATAGATTTTGTCTCTGTATTTACATTAAGTGGGATCCTGCATTATCTATCTTTTTGTGTCTTAACTCTTTTATGGTAATATTTTCTAAGTTTCTCTATATGGTTGCATTTATTAGAACTTAATTTCTCTTTGTGGCTAAGTAGTTTTTCATTGTAGGAATTTACCATATGTTGTTAATTTATCTCTTGATGAACACTTACGTTGTTTCACCTTTGACTGTTGGGAATAGTGCTGCCATCACTGTCAGTTAACAGGTGTTGGTCTGAGTGCCTCCTTTTAAGATTTTTTTAGTTGGTTTTTTTTTTATATTATATAGTTTATTTTTTTTAAATACTGGATTTTTTGTTGTTTTTTTTCAAATTATGTACAGAAACAGAGTTGCTAGGCTATATGATAATTCAATTTCACATTTTGAAGAACTGTCAAACTGTTCTCCACATTGACTTCACCCTTTTACATTCCTACTGACAGTATAAAAGAGTTCTGATTTCCCTATTTCTTCACTTCTGCATAGAAACACTGATGTTAAGACCACCCTCAACTTCATAAGAGGGCAGGAAGAAAAATCCCTCTTTGACATCCACAGTAGCACAAAGTTGCTTCCGGTGAGGTCAAGTATGCCTTCATATTTCACACTTTTAAAAAAATTATTAATTTTAATGAACATTAACAGAGATTTTAGATTTCCAATCATTCATTGTTACACTTTTCTCCTCACCCACCCCCTACCCCCATTTCGCTCTTCTCTTTGAAAAGTAAAAGAAAAATTCCTTTATTGGTATACAATCCCCCCACACCCACTCACCCCCACCCTGAGTATACTCCACTCTGCAGCCTTCATTAAAAATATGGAATGCTTCACTAATTTGTGTGTCATCCTTGCACAGGGGCCATGCTAATTTTCTCTGTATCGTTCCAATTTTAGTTTATGTACTGCCGAAGCGAGCACATCTCATACTTTTTAAAGCTTTCCTAACAAGGCCATATTCATGGTTCTCGCCACTTTTCTGCTGGGTACATTGCAGTGGACACACAGAATTCACAGATAATATTTTTGATTTTGAGGTTTATTAAGGAATTGATTACAGTTCAGGATCAGGAATGACCCAGGATACAGTTCTTGAATTAGGACAGTATGTTCTCAGGCAGGCCTCTTTGACCCTTGGCTCTCTGACCTGTCCTCTGCCCTGCGCAAGTGTTACAGAACTTATTTAGCAATGCAATTATGTTCCCTGTGGCACCCCTACTCTGCCATTAAGGCTACATTCAAGTTCATTTGGCTCTCTCATGATCTGTAGACCAGTAAACTTAGCACCTTTGGCTTTTGCTCAAAAGCATCCACTCCACCACCTCACACCAGTCATCTGATACCATTTGTCTGGTATCTGTGACCAGTTCTGCTACTACTCTTTGGTCTCACGCTGTCTTGCCATCTCACAGTTTGTCCAGTCTCTCATGTTATGACTTATCTCTTGTTTGCACAAGAATCTCAGCTCCAAAGGATGACCTGCATTCTTTGGCTTTTCTGTCTTAATAGTTGTGATGCCTCATTGCTCATGGGCTCAAAGTTATGGTTAGGTTCTTGTGGATTTGTTTCCATTTTCTTCAGCATTTAGTTTGAACTTGTTCTTGAGTAGAAGATGGTCTGCTTCACAGTCAGCTGCTTAACTGGTTTTGACTGCAGATGTTGAACTCCAATGATTCTTTCCCCAGATGTAATAAAATACTAATTAACATATTCCAACAAACAGATGCAGCTTTGGGCTGCTCTCCAGACTGTGCCAAGAAATGGGGAAAGCTGCTACCTTGCCAGCTGACTGGGAGAGATACATATTCCCATACACAAAAATGGTGATTGGAGAATGGGAATCTCAGAATACTTAATTGTGCTTATGTGAAACCTATAGCTAGACAGAGAAGTGATTGCCCAAACATAACTGGGGAAGACTGATGGTTTAAAATAGAGTGGTTGTGTCAGGATTGTGTTCTTTCTCTGTACCTTCTTTTTTTTTTTTTTTGGCTGAGTACAGTGTACTTTATTGATGGTACATGACAAGATGGGCTTGCCAAGCCCCTCCCCTTTCTCAGGGGGATTTGATGGAAACTTGTGTCAAGGATGTGAGATTCTCAGTGTGTGGGAGGATCAAGTTGGGGCAAGGACTCCCCAGCAACTGAGGGTCTCTCTCTTCTAGTGCTATTGCTGGGGCTGGTGGTCCAAAGGGATCTTATTCTTTGGAGGCCATGTGAACCATCAGGTCGACCACCTGGTTGCTGTAGCCAAATTCATTGTCATACCAGGAAATGAGTTTGACAAAGTGGTCGTTCAGGGCAATGCCAGCCCCAGCATTGAAGGTGGAAGAGTGGGTACCACTATTAAAGTCACAGGAGACAACCTGGTCTTCAGTGTATCCCAGAATGCCCTTGAGGGGCCCTTCTGATGCCTGCTTTACTACTTTCTTGATGTCATCATATTTGGCAGCTTTCTCCAGACGGCAGGTCAGGTCCACAACTGACACATTGGGGGTGGGGACACGGAAAGCCATGCCGGTAAGTTTCCCATTCAGTTCAGGGATGACCTTGCCCACGGCCTTGGCAGCGCCAGTAGATGCAGGGATGATGTTCTGGGCAGCTCCACGGCCATCACGCCACAGCTTTCCAGAGGGGCCATCCACAGTCTTCTGGGTGGCAGTGATGGCATGGACTGTGGTCATGAGTCCCTCTACAATGCCGAAGTTGTCATGGATGACCTTGGCCAGGGGAGCCAAGCAGTTGGTGGTGCAGGAGGCATTGCTGACAATCTTGAGAGAGTTGTCATACTTTTCATGGTTCACACCCATCACAAACATGGGGGCATCAGCAGAAGGAGCAGAGATGATTACCCGTTTGGCACCACCCTTCAAGTGAGCCCCAGCCTTCTCCAAGGTTGTGAAGACACCAGTGGACTCCACAACATACTCAGCACCAGCATCACCCCACTTGATGTTGGCAGGATCTCGCTCCTGGAAGATAGTGATGGCTTTCCCATTGATGACCAGCTTCCCATTCTCAGCCTTGACAGTGCCGTTGAACTTGCCATGGGTGGAATCATATTGGAACATATAGACCATGTAGTTGAGGTCAATGAAGGGATCATTGATGGCAACAACTTCCACTTTGCCAGAGTTAAATGCAGCCCTGGTGACCAGGCGCACAGTGCGGCCAAATCCGTTTACTCCGACCTTTACCATTGTGTCTCAGGGATGCGGCTGAGGCTGCACAAGAAGAGAGGGCAATCTGGATCGACGAGGAGCAGAGAGCCTCTCTGTACCTTTTTAATTTGTGTATTGAGGAAATCATTTGAGAAGCTGAACATGGTATGAAAGAGTATGGCATCAAGATCAGAGAAATATTGATGAACAACCTGCACGATGTAGATTGCAAAACCTTTCTTGCTGAAAATGAGGATGACTTGAAGTGCTTGCTGCAGAATATCAAAGACTACATCCTTCAATATGGATTACATCTCAACACCAAGGAAACAAAGCCATCACCTTCTCTGTTACTTGCTGTACATCTGAAAATGAGACAATAATAAGGATGACAGAAGAAAAATTGATGCCTTTGAGTTGTGGTGATGAAGTAGAGGGTTATCAACTGGTAAGAGAACAAACAGGTCTGTCTTGGTAAAAATGAAACTAAAGTCCTCCCTGAGAGCAAGGATGGCGAATCCTCACAGACCTTGTAGAAAGATGTTGTCCTTGGAAAGGTAGAGGGCTACCTTAAGAGAAGAAAATTCTCAGTAACATGGATTGATAGGGTGACTAGCAGTGGTCTCAATAATGTCAGAGATGGTAAAAGTGGCATAGAATATGACATAGAGTTCAGATCCATTGTTCATAGCGTTGCTATGAGTCACATTCAACATGACAGCACCTAACATCAACAACAAAAATAATGACTAATGCTACAACCAACACTCTTGCTTCTAGCTGTCAGGAAAGCAAAAGCTTAATTACATTGGGAAAATCTGCTGTCAGGGACCTCTCCAGAGTGCTGAAAAGCAACAATGCCATTCTAGAGACTAAGGAGCGCCTGATCCAGGCCATGGTCGTCACAGTTACTTTCAGTGCGTCAGAGAGCTGGATAATGACTAAGGATGAGAGTTGAAGAATCAACACCTTCAAATTGTTGTGTTGGAGAAGAATTTTGAACATACCACGGACCGCCAATAAAACAAATAGGTTTGTCTTGGAGAAAGTGAAACCAAGTTTCTCCTTGGAGGCTAGTATTTTGAAGCTCTGTCTCACATACTTTGGGCATGTGTCCAGAAGGACTGATCCTTGGCAAAGGACATCATGCACGAAAGGGTGGAGGGACAGGACAGGAGAGGAAGACCCCAGACAAAATGGATTGACAGAGTAACTGAGACAGTGGGCTTAGGTGTGTTGGAGTCAGTAAGACTGGCTCAAGACAGGGCAGGCTTCAGAGCTACTGTACACAGAGTCACTTTGAGTGACAGGTGACTCAACACATAACAACAACAACATCATCTACAGTCAGTTGGTATTTGACAAAGAAACAAAACCTATCAAATGGGGAAATGACAACTTCATCAACAAAGGTGTTGCCAAAACTGGGCCTCACTTGCAGAAAACTGATAGGATCCACATGTCACATGATAAACAAAGATCAACTCAAGGTCAGTCACAGACCTAAGGGTAAAACTCCAAACCATAAGGGTCATGAGAGACAAAGAGATGAAATAGGACCAAACTTAGAATCTCTAGCATATGGCTTAAATAGGGTTGCAAATATAGCCAGAAATGCACAACCAGGAGAGGATAAAATCAACGAATGGGACCTTGTAAAACTTAAGTCACGGTGTGCATAAAAAACTTTTCCCCATAAGGTGAAAATAAAGCTTACAGACTGGGAAAAAACATTTGACAATGACATTTAGACATGGGTCCTATAATTTAAAGCTTACAGAATACTAAAGCGCCTCTGCAAGTAAAAGACTAATAAATAACCCAGTGACAAAATTGGTGAAAGACATGAAAAAACTCTTCACAAAAAAAGACATTTAGATGGCCAACAGACAGACGACAAAATGTTCTAACTCACTGACAGTCAAAGATGGCAATAAAAATAATAAGATACCATCTCACCCCAGTAGTGGTCGTAAAGTTTTAACAAGACAGCAGGCAATAAATGTTGGAGAGAATATAAGGAGATAAGAACTCTCATGCACTGCTACTGGGATTGTAAAATGGTACAACCACTCAGCTCAGGTGGGCATTTTGCTGTTGCTGTTTTGGTTTTTTTAAAAGCTGAATATAGAAACTCCATATGGCCCACTTATTCCATTTCTAGGAATATACCCCAAGGGAATTAGGACTGAGGCATGAACAGAAGATATCTGTGCTCATAGCAGCATTATTCATAATAACAAGAAAATGGAAACATTTGGTCAGTACTCATCAGTAGATCAATGGATTGAGAAACTGGTACATCCACACAATGGAATATTATGCAGCTCTACAGAACAATGATTTCGTACAATATGATGTAACATGGAGGAGTCTAGAGAGCATTATGCTGAGAGAACTAATTTAGTCTCATAGGACAAATATTGCATAAGACCATTACTGTAAAAATAGATAACAAAGGAAGATGTGTGTAAATGTTCAAAGGGGGACAGGGAAAGAGAACAGAGGGCAGGAAAAGGGAAAGACGGGTGTCACTAGGAGAGCAGAAATTGGTGGGTGGATTAGGGGTGTGAAAGAAGAGATTGAGTGGGGACTTGAATAGATCACTAGTAAGTAATTATGTAAAATACAGTGTACATGAATGATTGTATAAAACAATAATTGTATAAAACACAATGTAAATAAAAGATTGTGAAAAACACCATGTACATGCATGAAACACAATGTGTCTCACTGAATATATATGCAAGCCAATAAAAAGATTAGGAAGGCAAAAAAAATTTCCCTAAATATGCCGTTGTTTTACATAGTTCAAAATTGGAAAGGGTGTCCACCAGGGATGTATTTTTTCTCCATACCTTTCAATCTATATGCAGAACAGATCATCCAGGAGGCTGGGCTATACAAGGAAGAATGTGGCATCAGGACTGGAGGAAGATTCATCAATAATCTGCATTATGCAGATTACACAACCCTGTTTGCTGAAACTGAGGAGGACCTGAAGCGCTTGGTGCAGAAGGTCAAGGACTGCAGCCTTCAATATGGATTGAAGCTCAACATCAAGAAAACAAAGATTCTCACCACTGGGCCAGTTGGCAGCATCATGATGGATGGTGAAGAGATTGAGATTGTTAACACTTTATAGTTTACTTGGCTCTACAATCAGCACTCTTAGTACCAACAGCCAGGAAATCAAGAGACCAATTATTGGGAAAGTCAGCTGTTAGGTACCTCTCCACTGTACTGAAGAGCAGTGACGTCAATCTGGAGACTTAAGGTGCACCTGATCCAGGCTATAGTCTTTGCAATTACGTGCTATGCGTTAGAGAGCTGGACAGTGACTAGGGATGATAGAATAGATGCCTTTGAGCTGTGGTGCTGGAGAAGAGTGTAGAACATACCAATACCATGGTCTCCCAGGAGAACAAACAGGTTCATCCTGGAGAGGGTGAAACCAGGCTGCTCCTTAGAGGCAAGGATTCTGGAGCTTCATCTGACATACATATTACAAGGAGGGGCCAGTCCTTGGAGAGAGACATCATGTTTGGGAGGGTGGAGGGACAGCGCAAGAAAGGAAGACCCTCAATGAGATGGATTGATGTGACTGGAGTAATGGGGGTAGGTGTGTCAGAGACAGTAAGGTTGGCACAAGATAGAGCAGGGTTTAGGGCTCTTATACATAGGGTCACTATGAGTCACAAGTGACTCGATGACACATCACAACAACAATAATTTTTTAAAAAATTTCAAACATTACAATCAAGCCTGAAATGTTAATTTGTTTAAAGACTACCATTGCTATATGGTTCGAACTGACTCAACTTCTGTTAGGTTTCCAAAGGTTTAAGTCACACGGTATGAAAGTGCTCATCTTTCTCCCATCAAGCTGCTAGTGAATTTGAACAATCAAGAGAGGTGAGACGCAAGCAACAAATGCTGGCGAGGTTGTGGAGAAACTGGAACCCTGATTCACTGTTGGTGGGAGTGTAAAATGGTGCAACCCCTGTGGAAAGCAGTATGGCGCTTTCTCCAAAAGTTGCAAATAGAGATACCATTTGACCCAGCAATTCCACTACTGGGAATATACCCTGAAGAGACCATAGCTGACATCCAAGCAGATATATGCACACCCATGTTCATTGCAGCTTTGTTCACAATAGCAAGGAGTTGGAAACAACCTAAGTGCCCATCAACAAACGAATGGCTAGAGAAGCTGTGGTATATTTGCACAATGGAATACTATGCTGCATTAGAAAACAAGGAACTCATGCAATATTATTCAAAATGGTTGACTCTGGAGAACATTATGCTGAGTGAAATATCCCAGTCACAAAAGGACAAATATTACATGATGCCACTGTTGTAGAATGGGACTGTCCTTGGGGTTAGGGAGACACTGAGTAAGATGGGTTCAATAATGTATACTGCACTGAAGCAGAGGAGGGAGAGAACCGGCTAAAAGAGAGATGTAACTGGGTATTTCTGTCATCACAGGAGACTAGAGCGAGGGCTGCATGGTGGAGTGGACCTGGGGGAGGGTTTGTAAAACAATGAAAGAATCTTTTCTTTTACTTTTCCATAATTTTTGGACTCATGTACTTATAACTTGTTAGTCAAATTTGTGTCTTCTAGGTTGCAACACCCCCATGATACATCTTGAAGGATATGTACATGTACAGCCAAGCACAATCAATAAGAGTGCATCTGAATTCCAAAATCAATCTCCATAATAGTCTATGTGTTTCCTACTGCCAAAGGGGCCCCTTAGAGTAGTGAGAGAAGATCTTCACCCTGAAACCCACAGCGTCCCTTTTCAGCAGGAAGTAGCTAAGAGAATACGCCATCCCCTTTTCCTTATGACTCAGGGTGAAGTCTCTCTCAGGGAGGAGTGATAGGGAATGGCAAAGGATACACTGACAAAGAAGATTAATCAGAACTGGCTTTGACAAGCACTGTGGCATTTGGACAAGAACAAACTGGGAGGAGGGTAGAGAGAATAGTGCAACAATGAATGAGTGGAAGCCCAAAATCTCTGTAAATGTTTATGAAAATTAATAAAATATAATTATAGAAAAAAAAAAAAGAGAGGTGAGACTCTTGCAACAGTGCCTTTTAAACAAACAGAAAAACTGTCACATAGGTACACTTACTGGTATGTGGCACTGTCAAGGTCTTCATGCAGTACTTTTGAAAAACAACCATCACTCAAGTTTTCTAGTACTCTTGTAATACACTGAGAAGCACTGAGATGCATTTCTGTGATCCATATCTTTTGAAAAAGAAGTCTGGTTTGGTAGATGAAGGGAAGGGTCGGAAAAAACCAAAATCACCCACCAATGTATAGGAATGAAACACAATGTAAACAAATTACTGTATGCAAACCAAGGGGGAAAAAGGTCTAGTCTCCCCACTGCTATTCAGCTGTGGCAGAATTTACAGCAGATCAGAATTATAATTTCCTATGGCTGTTGAACATTTACTAATTTAAAATAGTTAACTTTTTTCATTCTCATATATTCACACTCATCTGAGATTATTGGAGCTATAATTTCTTCTGTGTATCATTTTACCACATACCTCTCCTGACCATTTTTTGGATGGTTTTATAATTTAAATCAATCTTCTGTTGTTTAAGTAAGATTTATACTGACAGGTTGCTAATAACATTAGAAGATAATATTAACACCTACTTCTTGTTGTTAGGTGCCACTGAGTCAAGTACAACTCATAGCAACCCCATAGACAACTGATCTGAACCCTGTACTGTCCTGGGAGGACCTCGCTATCTTTGGACATACTTGAGCTCATTTTGCAGTCACTAGGTCAGTCCATCTGGTTGAGGGCCTTCTGCTCCTTAATGTACATGATTTTTTTCTTCCCTTTTTAATTTTTTTCTTTAATTGTTGCATATTTTCTTCCTTCTCCTTCCTCAGTCCATTTTGTAGTGTACCTCTTGTCCCAGATTGTTGTCACACAATAATTAATGCTTATTCACACACTCCTTTCAAACAACTTACATAAGTTAAGTATTTTCTTAAAATTGTTATGTAAAATTCTCAACAGTAGTTGAGTCAGAATCAGATCATTGCTAGCCTTCCAGCAGGTGTTCAGAGACTGTAAATTGCCCAGGAGGAGATTCCCTGTCTTTGTCCTGTGAAGCGTCTGAAAGAATTGAACGATGACGAGGGAGACACCACCTTTTTCGGGTGGCAGCGCCCTAAGGACCACACCACCAGAGGTGCCCTTGAGTCGACGACTACTCATAGTGTCTGAACAGTAGAACTTAACCCTGCCCTGTTCTGTGTCATCCTGACCATCTGTTACATACTTGAGCCCACCGTTTTAGTCACTGATTCAATCCATTTTATGGAGCGTTCCCTCCTTCAGTGTCCCTCTTCCTTTCCAAGCATGTTGTCCTTTTCCAAGGACGGGCCTCTCCTAACAACATGCCAAAGAATGTGACATGAAAATTCACCATCCTTGCCTCCAAGAAGCACCCTGGCCACACCTTTTCCAAAACGTATTTGTCTTTTTGGTGGTTCAGTACTCTTCCCTAACACTGCAACTCAAAGGCATTGTTTCTTCATGCACAATATGACCCAATTTAATAAAACATTTAAATTGTGGACATATAGCAAAGTGTAGGAAAGGATCTAGAAATACATACTTTCACCTAGTGGTGATTTTTGATAATGGGACTGGAAGTGATTGTAGTTTTTGTATATGTGTTCAGAATTTCTATAGTAAAAATGTGTTGTTTCTATAGTAAAAAAAAAAAAAAAAAAGGAGTAAGATGATCACTTATAGGACAAACCTAGATCCCAGCAATACTATCGAGTATATTAGTGTGGTGCTGAAGGACAAGCAAACAAAAATGTTGGTATCTTTAATAACAACACATTCAAAAGAACTGAAGTGTTTAGATCTATTTAAGAACAGTAGAAAAGAAATAATAGATTTCAGTCAGAAGACAGGGTAATTTTTAAATGGTGGAACCAGCCTTTAATAAATGGGGAGGGGGGGAAGAAACAATAAGACCTGAGCCTTTTCTTATGCTAAAGATTTCAGCAATTTTAAATAGAAGTAATAAATCTTCACAAATAGTCTTGTCTTTCTCCCATAGAATGGATGAGGGTTTGAGCTGCCAGCCTTTTTAGTTAGCAGCCCAGCGTTTAGCCTGATAGGCCTTCAGTACACCTCACACAACAGAATGTGAATTGTGGAGTGGAAAACTGTCTTGATAATGTATAAATTTATACATCATACAACCCTAATGAAAAATTTTAAATATTTTTTAAAAACCCAATGACTAATGATGCTGCGCACTTCCCCCCCAGCTTACTATTTGCGTGTCTTTTTTAAAATTTTTTTATTTTTATTGTATTATTTTTACGTGTACCGTCAAATCAGATCTGACTGGTACAGGAGGAGATTGCCCCCTCCTTCTCCAGCAGAGCATCTAGTGGATTTGAGCCGCGCACCTTTGGGATTGCAGTGCAGTGTCTTGCCACTAGGCCACCAGAGCTCCCTCTATTTGTGTATCTTTTTTTGAGAAATGTCTGTTTAATTCCTTTGCCTGCTTTTACTTGGGTTTTCATTTTGGTTTTGCATCACAGGAGTTCTTTATAGATTTTGAATATGTGAGTGTAGATTGTGCATTTTCTTGGTCAGAGTCCTTTGACATAAAAAGTTTTTAATTTTGATGACCAGTTGCTCATTTTTTTTCTTTTGTGTTCTCTGCTTTTGGCATCATACCCAAGATAATAGTGCTTATTTTGTGTTTCATTAAAGAGTTACTTATGTTTATCCTCTTTTTCTAGAGTGCCCTTTCCTTATCTATATTTTTTTCCTTTGCTCTGTGATGAATGCTTTTTCTTTAACTATATTTAAATGTCCTAATTTTGTTGTATAGGCAGCTCTGGTGGCCAAATGGTAAGGAGTTGTGCTGCCAATCCAGAGATACATGGTTCTAATCCACTAGCCGCTCCATTGGAAAAAAGATAGTCTTCTCTTGGGCATTTAATAGCCTTTGAAAACCATCTGAAGGGCCACTGTGAGCCATTCTGACTTGTAAGCTCTTAACAAGTTATTTGTATACATGTGCAATTAATCCCTACAGGCCCATAGTATTTAAAAAAAAAAAAAAGAATAAGGAAACACCAAAAGAATCTTTTTAATTTTTACAGTGGTCTTCTTTATATCTTGCAGCAAAAAAAAAGGTTCTTTTAGATATAAATTCTTTTTTTTTTAAGAAATGAACTCATATTTATTGATGTTAAAAAAATAGAAAATATTTCTCAACATAAGGGAGACAAAAAACAATACTTCACAGCTTAGAGACATGCTGTTTGAAATTATCCCATGGGAAGAAGAGAAATACAAAGGTGTTCTCTAGATAGATTTTCATCTCTGCAAGGATTTGAATTGTAATGATCAGAGGGCATTCTAAAATGCCTCAAAAATCGTTAAACCAAAGGATAACTTAGCTGGGACAGCCTTTATCTCTTCAAGATTTAAGACCAGGGAGCAAGTGTTGTGAGTTACCAGAGTATTAATAGGGTTTTTTTTTAATTTTTTTTTTTTTATGGAAACATATATTCAACCAAATTATTGTTCCAGTATAAAGGCAGCAACACATTTTCAGGTAGATAAGAACTTCACATATTTTCCGACATTTAAGAACTCAGTGACTCTGAGTTCTTTAAGAGAAAACTATTTGAGTCTAAAATCCAGCGAATCAAGAGAGAAATGTGAAGTTACAGTAAAAATTGGAGGAGAATAGAATTGGCTTATATATGGAAATAAGCCCAAACAACAGGATGAAATATATTTACAGAAGGTTAACGTTATACACTCCAGCAACAAAAACAATTTCAAGAGTTTAAATGAGGTTGTTGTTGTTACTGTTGTTGTCATGTGCCGTCGAGTTGCCTGGGACACATAGCTACCTTAAACAGCCCTAAACTCTGCTCTATCCTGTGCCAATCTTTTTTTTGTTTAAAAATTAAAATAAACATTTACTTTTAGAGATACCATTTGACCCAGCAATTCCACTACTGGGAATATATCCCAGAGAGACCATAACTGACATCCAAGCAGATATATGCACACCCATGTTTATCGCAGCTCTGTTCACAATAGCAAGGAGTTGGAAACAACCCAGGTGCCCATCAAAAAACGAATGGGTAGAGAAGCTGTGGTATATTCACACAATGGAATACTATGCTGCATTGAAAAACAAGGAACTCATTCAATATTATTCAAAGTGGGTGAGTCTGGAGGACATAATGCTGAGTGAAATATCTCAGTCACAAAAGGACAAATATTGCATGGTGCTACTGCTGTAAAATGGGACTGATATCAGGGTGGGGGTAAGACTGAGAAAAACTGGATAAATTGTGTATACTGCACTGAAACAGATGAGGGACTGAATAATTTAAAAGCGATGCATGATAGGGTATTATGGTTATCACAAGAGTCCCCAATTAAGGTTGCATAGTGGAATGTACTTGGGGTGGTGGGAAGGGTGCGGGGGGGATTGTGTACCAGGGAGGGAGTCTTTCTTTTGCTTTTGAAAGAGAGGAGCAAACTGGGGGGTGGGGGGAGAGAGCTGGGCAGGGAGAGAGTGCAGCAATGAATGAATGAAAATCGAAATTATCTGTAAATGTTCATTAAAATTATTAAAAAAATAAGGTAGATAAAAATTCTTAAGCCTTATTTGGCATATAAGTAAAATTAGAATCTCTCAATCCTTGAGAGCCATTAAACTTTTTTTTTTTTTAAGATTTTAATGAAAGTTTATAAAGAACTTGGATTTCCATTCATTCATTGTTGCACATTTTCCTCCCTGTCCTCCATTCCCTCAGTTCACTTTTTCTTTGGAAGAAAAGTTCTTTCATTGTTAAACAGTCTCCTCACCACCACCACTTTATGATGCAACTCTTATTCTGCACTCTTGTAATTCCAATAATACCTAATCATGTATTCCTTTTATACAGTTCTCTCCCCATAGTCTTTTTAGGCATGTCTGTTTCCAAGTTCTTTTTCATTCCTCCGTCTTTTCCTACATTCAGAATAACATTTTGCACTCAAAATGTGAGTTTGCACTCAAAAGTGTGTAACAGACTTACTTAGAGGGAAAAAAATATTCTGGTTGTTGTAGAAGATTACTGATAAACATGCAACAACTTGATGCCGAACATAGTTTTTCTCAATTAATAAAACAATAGGAATTCATTCATGACATAGACATAAAATATAATTGATGAATTACCTTAGCATTTCTTCTTAAGATATTTTTTCATTTAGATTTTGAAAAGGAGAGAAAGTAAACATGGAATTGATTCATCTCAGAGGACATTTATATCTGCATAATACTAGGAGCAAGAATGTAACATTTTATGTATGTAGGGAATTTTAGAATAGAATCAAGAATCCCTTTGAAAGTGCACTGGCTAATTAATAAATTACACCTTTAAGTAGATTAGTCAGGATCAAAGGAAGGGAGTAATCAAGATTACCAAATGATTTTGATTATTTTTCCCTTTTACAGTATCTATTTGAAAACTATCAGTTGGACTTGTTTTGCTCTTTTTTTTCCTTATTTTTTAATATGATTAAACTTCTGTCCAGCCAGAATATATTGATATTACCTCTTTTTCTAAGAAGATTTGACTCTGACTTAATTTGAAGATCATTTTTATGGTTACAGATCACCTCACACACATAATTTGTTTAACTGACGGGCTGTTTTCTTGACTTTTTGCTGCCATACTGCATTTCAGAGTTAGAATAAGTAGATTTAGACAGTTCATTTCCTTTTATCTTAAAACATATTCTAGGGCTCTGCTTTCCATGTGCTTTGTTTGTAATCCAAGTACAGTGTGTACCATGTAATGTTTGATCAGGCAGTGTCTCAGCTGTATACAACTGTGGTCCCATAAGGTTATAGTTGTTGAGAGAGGGAAACGGTGGGGACAGGGAGGCTGAGGGTGGGAAGGGGTGGAAATCATGGGGTCGTAGAGTTTGATAGGTAGGAGGGGGTGGGAAAACCCCAATGTACATGAATGAAACACAATATAAACAAATTATTGTATACAAACTAATAATAAAAACGGCTGTAGTTGTTAGATGGTATCAAGCTGATTCTGATATGAACAACAAACAGCTTGAAAACGTGCCCTATCATACTTACCTGGCAGAGGAAACACCATGATCAGGCAGGTGGTTTTCCCAGGATGAGGCTCACCCCTGCGATTTCCCCAAATGCGGGAAACTCGACTGCATAATTTGTGGTAGTGGGGGACTGCGTGCGCGCTATCCCCTGAAAAAGAAAAAAGAAAAAAAAAAAAAAGAAAACGTGCCCTATCTTATGTCATCCGTATGATCCCCATGCTCAAGCTAATTATTGCAGCTATTCTTCTTTCCCCCTTTTTTCTGCAGTTATTCTTATAGTCCATCTAGTTGTAGCAGATTGTAGGAATCCCAGTTGGAGTATTGCATATATAAAATATAACAACTTTTCACATACAATGACTATCTCTTATGTAGAAAGTGTACTCTGCCAGATGTACAATGGTATAGTTCAGATATCATAATTCATGTCACAACATATCTTTGTTACTGGCTTATGTATGTACCACTAATTAAATTGTTAAGTGCTATTGAGTCAGACCCAGCCCATAGCTGACTGATCCTTCAGTGGATTTTCAGAAGCAGAAAATTGCACAAGAGGAGATTGTCATCTTTCCACAGCTGGTGGATTTGAACCTTTTGTCTTTATGTTGGCACACAGCTCCTTAACCATTAGGCCACCAGAGCTCCCTAGAAGGGAATAAGTACTGTAATTGTTATGAAAAAAGTTTACTGTATAACCATATACACTTTGACTATAAGCAGTAATATCTCACATGTGGCAAGTTTCTTTAGTGGTAAGAGTGTAATCTCTGTTTAATTATCCTTTGAAAATGTTACCATGTTGTGTATCATGGCTTCCAACTACAAGCAAACCAGGGATAGTGCTAGCAACAGCAACAGGCTAGTAATAACAACAGCAGCAGCATGAGACAAAGGAGTATTGACTTGGAAGTGAAACAATAAGTGTTAAAACAGCATAAATGTAGAAAGAAATGAGTGTCGATGCTTTCAAGATTTGGGCTTATCTCATTATACTGATTGTAGTGATCCTCAAAAAAAACCCCACAAAAACAACAAAAACCCCATACAATTTCTTCTACCTGTATCAGGTGTTCTGAAAGCTACATGGCTTACAAAAATGAGTGTGGAAACAAAGAACAATATCATTGATTTCACATGCAAGCAAGATTCTACTGACTCTGAGAAGAATGGGAATCCCAGAACATTTAATCGTGCTAATGCGAAACCTATACTTGGACCAAGAGGCAGTCGTCAGAACAGAGCAGGGCAACACTGCATGGTTCAAAATTGGGAAGGGTGTACGTCAGGGATGTGTCCTGTCTCCATACCTTTTCAACCTGTATGCAGAGCAGATTATCCGAGAGGCGGGGCTCTATGAGGAGAGGCGTGGTGTTAGGAATGGTGGACGATCTGTCAACAATCTGCATTATGCAGATGACACAACCTTGCTCGCTGAAACTGAGGAGGACCTCATGCACTTACTGCAGAGGGTCAAGGACTGCAGCCTTCAATATGGACTGAGGCTCAATGTTAAGAAGACAAAAATTCTCACCACTGGACCAATGGGTAGCATCAGGATGGATGGTGAAGAGATTGAGATTGTTCACAGCTTCACTTTGCTCGGCTCCATGGTCAACACTCTTGTCACCAGTAGCCAGGAAATAAAAAAAAACGTATTGCGATTGGGAAAGTCTGCGGTTAGGGACCTCTCCAAAATACTCAAGAGCAACAGTGTCTCTCTGGAGACTTAAGGTCCGCCTGATACAGGCCATGTTTTTTGCAATCATTTGTTATGCATCAGAGAGTTGGACAATGACTAGGGAGGATAGAAGGAGAATTGACGCCTTTGAGGTGTGGTGCTGGAGAAGAGTATTGAATGTACCATGGACTGCCAAGAAAACAAACAGATTCATTGTAGAGAGGATTAAACCATGCTGCTCCTTGGAGGTAAGAATTCTGGGGCTTTGTCTGACATACTTTGGACATGTTGTAAGGAGAGACAGGTCTTTAGAGAGAGACATCATGCTGGGTAGAGTGGAGGGACAGCACAGGAGGGGAAGACCCTCTATGAGGTGGATTGATTCAGTGACTGGGGTAATCGGGATGGGTGTGTCAGAGGCAATGAGATTGGCACAGGATAGAGCACGGTTTAGGGCTGTTGTACATAGGGTCGCTATGAGTCGCAAACGACTCAACGGCACATAACAACAACAACAACAACAACAACAATGTGAGAAGGAGTTGCACTGGCAACCGAAAGGCAAGTAGTTTGGATCCACCACTTCCTCTCTGGGAAAAGATGGTCACTCTTTTGTGCAGTTTATTGACTCTGAAAACTTGCTGGATGGTCAACTATGAGTCAGTTCTAACTCAACAGCACACAGCTAAAGCATAATAGAGAGAAATGGCTGATGATGTGGATTGAGGACCAAAAAAAGAGTGAATCCCTTTCAGCATGTTGATCATTATTAAGGTAGATAACTTGCTTGAGCTGCTTCAAGGACAAGGTTACCACACTGTGTGGTATTTGTATAGCATCTAAATCACATAATTCTCACAGCTAGCAAAGCCTGACTGTGTTCTGTTTATGTCACTTTCTCTCTCTCACACACACAAAATTGTCATTGAATTGGTTCTAACAGTGACTCCCATGTGCTGCAGAACAGGACCACATTCTATTGAGTTTTCAATAACTATGATTATTTGGAAGTTGATTTCCAGGCTTTTCTTACGACGAACCTTTGTATGAATTTGAACCACCAAAGTTTAGTACCTGAATGTTTACCAGTTTGTACCAACCAGGAACTGTATCTTTTTGCCTGTGGACATGCCTCGGCAATCTCACAGGTTCACGGCGGTAAAATAAGCATCACAATAAAGTGAGTCATGGAATTTGTGTTTCCCAGTGCATGTACAAGTTATGTTTACACTATGTTTTTTTATGAAATTGCAGTGTTGTTAGGTGCCCTTGAGCCAACTCTGACTCACATTGACCCTATGAAAAACAGATGCCTGCCCCATCCTGTGCCATCCTCATCAACCCTGCTATACTTGAGCATTTTGTTGCAGTCCTTGTATCAGTTCATCTTGCTGACGATCTTCCGCTCCTTCACTGACTCTTTACTTTTCCAAGTGTGATGTCCCTTTCTAAGGGCTAGCCCCTTCTAACAATATGCCAAAAGTATGTGAGATAAAGATTCATCATCTTTGCCTCTAAGGAGCACTGTGATTACACTTTCTCCAGGACAGACTTGTTTGTAACAATTTGGCAGTCTGTGAGGCATTCAATACTCATCTCCAACACCAGAATTCAAAGACATTCTTCTTCTGTCATCTTTATTCATTGTCAAACTTTCAGTTACATAACAAGTGATTAACAGACTGATTTGGATGAGGTGCACCTTTATCCTTAAACTGACATCATTACTCTTCAGAACTTTCAAGAGGTCCCTGACAGCAGATTTCCCCCATGCAACATGTCTTGATTTTCTGACTGCTGCTTCCAAAGGTTGATTGTTGATTCAGCTAAGGTAAAATTATTGACTATTGGCCCAGTGGTTTGAAATGGAATCCACATGGAAGTCTGTAATTTTTGATCTTTACCAAGTGTTTCAAGTTCTCATCAGTTTCATCAAGCAAGATTGTGTCAGATACATGACAGAATAAGAAGCTATTGTCTGAACAGATGAGGGGAACACTACATGGTTTAAAATCAAGAATGGTGTGCTTTGTTAGTGCTGTATCGTTTCTCCATCCTTTTTCAATCTCTATGCTTAAAAATTTTTATTGGAAAAGCTAGATTTTATGAAGAAGAATGTGACATCAGGATTTGAGGAAGACTAATTAACAAGTGTGCAATATTGTTGTTAAGTTGAGCAGGACTCATAGCAACCCTATTAATAAAAGACCTGAATCTTTTCTATAACTATTTACAATTATCAAAGTTCATAGAGTTTCCAGAGGCATGTTGTTTAGGAAGTTGATGCTACTCGTGCTTCCAAACCGATCTTAAACTGGGAGTTCCACTAAACACTGTACACCATGAGTAACCATTATGACATTTGCACTCCAGTGGCACAAGGTTCAGCATCCCATATTACCTCAGTGTAGCATATTGACAGAAGAGTGCTGTACCACTTAGAAAAATGTTCCTTCAAAATATAGTAACAACCAACTTTTAAATACAAAGGCTTTCCCCAAGGTCTTGTTGACTCTAAACATGAGGCTTAAATAAAAACCAAACAATATAGTATGTTTTTGTTGAGTGCTGTTGAGTCACCTGCAGTGTATAGCAACCCTGTGCATAGCAGCTCTGAACCCTTCCCTGTCCTGAGCCACTTCTCCCTAATTACGACACTCCAAACCATTGCCTCAGATACTGTATCAGTCCATCTCATCCAGGGTCTTCCTGTGCTGTCCCTCCACCCTTCTGAGCATGACGTCCTTCTCTATGGACCAGTCTCTCCTGGCCACGTGCCCAGAGTATGCGAGATGGAGCTTCAAAATCCTATCCTCCCCTGAGAGACTTGGTTTCACTCTCTCCAAGGCAGACTGATTTGTTTTCTTGACAGTCCTTGGTATGTTCAAGACTCTTCTCCAACACCACAACTTGAAGGCATCTATTCTTGCATCCTTAGTCATTGTCCAGCTCTCTGAAGCTTAACAAGTATTTGAGAAGACTAGGACCTGGATTAGGCGCACCTCTGTCTCTAGACTGACATTGTTGCTTTTCAGCACTTTGGGGAGGTCTACAACAACAGATTTTCCCAGTTATATTTGTCTTTTAATTTCCTGACTGCTGGTGTTAAAGAGTGTTGATTATGGAACTAATAGGCTGATATAGATCAAAGATTATGACAGTGGCACAGGACTAGGTCAGGGTTCAGATTCCTTGTTCCTAAGGTTACTATGAATTGTAGTTAACCTGAGACCATCTAACAAAACAAACTGAGATTGACTTTCTTGAGTCACCCAATTTGAATGTTCCCTTTTCTCTCCTGTCTGATGGTCTGTTGCCTTACTTTTATTCATAGTACATTGCCATATTGCATCATATTTACATGATGCCTATGTTTTCCTACAAATACGAGGTATAGAAGTATATCTTGGTTGTAGCTGTTTCTCAATGTTTAGAACAGTGTTGGTACAGTAAATAGTTTTTGACAGTGCATCTTTTTTTTGCCTTTAGTGTTAAAACCTTACTGTGAAGATACAGTACAATAAAAAAGAATAGTAATGCACACCCATGTTTATTGCAGCTTTGTTCACAATAGCAAAGAGCTGGAAACAACCCAAGTGCCCATCAAGAGACGAATGGATAGAGACTTTCTGGTATATTCACACAATGTAGTACTACTCTGCATTAAAAAACCAGGGAACTCATGAAATACTATTCAAAATGGGTGACCCTGGAGGACATTATGCTGAGTTAAATGTCTCAGTGACAAAAGGACAAATATTGCATAGGGCCACTATTGTAAAACAGGACTGACATTGGCATTGAGGGAAGACAGAGAAGGAGGGGATGAATGATGTATACTGCATTGAAACAGATGAGGGAGAAAACTGTTTAAAAGGGATATATGATTGGGCATTATTGTCATGAACCGAGTCCAGAATTAAGACTACACAGTGGAGTGGACTTGGAGGGAGGAATTGTATAACAATGAAAGAGTTTTTCTTTTCAAGGAGAAGAGTGAATTGGGGGGAGGGAGTGGACATGGAGAAAAATGCAACAATGAATGAAAACCTTAAGTTTCTGTAAAGCTTTAAGTTTCATTAAAATTAATAAACTTAAAAATGTCCAAATTATAGTATTTTTGAAAAACAAAAATTTTTGCAGCTTGAAATGGAAAGTTGGCTATTGTGAGAAGTGCTGCAGTTAACATTGGTGTGCAGGTTTATGACAGTGTTCCTGTCTTCTGAGTGGACATACAATAAAAGTTTAATGATAGAGTAAGCAGAAAAGGAGTTTAAAACATCTATTATGCTCCATATCCTGAAGGATAGGAAGTCAAGATGAGAAAAATGAATACGTTATGGATTGGGATGATTGTGATTTACAGCCTTTGAAGACTTGCTGGAGGGTCACTTGAGGGTCAACCATGAGTCAGTTTCGACTCGGCATTGTTGTTATGTGCCGATGAGTCACCTGTGACTCATAGCGACCTTATGTACAACAGCCTTAAACCTTGCTCTATCCCTTGTCTGTCTTATTGTCTCTGACATGCCTATTCCCATTACCCCAGTGATTGAATCAATCCATCTCATCGAGGGTCTTCCTCTCCTGTGCTGTCCCTCCACCCTCCCAAGCATGACATCCCTCTTCAAGTTCTGGTCCCTCCTTGCAACATGTCCAAAGTATGTCAGACAAAGCTTCAGAATCTTTGCCTCCAAGGAGCAGCCTGGCTTCACTTACTCCAGGACAAACGTGTTTGTTCTCCTGGCAGTTCATAGGATATTCAGTACTCTTCTCCACCACCAAAGTTCAAAGGCATCAGCTTTCCTTCTGTCATCCCTAGTGATTGTCCAGCTCTCTGATGCAAGTAATTGCAAAGATCATGGCCTGGATCAAGTGCACCTTAGTCTCCAGACTGACATCATTGCTTCTCAGTACTTCAGAGAGGTCTCTGACAGCAGACTTTCCCAATCCAATTTGTCTTTTAATTTCCTGGCTGCTAGTACCTAGAGGGTTGATTGTAGAGCCAAGCAAGCTAAAGCTGTCAACAATTAATCTCTTCATCATTTGTCATGATGTTACCAATTGGCCCAGTGGTGAGAATCTTTGTTCTTTTGATGTTGAGCCTCAATCCATATCGAAGGCTGCAGTCCTTAACCATCCTCAGGAAGTGCTTCAGCTCCTCCTCAGTTTCAGCAAGCAGGGTTGTGTCGTCCGCATAATGCAGATTGTTTATCAGTCTACTTCCAATCAGCATTAACATAAAAGCAAATGAGATTTGACTTGCCTGGTCTTGTTTTGATGGTTACACCAGCTTTAAAGATTGAGCTCGTATTCCATCTTTTTCTATATTTTAAAATAGTTTGAATAGAATTGGTGTCATGTCAGTTGTATGTATGTATGTATTTATTTATTTATGTATTTATGCATGTATCTATCTATCTATCTATCATTTCAATGAACATCTACAGAGATTTTGGAATTCTATTCATTCATTGTTGCACCCTTCTCCCCGCCCACCCCCCCCCCCCCCCCCCCCCCCCCCTGTTTGCTCCTCTCCTTGAAAAGCAAAAGAAAAACTCCCTCATTGGTACACAATCCCCCCCGCATATCCCCCAACCATAAAATATAATCCACTCTGCAACCCTTATTCCGTACTCTTACGATAAACATAATGCCCTAAAATATAATACTTTTAACTACTCTCTCCCCCATAGACTTCAGTGCTGTAAACATATTTCATCCAGTTTTTCTCAGTCTTACCCCCACCCCGTATCAGCCTCATTCTACAACAGTGGCACCATATAGCATTTGTCCCTTTGTGACTCAGATACCTCACTCAGCATAATGTCCTCCAGGGTCACCCATTTT
>NW_006400074.1:831246-837323 GCF_000299155.1 Elephantulus edwardii
TTCCTTAGCTGTCAGTTGTATTTCCTTTTTGTCACTGGCACTGGGTTCAGGGTCAATTCTGGAGTAAAATTCAGAGTTAAGGTTACCTATAGGAATGGGAGCAAACCTAGAGAGAACAAACTTGTGAGTTAAAAATAGAAGAGCTTTGAGCCTGTTGCTTTCAGGTTTACTGGGGGGGGAGGGTGGCAGAAGGTGGCGTAGGTAACATTCTCTGGATACTCTAGGCATTCTTTTTTTTTTCTTCTCCTTCCCCACCCAGGGGTCAGATGGCACAATCTGGGAATTGAGGAGTGCACCCTGAGTGTCTCGACGGCTTGCCCTGAGCTGGGGGCCGATGGCAGCCCTACCCGGGCAGAGGGCCGCGAAGGCTCGCCCCAAGCCAGGGGCCGAGGGCAGCCCGCCCCGGCAGAGGGCCGCGACAACTCGCCCCGAGCTGTGGGTTGAGGGCAGCCCGAGCTGGGAGCTGAGGGCAGTCTATCCCGAGCAGGGCAACACCCCCCAGTAGCTGGCTGGTATACTCCCCCTCCAGTTGCACCTACCCTTGTCTGGTCTCCTTGCCTGACTGAGGACTCTGTGGTCAGGGATAGTGTTTCCATTTCCAGCACTGCCACTTTTACCCCCCCCCCCCCAAGTGGTCATACTATATTTTGAAGTAGGTGTCACTGCCCTCCCCCTTTATATATGATAAAGGGAACCTGAGAATTGTGAACAGACTCCCTCCCCCCAGATCTAACCATCTTTTGGCAGAAGCATTCAACAGAACAAAATATGTGGTGCATTTAGGATTTCGGTCCTCTTGTGCATGCTGCCACTGTTAAAGTCATCAGACTCACAGTGATGCATATGTAATTGTCCTCTGTGGCCTGTCCAGTGCATAGGTAATTGTCCTCTTTGGCCTTTCCATTGCATAGGTAATTGTCTTCTTTGGTCTGTCCAAGGAAACCCAAACCTGCAGATGGCGGGCATGCATCCCATCCCCCACCTCCTATGCAGGCGGCCAGCGGGGTGCGCCCCCACCCAGCGCGGGAGGTATGTGGTCCCCCAGTGGCGCGGCCGTTGGGGGCGCGCCTCCCCACCCCTGCCGCACGGGCGCTTGGCAGGTGTGCGGCCCGTCTTGTGTGGGTGGCTGGCCGGCGGTCGTCCACTTTCCCCACAGCTGCCATCCTGGCTCCAAGAATTCTCTCCAGACCAAGTCCACCTTTCGGCAGTGTGGTGGCTTCACTGTACCAGTCTTGAGGAGGGCCGGTGCCCAGCATCCATCCTGGGTGAGGGAATCCATTCGTTCAGGCTGTGGGAGCCTCATGGAGCTGCAGCGGCTGTTCTGTCCAGCATGGGCTCTGCAGGGGGGGTTGGGAGCCACAAGACTCACCCATTTCTCCTTGGGAATCCTTGAATTCCTGTTGTTGAGCCTCGATCTTCACTGAGGGCCAGTCATCAACTGTTTTAAGTGTTCAATTATCAATAAGCTGAAGTCTGTGGAAGGCCATAATGGCCCTGCTTTAAGTGGTTCACTGCTCCCATAGCTCACCATGCTGTCTCTGCCTCCACCGCCATCTTGGATCTCCCTAAATTATTACATTTTAACATTTATCAAAAACTCAAGAGTCTTTAAGAATTTTTCAAAATCCTGTATTGAGGCTTTTGCAAGCTCTTCACAAAATACTTCATCTTTAATAGATACTAATCTGTCCAAAAACACGTGATTAGGCTTTGTTGGCTCGTGCTGTGCTCTTCCTAAGTAGGCAAGAAACAAATGTCTTTCTTTTATTTTAAACAGCCTTGTATTAAATATCTGAGGGAACTTGACAATGATGTGGTGGGGGATGTGCATCACATTGTGCACGAAAAGTCTCTGTGAGTTTCCTTTTATTTGCAGTTAACAGTTTTGGAATTCTGGTGATCATATGTTGAATTTCATTATGTTTAAAACCAAATTCAAGTCGGTACACCTTCATATTTTCTTTCACAGGCTCCAGACTTCCAGTTAGTAGCCTTGGGAGATGAACGATTAGATCTCTAGTCTTCTTCACATTAAGTTCAAGTTCTTTCTGAGAAAATCCCAGTCTGTTATCCAGCCTTTCCACTGAGAAATTAAGTAAAAACAGTGCTTTTCTGACCATTTGTGTAATATCTGTCTTACTGAAATTTTTTGACTGTAGATAATTCACCCTGGTCCCAAGATTTTCAAGGTCTTCAGAAAAAATTGCTTAATTCTTAGTCAGGAATGATGCCACCTGGTTATCTTCTAGACCTAAATCTTTAAGGAAAAGGAGTATCTGCTTTATGTCTTTTTCAAAATCGAGTCTTAGAAGGAGGTTGGCTGCATCTGGATGTTTTTCTATCTTCGACAAATCCACCCCTAGAACGACTAACTTCTGCATAGTCTCAGAATGATCCACATAGTCTCGAAGTGTGAATAAAACTGGGGGCAGCGGAGGGTCTGCAATAATCTGCACAGCCTCTTGGTCAGTAATTGGCTGCAATGGCGACAATGGAGGCAAATCTTCTAGTCCTTCTAGAGACACCCTGGAATCAGCGCTGGGGATCTTCTGTGCTTTTGGTGACTGCCCATTAGCAGAAGGAAGCAGAGCGCGGTGGGGAGGAGTATTCTCTTGGCTACTTGAGTTGGTGGACTGGGAGCTATTCCATGAGGAGGAAGTCCTGTAAGTCTTAATTCCACACCAGAGACAGCAATTGTCAGAGGACATCTGAGACTGAGCAGGGAAGCCATGGAGCAATGTTTTTCTTTGTCTCAGAAAATGTTTTTGGAGTTGTGTACCATTAATGAAGCTACTCAATTGAGTTGAGCCATCTGGGTATCTGCTGGGCCGACAGGGCCATTTTTCTTCAAGTAGCCTGTCGCAGGGCCCACAGCGAGCTGCCACCGCCTGGATGCCGGCCCCGCGCCCCCTCCAGATGCGCCACACGGCCGCTGGTCCCCGATTCTGTTTTCCATCTCTTCACCTCTATTTGTATGTCCCTCCATCATATTGTCAGCATCAGAAACCTTAGATTTCATATTTTGGATCACAGTTCCTTGTTTTTCCAATGCCTCTAATGCTTCATTTGTTTTCTCTGTGTTGTTTTGGATTGTTTTTTTAAGCTCCCCCTGATCTTTGCTAGCACTGTTCTGTAATTCATCAAGTTTCTTTTTTATCTGTTGAAAATATTCAATCATTGTTCTTTTAAAATCAGTGTCAGAAAGTTCCATCAGGTTTTCTGGCTTCAGGAAATCCATTGCTACTGTGTCTTCTTTGAGGGTTGATATCTTGCTTTGGGCTAGTGGGACAAGTGAAGCACTCTGCTTTCTACGGGCCATTGGTGTGGTAGAGTTCTTCATGTCTGAGGTGGTAGCTGGTTTTTTATTTGATGTCACTGCTCCAGAAGAAGGTTGGGCAGTAACAAGAGTAGATGCGTAGAGGATGCGTGCACACTCCAATGTTCACGTGAGTGGGGAGGGAGGAAGCACACACTGATACACGTGGGGAGGGGCTCGGGGGAACCTAAATAATAAAGGAGGAAGTCTGTTGTTCCCTTTTTGGAATAGCTTCCCCACTGTTTGGATATGCTAAGGATCTCCCTGTTGTTTGAGTTAGTAGGCCCCTACGTACTCAGGCCAGAAACTAGTTTGATTCCCCATGTAACGTAATCCTCAATGGTACATGAGGTTGATAAATCTTATAGATGTGGCATATATGATGTGTGGGGTTACAAACCCTGGCCCGGCACTCCATCCACTGTCCTTGCAGATTTCCCACCAGAATCCAAGTTTATAAAGTTGGCGTTTCCCCACAGACCTCTGGGAACTGTAGTCTGTACCTGCAAATTGTAGGCAGAGGGGGTTGAGAAGGCTGGGTTACAAGCCCTGGCCCAGCACTCCGTCCACTATCCTTGCAGATTTCCCACCAGAATACAAGTTTATAAAAATGGTTGTTTTTAAAAAAATATTTGGTAGTGTTTAACATTTAGACCATCTTGGCTAGGACTATTTTTGGTTGGGAATTTCTTTAATGTTATGTTGTATTTATTTTGTGATGTGTCTGTACAAGTTTTCTGTCTTGATAAGTTTAGGTAGGGAATATGTTTCTGAAAATTTGTCCCTTCTAGATTATCAAATTTATTGAAATATAGTTCTTAATAGTATTATTATCCTTTTTATTTCAGTTGATTCTTTTTTGCTGTTAACTTACTTAGTTTCATGTTCAAGTAGTTTGTACTTTCTATATTTTTGTTGTGTACTGTCAAATTTGATTCGACTAGCACGGAAGAGATTGCCTGTCCTTCTCCAGCAGAGAGCATCTGGTGGATTTGAACTGTGCACCTTTGGGATTGCAGTGCAGCTTCTTGCCACTAGGCTACCAGAGCTCCCTAAATCTGTACTTTCTACTTTTCATTTGTTAGATTTGCCGTGGACTTGTAAATTTTAGTAATCCTTCCAGAGAACCAGCTTCTACTTTTGTTAATTTCTTCTGGGTTTTTTTGTTTGTTTGTTTTCTATTTCTTTCTGCTCTTTATTGTTTCTTTTCTTTTGGACACTGTAAGCTTTGCCTATAATTCCTTTTCAGATTGTCATTAAGTGTTAGGCTAAAGTGTTGGTTTTGGGTCATCTTTTTTGATGTATATTTATAGCCATCAATCAGCCTTGAAGTGCTCCTTTTATTATGTCTCAAAGATTTTATTATGTTGCATTTTCATCCTCATTTGCTTCAAGAAATTTTTTTTTAACAATTGATTAAATAGTAGTCAGTTCTGGTAGCGTAGTGGTAAGAAACTGCATTGCAGTCTCAAAGTTGTGAGGTTCTGATCCACCAGGTGCTTTGTGGGAGAAGGACAGGCCATCTCCTCCCATGTGATCTACTGTCAACTGAAAACCCATTGGAAGGTCAGCTATGAGTTGGTTCTTACTCAGCAGCACTTAACTACAGTCAGTGTTCAAGCAGGAGAGAGTTCTGGCAGCTTAATTATAAGGAATTGCACTGCCAACTCAATGGAAGGAGATTGGAATCTGCCAGCTGCTCTGTTGGAGAAAGATGGACACTCTCCTGTGCAGTGACTGATTAACTACCTCAACAAACCCACTCGAAGGTCAGCTGTGAGTCAGTTACGATGGTACATAACAAGAAGTGCTCAAGCTGGATGTTAATTTTGTTTCTGTATAAAATTTCCCCCCTCAATTTATCATTTTCCTTATTACTGTTGTTTTGATGTTTATAAAGTCTTTTTCATTTTCCTACACAAATTGTTTGATGACAATGGTTACATTCTTTACATAGGGTTGTTGTTGTTGTTGTGTACTGTAGGGTCTGAATCGACCCTACATGGTTGGCCCTCTGACAGGTTTCCAAAGGCAGTTAGTTAATCACGGGGCGGGCGGAGATTGCCCATCCTTCTTCACCCATGGAGCAGGTGTTCAAAGCTGTTGGCTAATCAGAGGCTGTTGTTAATCACAGGGGGAGATTACCCATCCTTCTCCCATGGAACAGCAGTTCAAGGCTGGTGACCTTGAACTGCCTGCTTTCGGGATGCAGCTTCTTGCCACTAGGCCACCAAAACTCCATTTACAATGGGTAGATGTTTTCAGTATTTTTGTTCTGGTGTTTCTGCTTTTGTTAATCTAGTTTCTGCCCTCTTATGTTCTCATTTCAAAGTAGGTATTTTTAAAGTAATGGCTCTCCCTGTGACTGAATTTTCAGGCAAACAAATAGATCTATGAGGAGCAGGAAGCTCTGGTGGAGTTGCACCACCATCCCAAAGACATGCAGATGGAATCTATGTGAAAGAAAGCCAGTTAGTCTCTTCATACAGCTTCTGAAAACCTGTGGGGGTGGGGGGGAAGGTCAGCTTTGAGTTATTCCTGACTCCATGGTACACACACTGTCTAGAACTATAGTAAAGGGAACCAGAGCATTAAGAAGGCACTCACTCTTCAGAACAAATCAGTGCTACAAGATCAAAGTGGCGTAATTTTTTTTTTATTATTATTAAATTTTATTAGTTTCAATGAACACTCACAGGGATTCTGGGCTTTCACTCCTTCATTGCCACACCATTCTCTCCACCCTCCTCCCCAGTTTGTT
>NW_006400074.1:838813-839497 GCF_000299155.1 Elephantulus edwardii
AGGCCTAGGTCCATGATCCACCTTGAGTTGGTTTTTGTGTATGGAGTGAGGTGTGGGTCTTGCTTGAGTCTTTTGCAGATATTTTTCCAATTTTGAAAGTGGCGTAATTTATCCACCAGTAAAACATGGTAGGTAGGAAAGGAGAGGATAGGAGGATTAATGAGAATGACAAAGGAAGTGGGAAGAGTGTGGAATATAGAATAGTTGTAGGCAGTTACTTTTTCACCAAGCACTTGGACCTGGGGTGGAGAGGTGGGGAGGTTGTGGGAAAGGCGATAATTTGAGACACTTATTCTATCCAGAAGCACTTGAGCAGGGAAGAGAAGGCCAGTTTCGTTATTGGAGATCAAATGACCAACTGTTACATTTTAATTGGGGTGTGGTTTTTTTCCCCTCTTAATGATTTAAAAGAACTTCCCTGTCCATGCAAAAAGTACAGTCCAAGAATAAATCAGATTTTTGAACACATTTTATGCTACATACATGCATATTTTGCAATCCTCAGGTGTTTGTGCCAAGTAACTGAGGAGTACCTGAAGCGCTTGCTGCAGAGGGTCAAGGATTGAGGCTCAATGTCAAGAGACCGAGATTCTCACCACTGGACCAATTGGCAGTATCAGGATGGATGGTGAAGAGATTGAGATTATTCACAGCTTTAGTTTGCTTGGCTCCACAGTCAACACT
>NW_006400074.1:839807-841595 GCF_000299155.1 Elephantulus edwardii
ATCATGCTTGGTAGGGTGGAGGAACAGTGCAGGAGGTGAAGACCCTCTATGAGGTGGATTGATTCAGTGACTGGAGTAATCGGGATGGGTGTATCGGAGACAGTGCGATTGGCACAGGACAGAGCAGAGTTTAGGGCTATTGTACATAGGGTCGCTATGAGTTGCAAGCAACTCAAAGGCACTTAACAAGAACAACAACATTCTCTCTCAGTAAGTCCTTCATTAAGTTTTTAAACAATAGCTGGACTTGGTAAGATTTGAGCCTTCAAGTGCTATACATACCTCTGCTGCTAACACGTTGTGCTGCATCTTCTTCCTAGATTTCATTATCTAAAAAACAGCAGCTTCTAGTTCATATTTCCTGTCAGTGTGTACTTTCTGCCTTGTTTCTTTTCTTTCTGGGTCAGATTCACCTTGTTTGGCAGCAACTGTTTGAATCTTGACTGTAGTTTGGATGTGAACTGATCATTAACTGTAAATATGTGACCATTTTCTATTTTCCTTTCACTTGGGCCTTTTCATAAGAACCCACTGTGTTGGTTTGCAACAGGTGAAGGAATTATTTTTTAATGTGATTTAAGTGAAAGTTTAGAGACCAAATTGATTTTCCTTTCAACATAATGTTTTATGGCATTCATTATCTTACTCACAATGTAACTGCACTCTTTCCACTTCCTCTTTGTGGTTCCTGTTTTTATCAATCCTTCTATTCTTCAACTCTGGTTGGTCATATTCTCTGCAACTCAAAGGCAGACAGTTCAAATCTACCAGCTTACTCTTCAGGAGAAAGATAGACAGTCTCCTCCCATACGATATACAGCCTCAGAAAACCCTCTAGAAGGCTAGCTATGAATCAGTGCTGACTGAGTTAGTTTATATATTACATATTCATGCCAGTGTGCAAATTGGTACCCTCACTACCCACCTTTTTTATTCTGGGTCGCTGAAATGGGTAAGCACTCAGCTGCTGTCCATGAGTTCTTTTCTGAAATGTTTAGGGTTTCTGTGAATCAAAATCCACTTTACAATAGCAGGTTTAATTTATGTATTTATTAGGTTTGTACCCTTAGTGCAAATATCAAAATAGTAGTTCCAGGATAAACAAGATTACAAAGTTATTCAATGCTTGAGTATCTAACTTGAATATATTGTTAAACATTCATGGGAAAGATCAACTTTTATAGTTATTTAGTACAGATGACAAGCAAATAAAAGCAAAACAATAAGTATAGCCATGGTTATAATATAAATTATAACATTAGCTTGACCTTGAAACCTCCTGAATAGATTTGGAGACCACACTATGAGAACTGGAGACTGCACAGAAGGAGGAAGGGTGTCTCTCTAATTTCAGGAACTCTTGCTCAAAATTATCTTTATTCTCTTGTTTTATATCCTTAAGCATTTGTCTTTGTGCATCTAATCTCCATAAATTTCCAATTTTTTACCATATTGTGGTCAGTGCCATTTTCTTACTCTTATGTATGCATTTTTATTTTTATTTTTTATTTTTGAGGAAATATACAGAACAGCACATACATCACTTAAACAACTTCTGTGTGTACAGTTTAATGACATTGGTTATAATCTTCAAGATGTACCACCTGTTAATGTCTTTTTCCTAATTATTTCACAATTACCACAGGTTCATTGCCTTCGTAAACTTTGCATCTAAGCCTTTAGCAAATTTGATTGTTTTTGTTGTTGTTATGTGCCGTCGAGTCGTTTCCGACTCATAGCGACCCTATGCACAACAGCCCTAAACCCTGCTCTATCCTGCGCCAACCG
>NW_006400074.1:841815-845426 GCF_000299155.1 Elephantulus edwardii
GTACCCTTCTCCAGCACCACAGCTCAAAAGCATCCACTCTCCTTCTGTCCTCCCTAGTCATTGTCCAACTCTCTGATGCATAACAAGCGATTGCAAATATACATACTGATATTCCTTTACAGTAGTAGAACAATACTAAAGGCACATATTCTTGTAGAATTAAGCTAAACTAGTTTTTGGCTTAAATATAAATGTGACTTCAGGAGATAGTTTGGATTTATGATTTATAGTTCGTAGACTACTTTAGGAGTAGATTAAGTGGCTCCAGAAAATGTTCTTTCATGATAATTTAAAATTCTCTTCCATATTTCACCTCAACCTCAAAGTTTTTTTATTACTAATAGTAGAAGGCACCATCCAAATATTCTAGTCTAGTAGCAAAGAGAGTGGTTGGCTAGACAAACTTTCCATTTTCTCCTCCTGACCTTACTTCTTCCTGTGCTCCTCGAGGGACCAGATATTTTGGCAAGTTTTTTGTTTTGTTTTGTTTTTCTTGCTTTCTATCTTAAATTATTCCCCCCCTTCTAATATTTTGTTGGTTTACATACAGTAATTGGTATGCATTGTGTTTCATTCATGTACATAGTATTTTATATAATCTTTCATTTACATTGTGTTTCATGCAATGATTTGTATACATTGTATTTTGTATAAGTGCCTCCCCCCCCACCCCCATTTAACAGGATGTTATTTATTGATCCTGTTGTGGCATTTATTTGTCTTTTCTTTTTGAAATGTTAAGTCTTTTTTTAAGATTTTTTTTTATTATTAATGTCCATGAAAATTTAGAGACTTTGGATTTCCATTGGGGAGGGTTGGGAGGGGAGTGAATGGAAATCCAAAGTCTTTACCCTCTTGGAAAAGTAAAAGAAAAATTATTTCACTCTTTTACAATCCCTCCCCCCAGGTCAACTCCACTATGCAGCCTTCACTCTGGACTCCCATCATGACAGAAATACCTAATTACATATCCCTTTTAAACCGTTTTCTCCCTCATCTGTTTCAATGTAAGTGCCTGTTATGCTCCCTTTTCAAGTTCCCATTGAATATTTCTTGTTCCTTTACCCCTCCCATCTATCCACTAACCTCTGCTATGATTTTCACTCTTGCCTTTTACTCACCACCTTTCCTGTCTCCCCTTCCTGTTTTGAGCACTTATACACATCTTATTCAGTTACCCTTTTATATTTACAATAATGGTTGTTTGCAGGGCTTTTTCTTTTAAATGGGATGTTATTTCACTCAGTATTACATAATATTTTACAAAATCATTGTTCCTTAGTGCTGTATAGTATTCCATTGTGTGAATGCACCACAATTTCTCAGTCCATTTTGAGCTGTTTCCATTTTTGCTGTTGTGATGAATAACACTACTATGAACATAAGTGTACCTGTCTCTGTTACTCCTTCAGTTCTAATTCCGTTGGGTTTTATTCCTAGCAGTGGAATAGCTGGGTCATAAGGAGTTGCTCTGTTAAACTTCTTGAGGAAACAGCCAAACTGCCTTCCAGGGTAGTTGTACTATTTTACAATCCCACCAGTAGTGCATGAGAGTTCCTATCTCTACAACATTTACCCATCTCTCCAGTATTTATTGCTTGCTGTCCGGAACCACTCCCTACTGGGGTGAGATGTTATCTCATTGTTGTTTTGATTTGCATCTCTCTCATAGTCAGTAATTTTGGGCATTTCTTTGTGTGTCTGTTGGCCATCTGAATGTCTTCCTTTGTGAAGAATCTTTTTCACAATTATCGTCCATTTTCTTTTTGAATTATCAGTCTTTTTTTTTTTTTTTGTGGTTGCCTTGTATTCTGTAAACTTAATGAGAATCTTTTCTGAAATGTCACTGCCAAAATGCCATTTTTCCTCCCAGTCTGTAAGCTTTCTTTTCACCCTGTTGAAAAAAAAATTTTAACATACACATCAAGATAACAGGAAAAAAAAAGGTCAAAGGCTACATCTGTTTGTTGAAACATGTCAAGTAGTATCACTTCAGTTCCTGGGAACTTATTACCAGTGTCTTCATTGTGGCTTGAACTTCTTCCTTCATTGCCATTGGCTCTTGATCACATGGCCATTCTGTTCCGTCTTGGCCATTCTTCTTGGTACATTGAATCTGTTTTCTCCATCTTCTTTTAATGTTTCCTGAGTCATTCAAGATTTTGCCAATAGCATCTCTGAGATTTGTAATTTGAGACTTGTATTTATTTTCAGTTCTTTCAGCTTGAGAAATGCCAAGTGAGTTCTTCTGATTTTATCCTCCAACTCCAGCTTTCTGTTTTAATACTTTACTTTGTCTTCTTGGGCTATTCTTTGAAATCTTCTGTTCATCTCTTTCACTTTAACACCTCTTCCCTTTGTTTTGGCTTCTCAAAACTCTAGTGCCTTTTCCTGGTTCTCTTCTGAAATCCATTTTGAGTTTGTGGGGTTTCATTCCTCCTCTTTCTTTGTAGTGATCTTTTGCTTTCTTAATGGGTCGTATCCTTGATGTCATCACATAACTCATTTGGTCTTTGATCACTGGTATTCAGTACTTCAAACCTATTCAGGTGGGTATGTGCAAGATCATATTTTGGTGTTAATGAGCTTGTTTTAATTTTTTTGGCCCTAATTTTTAACTTGCACGTAAGTTAAAGATTGTCTGTTTCACAGTTGGTACCTAGCCTGATTTTGACTCCTGATATTTAGCTTTTTTCCAACGATTTCTTCCACAAATATTGTCAATTTTGAGTCCTATGCTGTCCATCAGATGAAATTTATATGTAAAGTCACCATTTGTATTTTTTTTAATTTTAATGAAAGTTTACAGAGACTTTGGATTTCCATTCATTCGTTGTTGTGCACTTTCCTCCCTGTCCACTCCCCCCACACCAGTTCCAATTTCTCTTTGAAAAGTAAAAATTCTTTCATTGTTATATAAACTCCCTCCCTCTTAGTCCACTCAACTATGCTGCTTTCATTCTGGACTATTGTAATGACAGTAATACCTAATCATATATTCCTCCTAAACACTTCTCTCCCTCATCTGTTTCAATACAGCGTGCATTATTTATACCCTCTTAGTGTTCCCCAACCCCAATGCCAGTCCTGCTTTACAACAGTGGCACTATGCAGTATTTGTCCTTTTGTGACAGATATTTCACTCAGCATAATGTTCTCCAGGGTCACTCATTTTGTATAATAATTCATGATTTCCTTATTTTTTAAAAGCATAATAGTATTCTATTGTGTGAATATCCCACAGATTCTCTATTCATTCGTTTGTTGATGGGCACTTGGGTTGTTTGCAAATCTTTGCTATTGTAAACAAGCCACAATAAACATAGGTGAGCATATGTCTGCTAGATTTCCTTAGGGTATATTCCCAGTCTGTCTTCGATTAACTGGGGAGATGTGAGGGGTCTGAGGCTGGCCTTTAAGCCTTCAGCTACTCGAACATGCAATCAAGATGCATTGATAATAATGGGTGACTGGAATGCAAAAGTCGGGAACAAAGATGAAGATTCAGTAGCTGGAAAACATAGACTCGGTGACAGAAATGGAGCTGGAGAGAGAATGATTGAATTTTGCACAATCAATGACTTATTCATAGCAAATACATTTTTTAAGAG
>NW_006400074.1:847551-855190 GCF_000299155.1 Elephantulus edwardii
AGTGTCAGAGACAGTGCAATTGGCACAGGACAGAGCGGAATTTAGGGCTGTTGTACATAGGGTCGCTATGAGTCACAAGCGACTTGACGACACTTAACAACAACAACATATTCCCAGTAGTGGAATTACTGGGTCAAATGGCATTTCTATTTGCAGCCTTTTGCGAAAATGCCATATTGTCTTCCATAGTGGTTGCACCATTTTACACTCCCACCGACAATGAGTAAGGGTTCCAGTCTCTCCGCAGTCTTTTATTTTTATTGGGGTAGGAATAACTATGCTATCTCATAGTTGTTTTGATTTGTATCTCTCTTAGAGCTAGGGATTTTGAACATTTCTTTATGTGTTTGTTAGCCATCTGAATGTCTTCTTTGTTGAAGTGTCCCTTCATATCATATTCTGTGCCCAGTTTTCATTTGGGTTGTATATCTTGTGGTGCACGAGTATTTTATAAATTCTAGATATAAGTCATTTATCAGACATGGCATTACCAAGTATTTTTTCCCAGGCTGTGGCTTCCCTTTTGGAGAAGTTTTTGGATGTGCATAGAGATTTTATTTGGAGAAGGTCCCATTCATCCATTTTATCTTCTGGTTATAGGTTTTTCAGGATGCTTGGAAGACTGTTTATGTTATGAATTAGGACTTCTAGAGTTCTTCCAAGCTTTTGTCTAATGAAATTTATAGTCCTTGGTTTTAGTCCTAGGTCCTTGATCCATTTTGAGGTGGGATTTTTGTATTGAGTGAGATGTGGATCTTGCTTGAGTTTTCTACAGATAGTTTTCCAATTTTGCCAACACCATTTGTTAAAAAGGCTGTCGTTTCCCAACTTAACTGCTTTCATCTCCTTGATGAAAGTGTGTGCGATGTTTAAATCATTGAACATCAAAATTTGATCATTCTGTTTCCAACCTCATTTTTGTCACTAAATCTGTGCTTTGCAACTACCATCCGTTTTTCATTTTCCAGCTTTTGCATTCCTTTCAGCAATTATCATGAACACTTCTTTATTGCATTTTTGGTCAGTTTTGGACTACAAATATAGTTAACCTCTTTAACTGCCTCGCCTTTGATTTCAGCTGTTGGTGCATTTATTTGAATAGTAGTATTAATAAGTTTCCTTATATGCATACTGCTAACATCCTGTCACTCATAAGATTGTTTGGAAGCAGGATTGGCATCCACTTCTTAAACAGCATGTCACTGGAAACTCTGTAAAGTTTGAGAGACAACGGTAGTTATAGAAAAGCTTCAGGTGTTTTTTTCATAGGGTTACTATGAGTTGTGCTCGACTCAGTGGCAATCAGCAACAACAGCATGATGTGCTTAAGAATAGAAATTGGAATTATCTTTTTAACTGTGAGTACAATACTATTCTTAATCTGTTTTTCATTCCTGGTATAGTGTACCATGTGATTGTGTGATTCAAAGTAGCCACAACGAGTCTATTTCATCTCTCTAATAAAGCTTGACATGCTGACATTCTTGTATTCCATTTCATTTTTAACAACTTCTAGTGTTCCGGCATTCATACTTCAGACTTACCATTGCCAACCACTAATAAAACTTTGTTCTGTGTATGGTTGCCTCTTGTTGGGTATAAATTAGAAACCACACCTGCCAAGTAATTTTTAAGTCACAGCAAAACTATACGTCAGAGAAGAATTGCCCAGTGTGGTTGACAATGCTTTGAATCTTTATTGGTCACAGACAGCTTTGCCTTTCTTAGTTAAAATCACTGGCAAAGAACTGAGTGTTTACTTGAAGGTTCTGGAACATCTGGATTATTCCTGTGAATGCAGTGGTGTTTTTAGTCAGAAAATCAGTACAAATCTTTGTGGCCCTTCTCCTCCCTGCCCCCCCCCCATTTATTTGATAGTAAAATTTCTGCTTCCTTAATCTTCTTGTCAGTTTTAACAAAGTGAACACTGAGTCTATGTTTTCTAGAAACAGAATTCCTCACTTAGCCTAAAAAACTGTACTTTTTGTTGTTGTTATGTGCCATTGAGTCACTTGTGACTTATAGTGACACTGTGTATAAAAGCCCTAAACCCTGCTCAATCCTGTGCCAATCTTACTGTCTCTGCCACACCCATTCCCATTACCCCAATCACTGAATTGATCCATCTCATCCTTGTTCTTCCTCTCCTGTTCTGTCCCTCCTCTCTCCCAAACATGATATCCCTCTCCAAGGACTGGTCCTTCTTTGCAACATGCCCAGAGTATGTCAGACAAAGCCTGGTTTCACTCTCTCCAGGACAAACCTGTTTGTTTTCCTAGCAGTCCGTGGTATATATTCAGTGCTCTTTTCCAGCACCAGAGCTCTAAGACATCAATTTTCTATCATCCCTAGTCACTGTCCAGCTCTCTCACGGATAGCAGTTGCGAAGACTATGGCCTCTCCAGCCTGATGTTGTTGCTCCTCAGTACTCTGAAGAGGTTCCTGAAAGCTGACTTTCCCAATGCAATTTGTCTCTTGATTTTCTGGTTGCTGGTACCGAGAGTGTTGACTGTGGAGCCAAGCAAACTAAACTGTTAACTATATCAGTCTCTTCAGCATTTATAATCATGCTGCCATTTAGCTTAAAAATGAATTCTGCAGTGGTTTGAACAGTAAATCGTAAGGTTGAACATCTGAGAATGGGAAGATTAGCAAATTACACATCACACCACTGTATCTGGTACATATTCATAATGATAAAATGTGCCCCCCCCCCAAAAAAAATTCAAAACCCAGACAGTTTTAGGTATTATTTGTTGTAACCGGACTACATCATGGAAACTACCTGTACTTACATTTATTTGATAATTTATCATTGTGAATTTCTTATTAGAGATGTAAGTAGAATCAAGTGTTTCAAACCTTCTTATTTGTATCAGAGGAGAGAACACCAACCCTTGTAGAAATAATACATTATCATTTGGATTATGGGAAGTTTTAGGGAGAATTACTCTATTTTCTTAGTCTGGCAGGTAGAATTCTGGGCGAAGGTACTGTAGAAAGGGAGATTTCCCTTAGGACATTTCTCAATGATTTTTTAGGCCATTATTTTAGGATAGGAATATTTATTAAATATAGCATATTTTTATAAATCAATACTTCATAAAGTTTCCTTTCACTATCTTGTACATACTTTTCAAATTTGTCTTACATAACTCAGTTCTAGAACCATGCTTTTGTTTACAATTTATGATATTTATTTCTTTGATATTTATAGAAAAACAGTATTTAGTGAGAAACTGCTGTGTGCCAGGTTCCTAAGCTTTTAGATATAATATTATTACTTTATATAGCTTATATATTTTTGATACACTACAGAACTTTTCTAAAGGTAAAGGAAAAAGCCTAGTGATATTTTCTAAAAGTCAGTAAGTTCTTTTATATTAAGTAAATTTATTAGAGAAAGCTTTTAGTAATAGTTATAGTTCTATTTATGTAGCTAAATGACAATAGTTGTAGAAAGGCTTCAGATCTTTTGTTCATGGTGTTGCTATGAGTGGTGCTTGATGACGACCAGCAGCAACAGTTATCACTTGAGGTGGTTTCATTTTTAACCAATTCTGGTTTTTTCCCCCCCATCTTTTGTTAGGTGGTTTCCCAAAACATGTTTGGTTGTTGGACTTGAACTCACAACCTGGTGAGGACTTTACTGATAATGTCAAGTTCAAGTTACCCTCCCAACCAAGGAGCATTCAGCACAGAACAAAGTCGTTACCCTCCCCATTCTGTCCAATATACCTTTCCCAGCACTCGTCACCAGCAGGTAAGGAACATATTCTAAGCAAATTGCCTGTGTGTTATATGATTTTATTTTAATACATTTGTTGGTCAGAAATCAAATGTAGTTTTGGTTTTTAATGGTCAGAATTATTCTCAGCAGCGGGAAACCAAAGCTTGAAAATGATATCGGTCTCTTTAAATAGTATGCCAGATTTCAGAAAATGAAAAAAATCTCTGTTTTTGATTGTAAAAATTATTGATAGATAAATAAGTTTCAATTGCCTTGGGTTTCTGAGTTAATAATCTCAGTTTATGCCTCAACTTTTGAGAAGATGAAAGATAACTTTGTGTCTCTTTAGTAATGACCAGCATAAGGCCCTGCGCCTTTGAAAGGAATTTGGAAGGTTGCAAAGATGAGTTTGACTCATGCAATATTATTCAAAATGGGTGACCCTGGAGGACATTATGTTGAGTGAGGTATCTCAGTCACAAAGGGACAAATGCTATATGGTGCCACTGTTGTAGAATGAGGCTGGCATTGGGGTGGGGGTAAGACTGAGAAAAACTGGATGAAATATGTTTACGGCATTGAAGCCTATGGGGGAGAGAATAGTCTAAAAGTATTATATTTTAGGGCATTATTTTTATCGTAGGAGTATGCAATGAGGGTTGCAGAGTGGATTATATTTGGGGGTAGAGGGGGGTTTGGGGAGGTGCGGGGGGAATTGTGTACCAATGAGGGAGTTTTGTTTTAAAGGGAGGGGAGCAACCGGGGGGGGGGGGGGTTTGTGCTGGGAGAAGGGTGCAACAATGAATGAATGGAATTCCAAAATCTCTGTACATGTTCATTGAAATGAAAAATAAACAAACTAAATTAATAAAAAAAAAAAGAAGCACCCTGGTTGTACATCTTCCAAGACAGATTTGTACCCTAAAGCCAATATAAATATATTATCTACTCTTTTTTTTAAAAAAAAAAAGATGAGTTTGTATAATTGGTTCACCTCATAGAAAAATAAAATAGGAGATGAAAGTAGGAGCTCAGAGAGAGCCAGGGCAGTGTGGTAAAACATTTGAGGAAAAGGAGAAAGATAGGAATGAAAGTTCATCTCAGAGGGTAGGAAAACAAATTTATTTACAAGCACAGTAGCATTCCTGACTTTTGGGGATAGTGAGGAGTCCTTTGGTGTAAGGTCACGAGTACAGATTGAGATGTCTGCCCTTGGTCCTGATCTTGGAGAAAGCATTTTGTCTTTCACAAGTACAGTCACAGCTTCAGAAGGGTTTCTTTCTCTTGTACTGTCTTAAAGGAATTTTTGTAGAATTGACAAGATTTCTTCCTTAAAGTTTTGAACCAAGTTATCTGGGCCTAGAATTTTCTTTGTGGGAAGAATTTAAATTATGAACTCAACTTTCTTTTTTTTTTTTAACTCAACTTTCATAATAAATATGTCGTCGTTATTTGTTTACTGCCATCACGTTTAGCACAACTTGTAGTGACCCTGTGAACAAAAGGCCTGAAGCCTTTCTCTAATTATCGTTTTCTCCAAATTCATAGAGTTTTCAGAGGCATGTGGTTTAGGAAGTGGATGCCACTTTTGCTTCCAAACTTGAATTAATCTTGAATCAGGCTGGGAGCTCCACCAAACATTGCCCATTATGGTGTTTGGCACACCTGTGGCTCAGTTGTTCCATTATGGCATTTGAAACTCAAATGGCACAAGATTCAGTGTCACAGAAAACCCAGATGACCTCATCACACCAAATTGGCCAGAGTGCTGTATGACGTAGAACATTCCTCCAAAGTATAGTAACAAGGGTTTAAAATATAATCCCTCTGGCCCAACTCTTAAATATAAGCCCCCCCAGGAGGTCTTGTTGACTTTAAACAAGAGGCATAAATAAAAACAATCAAACAGTCCACACAGATCCTCAGCCTAAACAAGAGCACCATTTCATTCCATTCCAGCTACTTTATCCAACTCCAAAATAGAAACAAGGCCTTTGGCATTATATGTTGTTGTTAGTGCCATCTAGTACCAACCCTACAAATAAAAGAACTATTGTCCTCCTCAAGTTCATAGAGTTTCCACAGGCATGTTTAGGAAGTGTATGCCATTCCTGATAACAAGCCTCTTTTAATCAGTGAGCCCTGCCAGACATTGTCAACCATGTGTAGACATTATGGCACACCATTTGGTATCATAGAATCCAAAGTTACCTCAATATAGAGAAAGGACATAACAGAGCTGTACCACTTAGGAGAATGTTCATTTTAAAGACAAATAAAAACCAGGCCTGAGGGCCCAAATACATTTTCAGAGGAGCCAGGCCTGCACCCTGGGTTCTCATTGGCTAAAAATGAGACTTTCGGCCAACCAGTTGCTCCAGAGCCAGCCCCCAGCCAGCACAGAGGCAAAAAGCCAACAACTGCATGAGTTACAGAGGAGCCAGGCCTGCACCCTGGGCTCTCTCATTGGCCAAAAAAAAAGGCTTCCAGCCACCCATGTTGTTAGCTATCATAAGTTCCTGGTCACCTGGTGTCCAAGGGGATCAGACTGTTGTGATCCTTAGTGTTTTCATGGGCTGATTTGGAAGTAGGTCACCAGGCCTTTCTTCCTATTCTGTCTGAGAAGCTCTGCTAAGACGATTTAGCTTCACCCTAACACAAGCATCCACTGGTATTCCACGTGAAAAGTACTGATTCTTAAACTGAACATCTTAAACAGATGTTCTTTTTTTTCCATCCCCAAAGTCAATTTGGGTAATTTTGTTATTTAAGGCATTAAATTTATGGTTCTAATGTTTCAGTGTCTGAAGACCTGTTGAGTGATCCTTCTTTTGTTCTTGAAATGTGATAAATAGTTTTTGACCCTTTCTTTTATCACTTTAGCTGAAAGTTTACCAGTTGAATTAATTTTTAAATTTTTGGTTTTATTTTTGCTGTTTTCCTTTTTTTCCTTTTAAATTAATTTTTATTCTATAATTTTCTTATTTTACTCACGTTTCCTTTGTGTATATTCAAGTGTTGTGTGTTTGCCTGAGAAACTTAATTTCAAGTGCTGCTTTTTAATTTTATTTTAAAAATTTATAGTTTTCAAATGATACTGATTTTTCATTCATTCATTTGCATCATTTTGTTTTATAACATTGAAAACAGTTGATTTATAATGACTAATTTGTTACAAAATCTAATCAAACCCTGTGTGGCTCAGGTGACGTCCTCAGTAGGGAGTTGCAATACTCTGGCAGTTCTAATCCACTAGTGACCCTGTGAGAGAAAGATGAGCAATCTTCTCATCAAATTTACAGCCTCAGAAAACCAATGAAAGCTCAGTTCTGACTCGTTGACAGTCAGTGAGGACGTGCGTGAATCACATCCTTACTGTGTACTGCATTTTCCATCACCCACTTAGCTACTTAGTTTTTATTCCCATCCCTTTCTTCTCATCATTGTTAATACTCCAAGATTGTTTTAATCTATGTCTAATGTTTCTTTAGCTTTTCTGTTGGTGGTGCATGTCATAATTGTCCTTTCATAACTGACTTAGGTTACTCATTATCATTTGTTCTAAATTTTTCCATGTTGTACAGTATTTCATAAATCCTTGCATTGATATATAATACTCTGTTGTATTTCTGCAGCTATTCATGCATTCATGGAAATTTCCATTGCTTCCCACTCTGCTTTTGTAAATAATGCTTACTGCAGGTTTCTTTGCAATGAATTCTTTTTATTTACTTAAAATTATTTTTATCTTCATTTTTGAGGAATATTTTTACAGGATATTGTTGTTGTTGTTGTTATGTGCCGTCGAGTCGTTTGCAACTCATAGCGACCCTATGTACAACAGCCCTAAACCGTGCTCTATCCTGTGCCAATCTCACTGCCTCTGACACACCCATCCCAATTACCCCA
>NW_006400074.1:857466-885676 GCF_000299155.1 Elephantulus edwardii
TATTTTTTTAATTTTTTATTTATTTATTTTTACAGAGGTTTTGGATTTCCATTCATTCATTGCCGCAATTTGCTCGCTTCCCCCTCCAAAGATAGAAAAAAGAAAAAAATAAAAAAAAATTCCTTCATTAGTATACAATTCCCATGTCCCTTCCCCCCACCCCCCGCCCCGAGTACACTTCTCTATGCAACCTTAATTCTGGATTCCTGTGTTAACCATTATTATTATTTTTTAATAAGTTCATTTATTTTGCTCTGTTTAGGAAGCCTTTCTTCTTCAGTTTTCTGTCTTACAATTAATCTCATTGAGTAAAATTTTTGTTCTAAGTTCTGTATTTTCTATTTTAATATTTCCATGTGGTTCCTTTTTGTATCAATAATGTATTCATTATTCTCATCTTTACTTCCTATCCTTGAGGATGTGGAGCTTAATAGATGTTTTAATGCTCACTTCTGTTTACTTTCTTTTTTTACTGGGTTTTTTCCCTGAATGTTTTCCTTTGTATATTTAATACTTCTTAAATGGAACATGAATATTGTTTTATACTTTTTAGGACTGGCTTATGCTGTATTTTTTTTAAAGAGAGTTGTTATTAAATAAATGGTTTAATTACTTTGAGACTTCTTTGTAAACTGTGTAAATCAAGTCAGTCTAGGGAGCTCTGGTGGCCTAGTGGCAAGGAGTTGCACTATGATCCCAAAGGCACGCAGTTCGAACCCACCAGCTGTTCCACGGGAGAAGGAAGGGCAATCTCCACCTGTGTGGTTAACTCCTGAAAATCTGCTCTTGGGTCAGCTGTGGGTTGGTTCCAACTTTGTGGTACACACACACACACACACCCCACAAGGTAAGTCTAGAGTGCTATTTAATCTTGGTTCAATTGAGTCTCTTCTTCTGTGATGCACCACTTGTCTGTTGTTTTGCTATACTGTGGTGACTTGTGTGTTTCTGGAAGCTAAATTACTGGTATTTCAAATACTAGCACGGTCATCCGTGGTGGTCGAGTTTCATGGGAGCTTCCAAACTAAGACTAAGAAACACAACTGGCTGTCCACTTATGAATTAAGAAAACTTTGAAAATCCTATCAATAACAGAACTTTGTTGGCTATATTGCCAGATGAGCTCAACATGTTGGAAGTCACTCAGATATGACAGGAAGAGCTGTCTCCTCCAAAGAGAGTCTACTGTAATGACTCAGATGGAGTAAAACTGCTCTCCATGAAGAATTTTATGAAACAACATATGATCAAGAGGCAGTGGTTATGAAGGAGAACAAACGTTCAAGCAGCTCTTAAAGGCATTTGCAAGAAAAAAGGCCCCAGGAATTGATGGAATACAAATTGATAGAGGTCAGCAAACAGATGCTGCCCTGGTCACCAGGTTCCTCATCAGAGTGTGTCAAATCTGGAAGACAACTTCCTGGCCAACTGACAGGAAGAGATCCATATTTATAGCTATTTCAAAAAAAGGTGATCCAGCAGAGTGTGGAAATTATTGTATAATAATATCACAGTATCACTGATACTGCACACAAGCAAAATCTTGATGAAGATTATCCAAAATCAGCAGCAACTATTAGAAATGAAAGCTGGGTTTAGAAGAGGCCATGGCCCTAGAGTCATTGTAGCCAAAGTCAGATGGATCTTGGCCGAAAACAGTACAGGAGTACTGTGTTTAATTGACTGTGCAAAGCCATTTGACTGTGTGGATCACAATAGATTGTGACTATCCTTGAGAAGAATGGAAATCCAAGAACACTTGATTGTACTCCTGTGAAACATATACTTGGACTAAGGAGCAGTCATCAGAACAGAGCAAGGAAACTCTGCATGGTTCAAAACTGGGAAAGCAGTACATCAGGGATGCATCTTGTCTCCATACCTTTTCAGTCTATATGCAGAACAGATCATTCAGGAAGCATTGCTTTATAAGGAGGATTGTGGCATTAGGATTGGGGGAAGACTCATGAACAACCTGTTTTATGCATATGACACGACCTTGCTTGCTGAAACTGAGGAAAACCTAAGCATTTGTTGCAGAAAGTCAAAGGCTGTAGTCTTCAATATGGTTTGAAGCGCAACATGAAGAAGACAAAGATTCTCACTACTGGGCCAATTGGAAGCACCATGATAGATGAAGAGATTGAGATTGTTAACAGTTTCAGCTTGTTTGGGAAAGCAGTCAGGAAATCAGAAGATGACTTGCATTTGGAAGAATCTTTTCCAGAGTGCCAAAAGAACAATGATGTTACTTTAGAGACTAAGGTGTACCAGATCCAGGCCCTAGTCTTTGCAGTTACTTACTACACTTCAGAGAGTTGGACAGGAACTAAGAGTGATAGAAGAAGTATTGATGCTTTTTGAGTTGTGGTACCGAAGACTATCGACCATACCATGAACCACCGAGAGGACAAACGGATCTGTCCTGGAGATAGCAAAACCAAGTTGCTACTTGTAGGCAAGGATTTTGAAGCTTCTTCTCATGTACTTTGGGCATGTGGACAGGAGGTACTAGTCCTTGAAGAAGGACATCAGGCTTGGAAAGATGGAAGGATAGTGCAGAAGAGGAAGACCCCGCATAAGATGGATTGACATAGTAACTAGGATAATGGGGTTAAGGTGTCTATGAGGCATTGAGACTGGCTCAGGACAGGGCTGAGAACAGAGCTATTGTGCATAGGTCACTATGAATTGCAGTCTGCTTCTAGACTATTGAACATAACAGTAACAACAAGCACAGCAACCATCTCTTACAGTCTGAAATTGATAAAAATGCAATCACGATGTAATAGTAAGTAAAAAATAAAACATATAATGGTAATTTGGCAACAAAGAACTGATGGGAGAATATTGCTTTGGTGACAGAAATGAGGCTGGAGTTCACATGATTAAAGTTTGTACAATCAATGATTTATTCATTTCAAAATATTTTTTATTATTAAATTTTATTAGTTTTAATGAACATTTACAGATATTTTGGGTTTTCATTCATTCATTGTTTCACTGTTTTCTCTACCTTCCTCCCCAGTTCATTCTTCTTTTCCCCCCCTTGAATGTTTGTTTTAATTGTCCAATTGCCACAGTTCTTGTCAAAGCTAGTTCTGATTAATCTCCTTTGTCAGTGTGTCCTTTGCCATTCCCTATCACTCCTCTCTGAGAGAGACTTCACCCTGATTCATAAGGAAAAGGGGATGGCGTATTCTCTTAGCTACTTCCTGCTGAAAAGGGACACTGTAGGTATCAGGGTAAAGATCTTCTCTCACTACTCTAAAGGGCCCCTTTGGCAGTAGGAAACACATAGACTATTATGGAGATTGATTTTGGAATTTAGATGCACTGTTATTAATTGTGCTTAGCCGTACATGTTCATGGCCTTGAAAATTTATCATGGAGGTGTTGCAACCTAGAAGACACAAATTTAACTAACAAGTTAAAAGTACATGAGTCAAAAACTAAAAAGCAATAATATTCCTAGTAGAGGTTCTAATAGTGGCATAAATCAAGTTACAGAGGGAAGGTGGTTCTTACAATAAAAGGCCTATTGACTAGCACTTTGTCTGTTATAGTGTAGAGGTTAGGAATCACAAGATGTACAGGCTCAGCTATGTCTTTTATGGTTCTTAAGTCCTGGAGCAAATTCCATCTATCACTGGGTTGTTTTACAACTCGGAAGTCCACATGCAAGGCAGAGGTGACCTAAGGAACTGCTTATGAGGTTTTCTGTCCATTCCAACAACTAAGAAATAGTGAGAAGAGTTGGGACCACAGAAGGCGTTTAGGACCAATTAGTAAGCTCTGTGTCCAGGGGAAAATGAATATACTTACCAGTAATGTTAATGCTCACCCACAGCTCTTCTGGGAAGATCTAAATCGTTGAAGTGTCCTCCTTTGTTTCCAGCTCAAGCTGGAGCCTGTCATTCCTGTCAGCCACGAGGACCTAATGTGGGTCAAATACTTTTTTAATAAAACAAGAGTGACAGCTGTATACTTGGACCTTACCTGATGAGCTACGAAGTCATCAAGTTAACTACAGCTATGCAAAGAGATTGTAGAGAATGCCAATATATCAGTAGTCAAAACAAGGCCAGAGACTAACTGTGGAACAGGTCATCAGTTTTCAAGCTTTAATTGAAGCTGGAAAAAAAACCCCAACTAAAACAAGTCCCCAGGAACCAAAATATGACCTTGAATTTCTCCCGCCTGGATTTAAAAAGCAAGTTAAGGATAGATTTGATATATTGTTGTTGTTACGTGTTGTTGAGTTGCTTGCGACTCATAGTGATCTGTGTACAATAGCCTTAAGCCCTGCTCTATCCTGTGTCTCTGACACACCTACTCCCATTACCCCAGTCACTGAATCGTTCCATCTCATTGAGGGTCTTCCTCTCCTATGCTGTCCCTCCACTCTCCCAAACAGGATGTCCCTCTCCAAGGACTGGTCCCTTCTTGCAGCATGCCCAAAGTATGTCAGACAAAGCTTCAGAATCCTTGCCTTCAAGGAGCAGCCCGCTTCACCCTCTCCAGGACAAATCTGTTTGTTCTCCTAGCAGTCCATGGTATATTCAACACTCTTCTCCAGCACGAGAGCTCAAAGACATCAATTCTTTTTCTACCATCCCTAGTTACTGTCCAGCTCTCCAACGCATAGCACTCAATTGTGGCTTGTGGCCTGGATCAGGCCTACCTTAGTCTCCAGCCTGACGTTGTTGCTCTTCAGTACTCCCTCACAGCTGACTGCTGGTACCAAGAGTGTTGACTTTGGAGCCAAGCAAACTCAATCTTCACCATCCATACTGATGCTGCCAATTGGCCCAGTGGTGAGAATCTTTGTTTTCTTGAGTATCTTTGTTCTCTTGATGTTGAGCTTCATTCCATATTGAAGGTTGTAGAACTTGAGCTTCTGCACGTCCTCCTCAGTTTCAGCAAGCAGGGTTGTGTCATCTGCATAACGCAGATTATTGATGAATCTTCCATCAATCCTGATGCCACATTCCTCCTTATACAGCCCAGCATCCCGGACGATGTGTTCTGCATACAGATTGAAAATACATCCCTGGCGGACACCTTTCCCAATTTTGAACCATGCAGTGTCTCCTTGCTCTGTTCTGATGACTGCCTCTTGGTTCAAGTATAGGTATTGCATAAGCACAATCAAATATTCTGGGATTCCCATTCTTCTCAGAGTCAGCCACAGCTTGTTATGATCCCCATAGTCAAAAGCCTTTGCATAGTCAATGAAGCACAGATAGACATTCCTCTGGTTCTCTCTGCTTTCTGCCAAGATTCATCTAACATTAGCTATAATATCCCTGGCACCACAGCCTCTTCTCAACCCAGCCTGGACATCTGGCAGTTCTCTGTTGATGTGTTGCTGCAGTTATTTTTGGATAATTTTCAGCAGAATCTTGCTTGCATATGATATTAATGATATTGTCTAATAATTTCCACACTCTGTTGGATCACCTTTCTTTGGAATAGGAATAAATATAGATCTCTTTCAGTCAGTTTGCTATTGAAAAAAAAAAGATACAACAAAGTACAGGTGTTATTGAACAGAGTCATTAATATTTTTATTAAAAAATGTCTGGAACAGGGAGATTCCCTAAATTCAAGCTGAATTCAGAAGAGGCAGTGGAGTGAAGAATATCATTGCTTGATGTTAGATGGATCTTGGCTGAAAGCAGAGAATACTAGAGAGGTATTTACTTGTGTTTTATTGACTATGTAAAGATTTTTGACTATGTGAATTGTAATAAATTATGGATAACTTTGAAAAAATTAGAATCCCAGAACACTTAATTAATCGTGCTCATATGAAACCTATACCTAGATGAAGAAGCTCTTGTTTGAACAGAACAAAGACACACTGAATGGTTTAAAATCAAGAAAGTGTGTGTCAGAGCTGTACCTTTTTTCATATCTGTTCATTCTGTATGCTGAGCAAATCATTGAAGAAGCTGAGCTTAAGAAGAATGTAGAATGAAGAAGACTGTAGCATTATGATTAGAAAAAGACCTACACAGTCTGTGGGGGACACAACCTTGCTTGCAAAAAGTGAGTAGGACTTGAAGCACTTATTGATGAAGATCAAAGGTTAAAGCCTTCAAAATAGATTATATCTCAACCTCAAGAAAACAGAAATCTCACTGTTGAACTAATAGGCATCATCATAAAAGATACGGAAAAGATTGAAATTGTTGGTGATTTTATCTTACTTGGATCCACATCAACACATGTTAACAGTGTTTAAGAAATCAAATGACAACATTCCAGAATAAGAGCTTCATAGTAAAGTGGACTGGAGTGGGGATGGGGAATTATACAACACAAGAATTTTTTTTTCTTTTTTTCAAAGAGAAAAGCGAACTGGGAAGAGGGGCAGGGAGGAAAATGTGCAACAATGAATGAATGGAAATCCAAGTTTTCTATAAATTTTCATTAAAATCTCAATTTAAAAAAAAAAGAAGAAATCAATTGAGGTGTTGCTTTGGGGAAATCTGTGTTGAAGACCTCTCCAGTCTCCTCAAGAGCAAAGATGACAGTTTAAAAACTAAGGTGAGCCTAATCCAAGCTTTGATCTTTGCATTTGCTTCCTGTGCATCTGGAAGTTGGACAGTGACTGAGGATGACAGAAGAAGAATTTATATCTTTGAATTACAGTGTTGATGAAGAGTACTGAATACCATGGATTTCCCAAAAGACAAATATGCCTTGGAAGAAGTGTAGCCAGGTTTCTCCATAGACACAAGGATGGTGCAACTTGATCTCATTTTGTCAGGAGGGCCCAGTCTTTGGAGAGACTGGGAAAGGTAGAGGTTAGCTAAATCGAAGACCATCCTCAGTGTGATGGATTTACAAAGTGACTGCAGCTGAGTGCTTTAGTGTGGTAGAGATGGTGAGTATGTGATAGAATAGTACAGGGCACAGTTTTGGTCCCTTATTTGTAGGGTAGCTATGAGTTATAGTTGACTCAAGGGCACCGAATAATAAGATCTATGATAAGATGACCTGGTAGCATAGTTAGTTATATGTTCGGCTGCTGACCAGAAAATTCACAGTTCATGGCCATGAGTTGCTGTGCAGGTAAAAGATGATCGGTAGAGACTGCCCATCTTGTTAAGTGGTCAAGATTTACAACCTTGGAAGCCCTGTAAAGGGCCTCTTTGAGTTGGAATCAACTAGTAATTGGAATCAACCAGTGGTAGATTTTATCTTTTGTCTCACATACTATAGTTAGATGCAATGAGGTCTGTTGCAACCTGTGAAACTGTCTCATAAGAATTTCTGGGCTGTAATTATTATGGGAGCCTATTGCCAAGTTTTAATCCCTGTCAGTCCCTGAGTTAGTTTAAACAGCTAATCTTTCAATTAGTATTAGGTATTTAAATGATTATGCTAATGGAGTATTTCTTGAATGCCTGTGTAGTCTTCAGTAAAGTCTTCTCAATCTGGCTGGAGGAAATTTGCCTTGTGTGAGTCTGAGAATTGTTCTTGTGGTTGTTTTTTTCTTAAGTTCTTCTTGGCCCAGCCTTGTGACATTGACACATACATGTAAACGTTGAAATTCAACCAAAGATTGAAGGGAACCCACATTCTGATTTTAGGGAATAATTTTCAGTGTGAATCTCTCTTCTCTGGAAATCCCAGAAATCTATCTGACTTTGCAGTCGTGTCAGGTATGACTCACAACAACCCTATGAACAACATATCTGAACCCTGACCAAACCTGTGCCATCCTCATCATCTCTGACATAATTGAGCCCAGTGCTGCAATCACAGTGTCAGTCCATATTTTTTATGGTCTTCCTCTATTTTGCTGACCTCCCATCTTTCCAAACATGATGTCCATTTCCAAGGAATACTACTCTTTCAGAATAACTACCATTCCTTTTTCATTGTTTCTAACTTTTTGTATTCCATTCACCAATTATTGTTACTGCATCTTGATTGTACAGTTGTTCAGTTTCTGAAAATCCTCAGTTTTCTTCTCTTTGGCTTTAGTTGTTGGTATGTATGTTTGCATAATAGCTGTATTAACAAGTCTTCCTTGATTGTGTATGGATAGTATTGTCATACATTGTATTTGAGGTTAGATCTCAAAGTGGTCTTTTAAACTATGAAAGCAACACCATTCTTCCTCAGTTTTTCACTCCCAGCATAGTTGTGGTTGTTGTTAGGTGCTGTAGAGTTGAATATATCCAATTTATTCATTGCAACCCTATGAACAGATCTGAACCGTCATGTCCTATGCCATCCTCATCATCTCTGACATACTTAAGCCCATTGCTACAGTCACTGTCAAGCAATTTATCTTAGTGAAGGTCTTCCTCTCTTTCACTAACCCTCCATCTTTTCATGCGTGATGTTTGTTTCCAATTATAGCCTCTCTTAGCAATATGCTCAAAGTATGTGAGGTGAAATTCTCTATCCTTACTCTAAGGAGTTCTCTGGCTGCATTTTTTTCCAAGATATATCTGTTCTTTTGGTAATAGTCATTACTTTTCTCTAACACCATACCTTTTGGTGTTACTCATTACTCTTTAGCAACACCACAACTCAAAGGCATCAATTCTTCTTCTGTCATTTTGATTGATTGTCCAGAAGACCAAGACCAGAGTGAGGTGTATCTTAATCTTCAAACTAACATTGCTCTTCAAAATTTAGAGAAGTCCCAGACTGAAGACTTAACCCAGTATAATAACATCTGCTTTCCCAGCTGCTGATACCAAGGATGTTAATTATGGATCCGAGTAAGAGGAAGTCATTGACAATTTCAGTCTTTTCTTTATCATGATACTGCCTTTTGGCTCTGCGGTGAGGATTTTTTCTTCTTGATGTTAAAATGCAATCCATATTGAAGGCTATAGCATTTAATCTTCAGCAGCAAGTGTTTTAAGTCCTCACTTTCACCAAGCAAGATTGTGACATCTGCATAACACAGGTTGTTGATGAGTCTTCCTCATATTCTGATGCCACATTCTTCCTTTTAGAGTCCAACTTCTCTGATAATTGTTAAGCATCCAGATTAAATCGGTTTGGAGAAAGGATACAACTCTGATTGATGCACACCCTTCCTAATTTCAAACTATATAGTGTTCCCTTGCACCATTCAGACAAAGACTACTCTTTGGTATAAGTATAGGTTTCTATGAGCATAACTGAGTGTCCTGAAATTTCCCTTCTTCTCAATATTCATTATAGATTGTTATGAGCCATACAGTCAAGTGCAACTTTGTATAGTAAGTACAACATAAATAGATACTTTTCTGATATTCTCTGCTTTAAGCAAGGATCCGTCTGACATCAGCACTGATATCCTTAGTGCCATGGCTTCTAAACCCAGCTTGAACGTTGGTATTTCTCTGTCAGCTTGCTGTTCTAGCCATTTTGGATGTTCTCCATTTTGCTTGTTGTTGTTGTTGTTAAGTGCCGTCGAGTTATAGGTGACTCTTAGCGACCCTATGCATGAAAGTCCTCAACACTTGTGTGTGTGACTTTCATCCTTTCTCCAGGTTCATAGGGTTTCTGGAGGCAAACTATTTATGGAAGTGGATGCCACTCCTGCTTCCAAGCTTGTTTCAACCAGGGAGCACCACCAAACACTGTCCACCATGGATAACTGTTATTGCATTTGACGTATCAGTGTCACAGTGTTCAGCTTCACAGTGACCACAAGTTACCTCTGTACGACAAGTAAACAGGACACGCTGGGGCTATAAGACCTAGAAGACCATGAACAAAAATAATTACCATTCCGACACGCCCCAAACCCCCAGTTCATCTGGCAAGTCCACTCTGCCGACCTCCAGGTGGGGCACAGAGAAAGCTACAAACACCAGGAGTCTTACTTGCCTGCCTCTCCCCAAGAAGCCAGAGGCTGCATGTAGCTGACACTAAGTCTCCCAAGATACTAGGCGTGGCCTGACATTAAATGCTGGCCAACTCTGGGCCAGAGACCCCAGTTCATTTGGCAAGTTTGCTGTGCTGACCCCCAGTGGGGCACAGAGAAAGCCACAAGCACCCTGAGCCTTCCTTACCTGCCTCTCTCCAAGAAGTCAGAGGTCACATGTCTCCCAAGACACATGTAAGACATTTTGCTTTGTTGTTGTTATGTGCCATCAAGTTGCTTGTGACTCATAGTGACCCTATGTATAAGAGCTCTAAACGCTGTTCTATTCTGTGCCAACCTAGCCATCTCAAACACACTCATTCCCACCACTCCAGTCACAGAATCGATCCATCTCATCGAAGGTCTTCTTCTCCTGCGCCACCCCTCCACTCTGCCAAACATGATGTCCTTCTCCAAGGACCAGTCCCTCCTTGCCACATGCTCAAAGTATGTCAGATGAAGCTTCAGAATCCTTGACTCCAAGGAGCATTCCGGCTTCACCTTCTCCAGGACAAACCTGTTTGTTCTAGCAGCAGTCATCACTCTTCTCCAGCACCACAGCTCAAAGGCATCAAAATTCTCTTTCTTTCATCCCTAGTCTTTGTCCAACGCTCCGATGCATAGCACGTAATTGCGAAGACTGTAGCCCTGATCAGGTGCACCTTAGTCTCCAGCCTGACATCGTTGCTCTTCAATACTCTTGAGAGGTCCTCACAGCTGACTTTCCCAGTGCAATTTTTCTCTTGATTTCCTGGCTGCTGTTACCAAGAGTGTTGACTGTGGAGCCAAGTACACTAAAACTGTTAACTATCTCAATCTCTTCACCATCCATACTGATGCTGCCGATTGGCCCAGTGGTGAGAATCTTTGTTTTCTTGATGTTGAAGTTCAACCCATATAGGAGGCTGAAGTCCTTGACCTTCTACAGCAAGCGCTTCAGGTCCTCCTCAGTTGAAGCAAGCAGGGTTGTGACATCTACATAATGCAGGTTGTTGATGACTCTTCCACCAGTCCTGATGCCACATTCCTCCTCATACAGCCCAGCATCTCAGATGATCTGTTCTGCATACAGATTGAAAAGGTATGGAGACAGAAAACATCCCTGATGGACCCCTTTCTTGATTTTGAACTATGTAGTGTCTCCTTATTCTGTTCTGATGACTGCTGTAGGTTCAAGTATAAGTTCACATTGTTGTTTTTGTTATGTGCCGTCGAGTCGCTTGCGACTCATAGTGACCCTATATACAACAGCCCTAAACTCTGCTCTGTCCTGTGCCATTAGCACAGTCAAATGGGATTCCCATTCTTCTCAGAGTCAGCCACAGCTTGTGATCCACATAGTCAAAAGCCTTTGCATAGTCGATGAAGCACAGACAGACTTTATTCTGGTATTGTTTGCTTTCTGCCAAGATCCATCTAACATTAGCTATAATTTTTCTAGTACCATGACCTCTTCTAAATCCAGCCTGCACATCTGGAAGTTCTCTGTTGGCATATTGTTCCAAATGTTTTTGGATAATTTTCAGCAGAATCTTGCTTGCATGTGATATCAGTGATATTGTTTGATAAATTCCACACTCTGTTGGGTCACCTTTCTTTGGAATGGAACAAATATCAATCTTTTCCAGTCAATCGGCCAGCTGGCAATCACCCAGATTTCTTGGCACAACTTAGCACATCCAGCGCCTTGTCTGTTGAAATATGTCAATTGCTATGTTGTCAATTCCTGGAGCCAATTTTTTGCCAATTCCTTCAGAGCAATTTGAACTTCCTCCTTCATCACCATAGGCTCTTGCTCATGTTATTTCATGAAATTCTTCTGTGTCATCCAGTTCCTTCTGATGCAGTGACTCTGTGTACTCCTTCCATCTTCTCTTGGTGCTTCCTGGATCATTTAACATTCTACCCAAAGTATCCTTAGGTATTGCCACCCGTGGCTTGAATTTGTTTTTCAACTCCTTCAGCTTAAGAAATGCTTAGTGAGTTCGGCCCTTTTGATTTTCTGACTCCAGCTCTCTGCACATTTCATTATAGTATCTTGCTTTGTCATCCTAGGCTGCCTTTTGAAATTTTCTGTTCAGCTCTTTGATTTCTTGGTTTCTTCCTTTAGCTTTGGCTTCTTGGCGCTCTAATGCAATACTCAGAGTCTCATCTGACAGCCATCTTGGTCTTTTCTTCTTTTTCATCCTTTGTAATGATCTTTTGCATTCTTTATCGATGGTTTTCTTGATATCCTCCCAGAGCTCATTTGGTCTATGCTCATTGGTGCCCAAGGCCTCAAATCTGTTCCTGAGATGGTTTTGAAATTCAAGTGGGACAGACTTAAGGTCAAATTTTGCTTCCCATGGACTTGATTTAATTTTCCTCAACTTCAGCTTGAACTTGCATATGAGTAATTGGTGGTCTGTCCCACAATCAGCATCTGGCCTGGTTTTCACTGCTGATACTGAGCTTCTGCACCAGGTCTTTCCACTAATGTTATTTTATTTGATTCCTGTGCTTACCATCAGGTGAAATCCATGTGAATAGCCTACATTATGTTTCTTATACAAGGTATTTGCAATGAATAAATCACTGAATGTGCAAACCTCTATCATTCTATCTCCAGCCTCATTTCACTCACTGAGCTCTTGTTTTCCAGCTACTGATCCTTCTTCCCTGTTCCCAACTTTCGCGTTCCAGTCACCCATTATTATCAGTGCATCTTGATTGCATGTTTGATCAATTTCTGACTGCAAAAGTTGGTAGAAATCTTTTATTTGCTCCTCTTTGGTTCTAGTTGTTGGTACACATACTTGAATGATAGTGGTATTCACTGGATGTCCTTATATGTGTATGGATATTACCCTGTCACCACATTGTATTTCAGGATGGATCTAGAAATGACTTTTTAATTATGAAACCAATCGCATTTTTTCTCACCTTTTCATCTCTGGCATAGTAAATCATATGATCATCTGATTCAAAATGTCCCATGCCAAGCCATCTCATTTCACCAATACCTAGTATGTCAATATTTATGTGTTCCATTTCTTTCTTAACGATGTCCAATTTCCCTACATTCATCTTCTCACATTCCACATTCCAATCAGTAGTGTCTGCTTACAGCTGTTCCTTCTTTGTATTTCCATTTCTAAGATCTCAGTCTCAATTGTCATGTCTGCTAGTCCAAGGGATAGTCGAAGTTGTACATTACAGTTGTACTTAACTTTAATTTGAAGTCATACTGGCTGCATCATAAGAGACTGACAGCAGCATGACATGATCAGGATCACAGAAATCCTGATGGCTTTAGACTTAGGCCATCACATAAGGGCTGGTCAATGGGAGATGGGTGTTGAATGCAGTAGGCAGAAGTAGGAAGAGATGGTGGTGGAGGAAGGAAAGGGTGGATAAAAACAGAAACAAAACCAAAACAACATGTAGCGGGGTTGGGCAGCAACATTGACTCTATTGATCATTTTTATAACTAGGCAAATGTCTTTCATCTACTGTTTTTTGTGGAATGCTTGTCTGTCAGATACTATTATATATATTTATAGATTGAGACTAGGAAGAAGGATTGGCCATCCACTTCCGAAATGACAGGTCTTCGAAAACCGTATGTACAATAGAGCACACTTAGACTAAGACATTTTGCTTACATGTGATTTAAAGATATAATTAGATAATTTACACATTCTTTTGGATCACTATTCTTGAGAATGAGAACAAATTTGTATCTCTTTGGTCAGTTGGGCAAGTAGTTGTCTTCCAAATTTCCTGGCATAGATTGGTGAGCGCATCTTCCAGGACTGCATCTTGTTATTTGAAACATGTCAGTTGGTGACCCATTGATTTGTAGGGCCTTAGTTTTTGCCAAGGCTTTCTGTGAATTTTGATTTTCCTTCATTCCCATTGGCTCTTGTTCATAGTTACTACCTGGCATAGTAGTAGATTATATGATTGTCTGATTCACAGTTTATCTCATTTCATTAATTCCTAGAGTTGTACTTTGGTTTCTTGTTTTACCAAGATTGTAGGACAATATTTGGATTCTCTAATGAGAGCTGCAGTCCGGAAGTTTCTTCCAGGCAGAAAGCCTGAGGTGTGGAAAGGCTTACCTTGCTTGTTTTCATTTTTCTCAGAGATCATATCACAAGCCACTTGCTCTTCATTGCCTTTATGTCATTATTTTGTTCAGTGTTCTAGTTTATTACTCTGGGATGATAGTCTGGATAGTATTGATAGATGAGCTGAACTACAGTGTTACTTTTTTAATTTTACTCCTTATTACCTGGATGAATTTCTTTTGGTACATCTTTAAACATTCTCTTTAAGATTTGTGGTTAGCAAATGTGTTTAGGGTTTTTTTTCTCATTTAATTTTTAAAAAATTTTATTAGTTTTAGTAAATGAACATTTGCAGAGATTTTAGATTTCCATTCATTCATTGTTGCATTTTTCTCCCTGCCCACCCCTCCTTCCTAGTTCACTCTTCTCTTTGAAAAGTAAAAGAAAAATTATTTCATTGGTATACAACTCCCCCTCCAGTACACTCCACTATGCAACCTTCATTCTGAACTCTTGTCATGACCATAATACCCAATCATATATCACTTTTAAACCATTATCTCCCTCATCTGTTTCAATGCAATATACTTATTTTATCCAATTTTTCTCAATCTCACCCCAACCCTGATGTCAGTCCCGTTCTACAACAGTGGCACTTGTGCAGTATTTGTCCTTTTGTGACTGAGATATTTCAGTCAGTAGTTTTTGAACTCTGAAGTTTTAAAAAGTTGGGCTATGATTTACTGAATTTCTAAGTTCGAAGTTATTTCCTCAGTATTTGGAATATTGCTTCTCTATTTCATTTGGTCTTGTTCCCTCGTTTTTATTTCTGAAGATTTGTTGTTGTTGTGTGCCTTTAAGTAGGAACTGACTTGGAGCAAGCACTCCAGCAGGTTTTGTGAGGCAATAAATTAAACAAGAAGAGATTACCCATCCTTCTCTCACAGAGTAACTGGTAGATTTGAACCATGTGCCTTTGGGATTGCAATGTAGCTCCTTACCACTAGTCCACTAGAGCTCCACTTTTTAACATTTACATTTTATTTAATTTATTTTTCTTTATTTTTGGCTCTCCACAATTTTTCTTCCAGTGTGGACCACTGAGTATTCTGAGTTTCTTTCAGACTCTTAAAAAAAATCCAAAGATTCAGTCTTTTCTTACTTCTGAATATGCTTTTCTATTCTTTCTTAAGAATTATTCTTTAAGAAATAATTATTTCTTAAAGAATATTATTAACAATAATTATTGTTATTCTTAATAAGAAAGAATTCTTTCTTAACGTCTTGTCTGTGGCCCTTGGATGTTGAAGTTTTTTATTCTAGTCCCCATTTTAACTTTTCTTTTGTAGCTCCTGTCTTTGTGCCTGCTGTGTTTTGAGCAAGTTTTCAGTTCTATCTTAATTTTCATTTACTCGTAGCAGTATTCATTCTATTTAACTTTAGTGACCAAAATTTAAAATTTTAATTTTTTAAAAATCTCTTATTCTTTTTGAGAATGTTTAAGCATAGTATTTTACTGATAAGAATCATGACAGAGCTGGTTCTTTTGAGGTGGAAGTTAAATATATTCCAGATTTTCAACTTCCTTTTTTTAAATTTTAAATTGTTTTTAATGAAAGTTTACAGAGCCTCTGGATTTTCATTCATGCCTTGTACTTTTCTCCCTGCCCACCTCTCTCCCCCAATTTGCTTTTCTTTTTGTAAAATAAAAGGTAAAATTCTCTCATTGTTATTCATTCCCTCCCCCCAAGTCCCCTCCACTATGCTACCTTCGTTCTGGACTCCTGTCATAACAATAATATCTAATCATATATCACCTTTAAACAGTTCTCTCCCTCATCTCTTTCAATGAGGTATAGATTTTCAACTTCTTCAAGACACTACACTCCATATTTCAGACGTTGGCTGTTCCCATTCCCCTCAGCTCTCTTCTTCCTCTCCTGGGTTTGGTATTTGGTGGCATTGTCTTAGTGATCTCAAACCAAATTAGAGTTACAGGATTTTTTGTTTTGCCTTTTGTAATGTATTGACTTTTTAAAAAAAATTTTTATCATCATTAATTTCAATGAAAATTTACAGAGATTTTGGATTTTCATTCATTCATTGTTGCACTTTTCTCCTTGTCTACCCTTCCTCTCGTTTGTTCTTCTCTTTGAAAAGTAAAAGAAAAATTCTTTCATTGTTATTCAATCCCTCCCCCCCCAAGTCCACTCCACTATGCAGCCTTCGTTCTTGACTCCTGTCATGACAATAATACCTAAATATATATCCCTTTTAAACAGTTCTCTCTCATATGTTTCAATGCAGTATTTATCATTTATCCCATCTTTCTCAATCTCCCCGAACCCCAGTGTCAGTCCTGTTTTAAAACAGTGGCACTATGCAGTATTTGGCCTTTTGTATCTGAGATATTTCATTCAGCATAATGTCCTCAGGGTCACCCATTTTCAATAATATTGCATGAGTTCCTTGTTTTTCAATGTAGTGTATGTAATATTCCATTGTGTGAATATACCACAGCTTCTCTATCCATTCGTTTATTGATGGGCACTTGTGTTGTTTCCAACTCTTTGCTGTTGTGAACAGAGCCACAATAAACATGGGTGTGCATATATCTGCTTGGGTGGTGGTTATGGTTTCTTTGAGGTATATTCCCAGTATTGGGATTGCTGGGTCAAATGGTATTTCTAGTTGCAGCTTTTTGAGAAAACGTCTTACTGCCTTCCATAGTGGCTATACCATTTTACACTCCCACCAACAGTGAATAAGGGTTCCAGTTTCTCCACAACCTTGCCAGCAATTGATGTTTGCTGTTCTGTTAAGTTTTACTATTCTTACTGGGGTGAAATACCATCTCATAGTAGTTTTGGAGTTATGGGATTTTATAGAATAGGTAACCTGGTAGCATGATGGATTAAGTACTGACCTGAAAAGCCAGTGGTTTGAACCCACTGTAAGAGAAAGATGGGGTAGTGTACTCCCATAAACTGACAGCCTCAGAGACTATGGGAGGGACTTTAACTCTGTCCATTAGTGTTTCTGTGAGTCAAAATTGACTTGAAGGCAATGAGTTTAATTTGATTTAGTTGTTATATTATGGAAGTAATTTGAGATCAGGATAAACTTGGAAGTTTCACAGAGTTAATGTCAAACACACAGGCATAGTTTGAAAGCCTCTCCGAAGTTAAAAGAGTTTGCCTTTCCCTTATTTAGTGTAAGACAGCTCTTTTTCTGGCTGTGTGCACCCACTGTTGGCTGTGCAGGCCCCTGCTGGCCCCTTCCTGGCCCCCTCCAGGCTGTACATATCTTCTGACCTGCTCACCCATACATACCTCCTCTTGTCTCTGCATGTCACAGGTCTCAGGCCTCTAGCTGTCGTTCAACCCTTGATCCACATGATGACACTTAACTATGCTGGCAGATCTCCTGCTTGAGGATACTCAGAGCTTGTCCATGTACGCTTGCTTTCTTTTCACTTCCTGTCTTTCCTTTTATCTCTGTGGGATTGACTCCTTATGTGGGCTAAGTGTACTTTCCTTCTGTTTTTTCATGTTCTCAGTGAGATTGACATCTTATGCTATTTTTAAATGGGAGTATTAAAGCTGTTGTTTGCATAGTAACTGGCCAATCTCGCTGGATTTAACTGACCAATGTCTTCACTATACTTCTCATGTCTCTACCTGTATGTTTAATAACTTACTCTTTCTGGCAAGAACTGGTTTCTTTTCTTTGCTTAAGTTTGGGGGTTTTTTTGTTTCCTCTTTCCTTTTTTCTTAAAAAAAATGTTGTTATATCCTGTCTAGTTCAGTATGACTCATAGCTACTCTGTAAACAATAGCTGTGAACCTTGCCCTATCCTGAGCCAAACTTCACTGTCTCTGGCACACCTACTCCCATTGCCACAGTCACTGTGTCAGTCAGCTTCATCTGGGTTCTTCCTCTCCTGCACTAACTTTTACCCTTCCAAGCATGATGTCCTTCTCCAAGGACTAGTCCTCCTTGCAATATGCCCAAAGTATGTGAGATGGAATTTCAAAATCCTTCCCTTCACGGAGCAACCTGATTTCACCCTTTCCAGGACAGATCTGTTTGTTCTCTTGGCAATCCATGTTCAATATCTTCTCTAGCACCAGATTTCAAAGACGTTGATTCTTCTGTCATCCTTACTCATTGCTCAGCTCTCAGGTGCATAACAAACAACTGAGAAGACCATGGCCTGGATGAGGCATGCTTTAGTCTCCACACTGACATCATTGCTCTTTAGCACTCTGGAGAAATCCCTCACAGTAGACTTTCCTAAAACAACTCATCTTTTGATTCCCTGACTACTGGTGCCACCAGTATTGATTGTGACTCTCAGTAAGGTGAAGTTGTTGAGAACCTCAATCTGTCTCCATCTGTCATGATGTTGTCAATTGGCACAATAATGAAAATCTTGTTTTCTTGATACTGAGATGCAATCCCTATTGAAGACTATATTCTTATAGAAAAACAAACCACCATATTCTTTTCCTTCTGCAGATGTTTTAAGTCCTCCTCAGTTTTGACAAGCAAAGTTTAGTCATCTGCATAATGCAAGTTGTTGATTAGCCTTGCTCTGATCCTGATGCCACAGTCTATAAAGTCCAGCCTCCCTAGTGATCTGTTCTGCATGTAGATTTAAAAAGTGTGAACAATGGTTTTGTAAATCACTGCCTAACTTGGAAGGGACTAGAGAATATTATGCTAAATGAACTAACTCAGTCCCATAAGGACAAATACTGTGTAAAACCATTATTGTAGAAATATATAACTATTAAAATGTGTATGAGGATCTAAGGGGTATGAGCAGAGGGGAGGGATGAATGGGGGTAATCATGGGGTTGCACGGTTTAATGGATGGGGGGTGGGTTGGGAAGGTGAGGGAGATCCAATGTGAGGGGCAATGTATATGTACTTTGTATGCAAACCAGTGTTAAAAAAATTAATTGCAAGAAATAAAAATAGAAAAAAGAATGGAGAGAAAGGATATATCCCTGACTCGCTCCTTTCTTGATGTTGAACTATACGGTGTTTCCTTGCTCTGTTTGTACAACAGCTTCCTGGTCTAAGTACAGATTCTGCTGTGAGCACAATCAAGTGTTCTGGGATTCCCATTCTTCTCAATGTTAGCCATAATTTGTTGTGATTCCACAGTCAAATGCCTTTGCATAGTCAATAAAACACAAATAGACATCCTTCTAGTATTTTCTGTTTTCAGCCAAGAGCCTTCTGACATTGGTAATGATACCCTTAGTGCCACAGCCTCATATAAACCCAGCTTGTATTTCTCATAGTTCTATGTCAGTGTACTGTTCTAGTAATTTTTGCATAATGTTCAGCAAAATTTTGTTTGCATGTGATATTAGCACTTTTGTTCCATAATTTTGGTACTCTATTGGATCACCTTTTTTGGGAATGGAAATAAATATGGATTTCTTCCAGTCAGTTGGCCAGGCAACTGTCCTCCAGATTTCTTGGCATAACCTGATGAGCACATCCAGGGTTGCATCAGTTTGTTGAAATATACCAAAAGGTAATCAGTTCCTAGGACCTTATTTTGCCAATTCCTTCAGAACAGCTTGAACTTCCTTCTTTATTACCACAACTTCTTGATCAGATTCTAGTTCATGAAATTGTTCTGTGTCAGCTAGTTCTTTCTGGTATAGTGACTTGTTGTGTATTCCCACCATCTCTCTTTCCCTCTCTCTCTCTTTTTAATGTACTGATATATTTACAAAACCGACTGGGAGCAAGCTTTTGGCAATACCATCTCAGACAAGAGTCTCATAATGAAAGTTTATCCTGGGTCTGCACAAGAAAGAAGACTGATAACCCAATTACAAAATGGGCAAAAGACATGGGAAGAATTTTCACAGAGAAAGATATTCGAATGGCCAATAGGCACATGAAGAAATATTCCAGATCACTGGTAATAAGAGAGATGCAAATCAAATCCATAATGAGATATCATCTCCAGGAATGGTGGCAAAGTTTAACAGGACAGCAAGTAATAAATGCTGGCGAGGATGTGGTGAGAACCACTCTGGAAGGCAGTTTGGCACTTCCTTAAAAAACTGAACAGGGAAATTCCATATGACCCAGCTATTCCATTGCTTAAAATACAACCCGAGAAAATGAGAGCTGAGGCGCAAACAGAGACTTCTACACCAATGTTCATAGCAGCATTATTCACTATTGCAAGAGCATGGAAACAGCCCAGATGTTCTCCATCTCTTTTTGATGCTTCCTGGATCATTCAATCTTCTTTCCATGTTGTTGTTGTTAGGTGCCATCGAGACTAGTATGACTCATAGCAACCTTATGCACAAAAGATCCTGCATCAGATTTTCAGAGGCAGTTAATCACATGGGAGGAGGTTGCCCATCCTTCTCCCATGGAGCAGCTGGTGGCCTCAAACCACATGTCTTCGGGATTGCAGCACAGCTTCTTCCCACTGGGCCACTAGAGCTCTCCATTCTTTCCATAGCATCTTTAATGATTGCCCCTCAAGGCTTGCATTTGTTCTTCAATTCCTTTAGCGTAGGAAATGCCCAGCGAGTTAGTCCCTTTTGATTCTCTGACTCCAGCTCCTTGTGCATTTCATTATAATTCTTGGCTTTGTCTTTACAAGCTGCCCTTTGAAATCTGTTCAACTGTAACTTCCTGATTTCTTTCCATTGTTTGGCTTCTTTAACATTCTAGTTCAGAGTCTCTTCTGACATCCATCTCATCTGTCTTTTCTTCCTCCTCAATTTTTGTGATAACTTTTTGCATCCTTTATGGATGATACCTTTTTTTAAAAAAATATATGTGTTTCCCTCCTGCTTATTAAAATTGTTATTATTGTTTAGCTTACATTTTCTTGATACCACTGCTCATCTGGTCTTTGTTCACAGGTATTCATAGCCTCAAACCTGTTCTTGAGATAGTTTTTTAATTCACTTGGGATGGACTCAGGGCCATATTTTGACATCTGTAATAAGGGCAACTGGAACAACTACTGAAAATCTTAGGGGGAAAAAGTTACCCAGACTGCCTCTTTGCATCCCCCCCCTCCCCCCCACTTCCAGAACCAAGGCAGGAAAATGCCACAGAAAGTACCTTATTTACCACAGTCTTAATAACACTTAGGCTTGAGTTCTCTTCTCCTTTTATGTAACCTTCACTTGTTTTTTTACATGTGGATTCTTTATTTTGTTTGCAGTTTTTATTTAAATATTATGATTATGTTGAATTGTAGAGAAGGATTTACATAGCTTATAGAGAAGATATCTGGACCTTTTCTCTACCCCATGTTTCAGTCTGGGCAATTCAGTTTATCATTTTATGGTGTGTGGGGTTGTTTTTTTTCTTACACTCATTTTCTTCTAAATTTTATTTACTTTATTATTGAGAATATACACAGTAAATATATACCAACTCAAAAGTTTTTGCCTGTACCATTCATTGTTGTGTTGTTGTGTGCCATTGAGTCAGAACTGGCCCATAGCTGGTCCTACTGCAGGTTTTCAGAGGTAGTGAATTGCTTGGAAGGAAATTTCCCCTTCCCTGCTGTACCAGTGGAGCCGTTGGTAGATTCAAACTGTGTGCCTTTGGGATTGCACCACAACTCATTACCACCTGGCCACTAGAGATCCTACATACACCATTTGTTGTTGTATTGGGTACTGTCAGATCAGAACCAACTCGTAGCTGACCTGCCAGCAGGTTTTTCAGATGTAGTAAATCGTGTGGAAAGAGATTGCCCAGTCCTTCTTCTGCAGAACACATGGTGGATTTGAACCACACACCTTACATGCACCATTTAGTGACACTATTCCATTCATCCGTGACACTGATTAGGGCTGATTTGGTATTGTTTTTGTTGTTAAGTGCTGTTGAGTCGCAGGCAACTCATAGCAACCTTATGAAGGAGAGTCCTCAACTTTTGGGTGTCTCTCATCCTCTCTCCAGGTTCATAGGGTTTCCAGAGGCAAGCTATTATGGAAATGGATGCCACTCCTCCTTCCAAGTTTTGGTATTAGGAAGGGTTATATTCAGTCTGTAATACTCCAACAATTATTTGGTTTAGCACCTAGATTGTAGGACTTCCACATTGTAGTAGTGTATGTGGGTAGGTGTTTTGAGGAGACAGAATTCAGTCTGTGACAACCACTCATTCTGTATTATTCTTTTATTCCTCATTCTCCTGTTGTTCCAGGTGACTAGAAATAAGTTGTGGTATTTTAATTGTTGCCTATGACTCTCAGACAACAGCTTTAGTTTCCTTGGTTCCACAGTCAACACTCTTGGCACCAGCAGCCAGGAAATTAAGATGTATTATGATGACAAAGTCTGCTGTTAGGGACCTCTCCAAAGTACTGAAGAGCAGGGTTTCACTGGAGACTAAAGTGTGTCTGATACAGACCACGGTCTTTGCAATCACTTGTTATGCATCAGAGAGCTGGACAGTGATTAGGGAGGGAGGACAGAAGGAGAATTGCTGTCTTTGAGCTGTAATGTTGGAAAAAAGTATTGAGTATGGACTGCTAAGAAAACAAGCAGGTTCATCCTAGAGAGAGATAAACCAGGCTGCTCCTTGAAGGCAAGGATTCTGGGGCTTTGTCTGACATACTTTGGACATGTTGCAGGGAGAGATCATTCCTTGGAAAAGGAATGCTTGGGAGGGTGGAGGGACAGCGCAGGAGAGCAAGACCCTCTATGAGGTAGATTGATTCAGTGACTGGGATAATCAGGTTAGGTGTGTCGGAGACAGTGAGATTGGCCTAAGATAAAGTAGGGTGTAGGGCTGTTGTACATAGGATTGCTATGAGTCTCAGGTGACTGGATGGCACATAACAACTACAACATTACTCTCAGAAGACCCTTTCGTCATTGTATCAGAACCAACTCATAGCTGGCCCTCACTCCCTTGCGTTCCCAAGTCTCTGAATCACACAGGAGATTGCCTGTCTTTCTCCTGTGGAGCTGCTGCTAGATTCATACTGTTTGCACACATGCTTAGCAGCACAACTTTGACTTAGCAGCACAGCTCCTTACTGTCTTTGTCGCCAGAGTTCCTTTTCAGACCCTAGAATGGAACCAGAATGTAGAATGGAAGCACTCAACAGAATTTTAAATCTTTTAAGTGAATTGGGGTGTCCCATGAAGCCATGACCTAAACCACTAGACCAAAGAACCAGATCACCAAAAGCAGCTACTCTCCACGCGTTTTTTTCTTTAGATCTTTATTGTAAAAATATGTATAGCTGTAATACAACTTATTAAAAGTTGGTTTTCATTTACTCATTCATAAGCATTTCTATTTGATGATTGTTGTTAATTGATAATTGTTAATAATTGATTCATGAAATTAATTACAAGGTCTCATCAAAATTCCATTGTCTGTTGTCTTTCCCTTCACCCAGCGTATCTGTTTATAAGTCTTTGCCCCCATTTCCTCCTTTTTCATTCCTGTTAACTCTCCAACATTGCTTCTGTGTGTAAACTTTTTCTTAGTGTTTTTTAGTCAAGCATATTTTATATGCTTATATTAGTTCTGCATATTTTATTCCATATTATTGATTACAGTGTCCAAAATGTCTGATCGTTCATTCCACATTGTCCTTCCCTATTTCAGCTTTCCAACTTGATGGCGGTGACTCAGTGAGTGATAACTTGTTGACAAAATCCCGAGTGGTAACTTGTTGACAAAACCCCTCAAACTCATTACCAGTGAATTGAAAGAAAAACACCACCACCAAAACCAAAAACCAAAAAGCAAACCTAGCTCATAGTTGACCCTTCAACTCTGTGGTTTTGGAGGCTGTAGGCAGCATGGGAAGATTTTGCCTGTTTCTATCCCGAGGAGCCACTAGTGAACTCAGACCAAAGAGACACTGCCTTTGGTTGAATGTTGCCTCTCCCTGTGGACAACATAACAAAATCTTATCAAATCCTGCTCTGTCCTCACAGCCTCCTTACTGTACCCACATCCGTTATTATAATTATTACAAAGAATGTGTCAGTCCATTCTTCTCATTCACTGATCCTTCACCTTTCCAAACATGATGTCTCCGCTTCCTGACAACATGCCCAACATATGGGAGATGAAGTCTCTCAATCCTCATTTCGAAGGAGCACTGTGGCTGTACTTTGTCCAAGTCAGGTTTTGGTGTTTTTTTTTTTTCTTTTGGCAGTTGATGATATACTCACTACTCTTCACCACAGTTCAAAGTTACCAATTCTTCTTCAGTCTTCCTTATTCATTATGCATGTAGAGCAATTGTAAATACTGTTAATTTCGATCAATTGTGCCATAGTTGTTAAAGTGACATCCATGCTCTTTCACACTATAAAGAGGTTCTTGGGAGCAGATTTGCTCTGTGTAACATGTCTTGATTTCTTGACTGCTGATTCCATAGATGTTGATTGTAGATTCAGCTGAAATGAAATCCTTAGTAACTTCAGTCTTCTCCATTTATGCTACTTCTTGGTCTAGTTATGAGGAATTTTGTTTTCTTGCTGTTGAGGTATAATCCATAGTGAAGGATTCAGTGCTTGATCATCTTCAGTAAGTACTTCAAGTCTTCTTCACTTTCGGCAGATAAAGTTGTTTAATATGCATAATGCAGATTGTTGATGATGAGTCGTCTTCCAATTCTGATGTCACATTCTTGTTCATGTAGTCCAGCTTTTTGAATGATTTTGCTCAGCATGTTGTTGTTGTTGTTATGTGCCGTCGAGTCGCTTGCGACTCATAGCGACCCTATGTACAACAGCCCTAAACTCCGCTCTGTCCTGTGCAAATTTCATTGCCTCTGACATATCCATCCCGATTACCCCAGTCACTGTATCAGTCCACCTCATAGAGGGTCTTCCCCTCCTGCGCTGTCCCTCCACTCTACCCAGCATGATGTCCCTCTCCAAAGACCTGTCTCTCCTTGCAACATGTCCAAAGTACGTCAGATGAAGCCCCAGAATCCTTCCCTCCAAGGGGCAGCCTGGTTTAACCCTCTCTAGGATGAATCTATTTGTTTTCTTGGCAGTCCATGGTACATTCAGTACTCTTCTCCAGCACCACAGCTCAAAGGCGTCAATTCTCCTTCTATCCTCCCTAGTCATTGTCCAACTCTCTGATGCATAACAAGTGATTGCAAAAACCAAGGCCTGTATCAGGCGGACCTTAGTCTCCAGAGAGACACCGTTGCTCTTGAGTACTTTAGAGAGGTCCCTAACTGCAGACTTGCCCATCGCAATACGTTTTTTGATTTCCTGGCTACTGGTGCCAAGAGTGTTGACCGTGGAGCCAAGTAAACTGAAGCTGTGAACAATCTCAATCTCTTCACCATCCATCCTGATGCTACCGATTGGTCCAGTGGTGAGAATTTTTGTCTTTTGGACATTGAGCCTCAGTCCATATTGAAGGCTGCAGTCCTTGACCCTCTGCAGTAAGTGCATGAGGTCCTCCTCAGTTTCAGTGAGCAGGGTTGTGTCGATTGTTGATAGATCGTCCACCAATCCTAACGCCATGCTTCTCCTCATAGAGCCCAGCCTCTCGGATAATCTGCTCTGCATACATGTTGAAAAGGTATGGAGACAGGACACATCCCTGACGTACACCCTTCCCAATTTTGAACCATGCAGTGTTGCCCTGCTCTGTTCTGACTACTGCCTCTTGGTCCAAGTATAGGTTTCGCATTAGCACGATTAAATGTTCTGGGATTCCCATTCTTCTCAGAGTCAGCCACAGTTGGTTATGATCCACGCAGTCAAATGCCTCTGCATAATCAATGAAACACAGATAGACATTCTTCTGGTATTCTCTGCTTTCACTAAGATCCATCTAACATCAGCAACGATATCCCTAGTACCACGACCCCTTCTAAACCCAGCCTGGACTTCTGGCAGTTCTCTGCTGATGCTGTTCCAGTCGTTTTTGGATAATCTTCAGTAGAATCTTGCTCAGCATACAGATTGAATATTGTTGTTAGGTGCCATCGAATTGACTACAACTCATAGTGACCACATGAAAAGGAGATTTGAACCCTGTCCAGTCCTGAACTATCCTTATAATCTCTGACACACTTGAGCCCATTGCTGCATTCACTGTGTCAGCTTATTACATTGGGAGATCTTCCTTTCTTATGCTTACCTGTTCCACTTTCCCACGCATGATGTTCCTCTCCAACGAACAGCCTGTCCTAGCAACATGTCCAAAGTATGAGAAGCCAAAGCTTCCTCAGTTTTGCCTCCAAGGTGCACTCTGGCTGTGCTTTATTCAAGACATATCTGTTTGTTGTTTTGGCAATCCACAGAATACTCAGTTCTCTTGTCCAGCATCACAACTCCAAGGCACTGTTCTTCTTCAGCCATCTTTATTTACTGTTCAACTCTTAGACATGTACCAGGTTATTAAAAAGCCAATGGCCTGAATCAGACACACCTTAGTTAACAGCCACACCCTAGTCTCAACCTCAAACCAGAAAGTACACCTTTGCAGAATCTAGCCATTCCGCTTACCTTACCAACCTGGAAATAGCCCTAGACTGAAAGCCAAAAGTCTTTTTAAATACGAGGCCAAATCCATTCAGTCTCTTCTGAATGTAATTTGAATCTCTGGCAGTTCCCTGTCACTGTGGTTCTAGTAATTTTTAACATTTTACTTGCGTGTGATATTAATACGATTTATTTCTCCATTGTTTTATCATTTAAAAAAAAAGCTCAAGTATGAATGTCTTCCAGTCTTTTGGCCTGATATCTAGATTCTAAATTTTCCAGCATAGACAATGAGCACATCTTGGTCTGCATTTGTTTGCTGAAACACCTCAGTTGGCATTCCATCAGTTTTGGGAGCCTTATTTTTTTACCATTGCCTTTAGTGCAGCGTAGACATCTTGTTTCACTGCCATTGGCTCTTGATCATATGCTACTTCCTGAAATGGTTCTGTATTGATAAATTTTTTCACAAATCTTTTAAAAATTTATACTGATTTATTTACAGTTTGAGTACATTGTTTTTCCCAAAAGATCCTTCCCATTTCCTTCAATCCCTCACTTATAGAATTGTGCAACCGTATGATTAACACTCCACCTCACCCCCCTGCCTACCCTCACCCCTCTACTCCCCCCTCCCCCCTTAGATCCTCACACTCATTCTACAATAATGTTTTTATACAGTATTTGTCTTTGTGGGACTGAGTTAGTTCCCTCAGCATCATACTCTCCAGTCCCTCCCAAGTTACATAGTAATTTATGAAATCATTGCTCCTGCGTGCTGCATAATACTCCATTGTATGAATGTACCACAACTTCTCAATTCATTCATTTGTGATTGGACTTATGGGCTGTTTCCGCGTTCTTGCGATGGTGAAGAATGCTGCTATGAACATTGGTGTACAAATTTCCTTTTTAAAAAAAATTTTTTTTTTAATTTTTATTGTATTATTTTTATGTGTACCATCAAATCATATCTGACTGGTACAGGAGGAGATTGCCCCCTACTTCTCCAGCAAAGCATCTGGTACAAATTTCCTTTTGAGCCTTAGTTCTCATTTTATTTGGTATATTCCAAGCTATAGAATAGTGGATCATATGGAATTTCTGTGTTCAGCTTTTTGAAGAAGTGCCAAACTACCTTCCAGAGTGGTTGTACCATTTTACAATCCCGCCAACAATGTATAAGACTTCTTATCTCTCCACATCCTGTCCGACATTTATTACTTGATGTCCTGTTAAAGTTTGCCACTGCTACTAGAGTGAAGATTGGCCATCTAGAAGTAGATTGGCCATCCACTTCTGAAATGGCAGGCCTCTGAAAACCCTATGTACAACACAACACACGTAGATGAACAGAAAGGGCAACCTAGGCAGAAGTGTCAAGCATGGAAATACAAAGGAAGAGGAACAGTTTTAAGCAGACAGTAGTGATTGGAACATGGAATGTGAGAACCATGAATGTAGGAAAATTAGAAATTGTTAAAAAAGAAATGGAACGCATAAATATTGGCATACTAGGAATTGTGATAGATGAGATGGACTGGCATAGGGCATTTCGAGTCAGATGATCATATGATATATTATTCTGGAGACGAAAAGGTGAGGATAAATGGAGTTGCTTTCATAGTCAAAAAAGAAATTTCTAGATCCATCTTCAAGTACAACATTGTGAGTGATAGGATTATACCCATACGCTTACAAGGAAGTCCAGTGAACACTACTATCATCCAGATATATGCACCAACAACCAGAGCCAAAGAAGAAGAAATAG